>NC_092037.1:24849870-25211520 GCF_003086295.3 Arachis hypogaea
CATGAGTTTAATTAGTCGATTTATTAGTGAACAAGGAAAAATATTATCTAGACAGGTGAATAGATTGACCTTAAAACAACAACGATTAATTACGATTGCTATAAAACAAGCTCGTATTTTATCTTCGTTACCCTTTCTTAATAATGAAAAAAAGATTCTTAATAATGAAAAAAAAATTTGAAAAAATTGAGTCAACCGCTAGAACTACTACTACCGGTTAAAAAAAAATTAGAGTTATTGTTCAAGTGAATTCAAATTGGAATTGAAACACAAATCAAATGTGGATTGATGTTTTGTTCGAAAACGAAAACTATGACAATCAAATTTTGATTGTTGTCTTGTAAGAAAAAAGGAGAATCCTAGAATCTCGTTTTTCCTATTTTGATTTCTACTGTGCTTAATATTCTCCAACTATTTTTTTATATTACAACAATAAAGAACTAATAATTGTTTTCTATTGTAGGACATTGAAATCTGAAAACAGTGACATAATCATATTGCTCTAATTTATTAGGTTGAAAAAAGGCAATAATACTGAATTTTTCGTTATAATACTGAATAGAAATCCAATCCATTATAAATAGAAAAAGAATATATAAGATCTAAACAAAAAAGTCTTTTTTCAACCCCTACTTTGTTTGGTTATGCAATCTAACATAAACAATATATATAGATATCGCAATTGGGGAGAGATGGCTGAGTGGACTAAAGCGTCGGATTGCTAATCCGTTGTACGAATTTTTGTACCGAGGGTTCGAATCCCTCTCTTTCCGTTTCCGCCCGTGAGTTAGTATTTTTTTCTTTTGAATTTTCTATGTTTGATTTTGATAGTTACCAGTTAAAGATGTAAAATAGATAAAATCCTAAAAGTTTTTCAAAATTTAGCACAAACAAGAAAAACATAGAAAACTATAAAAAAAATTCCTGATTTTGCCCTAATTTCATTACAACATATACACCCACAAACAGGAGAAAGAAAGAGAGAAAGGGAGGAGAACAGAAATCAGAGGGGGAGCATGATGATTGAATTTTTGACGGTTTAGAATTTCACTAATGAATTCTCGTTGCAAGTATAGTTTCTAAACTAAACAATAATCCTTTCATACAAAAATTTGTTTGTCACTAAAATAAACCCCTAAATTTATAAACCGAAGTATTTAAACCTCGGGTCGTTCTCCCTAGGAATTACAATAAAGTGTCTTGTTATTGGTTATGAGTTATGTTTTGGGGCTTTTTATAAGAGGCATGAAAGATAAATGACAAGGAAGTAAACTAATAGCTAAAAAGGTCTTGACAAGGGTTGGTGGTCAAGGATCTCTATCCTAATCACTAACCACAACTCGAGAATTGGCAAGGATCAATCCCATTAAATCATCCTCTAACTAGTAGTAAAGGAAAGTCAAATGAGTTATATCAATCCTAGTCCATAAGTCCTAACTCTCCACTAATTCAATTAGTGAGAACTAGAGTCAATGGATCCCAATAATCAATTACTTGGACATTAGCAACTCAAGAAGTCCTAAGTTACCTTTTTAAGCCAAGAGCGTAAAATTCTACTTTAAAATCCAACCAAGCATTTTATCAAACACTTGGAAGGCAATAAAAGGAAAGCATAGTAAAATTGCAAGGAAAGTAAATCTACACTACTCAATTGCAAGGAATTAAACAAAAACAAATAAATGAACAAGATCTACATGAATTATCCCAAATTGCATAAAAGAAAAATAGAAAAAACAAAAGTGCATCAACATAAAAGTAGAGAATTACAAGAATCAAATGCTAAACTAGAGAGAAGAGATGTAGGAGAAGAAGAATTACAAATGGAAAAGTAAATCAAAGCATGAATTAAACCTAGATCTAAGAACTAAACCTAATCCTAATCCTAATCCTAGAGAGAAGTGAGAGCTTCTCTCTCTAAAACTAACTCTAAACTAATCCTAATGAGTGTGAATGATGGAATCCCCCTTTGCTCTTCAATCCTTGGCTTAAAATAGCATTTTTGGTGCCAAAGTTGGTTGGGATTGGGCCCCACAATCCTTCTGAATTTGCTAGCCACATTTTCATTAAAAAATCATATACCAGCACCGACGCGTACGTGCATAGCACGCGTACGCGTCCATGGGGTAATTCGCAAGGTGCGCGTAAGCGCCTAATGCGCACGCGCGTCCATGGGCGAGTTCAATCCTTTGGCTTTTCATGATCTTCTCCACTTGTATGCTTTCCTTTCACGCCTTTGATTCATTCCTAGCCTTTTCAATCTGAAATCACTTTACAAATACAATGCATCTAGTGGAATCAAAGGTGAATTAAATTTAGCTAATTAAGGACCTAGAAAGTATGTTTTCACACTTAAGCACAAATTGGGAGACAATCATGAAACCATGCTATTTTATTGAATAAATGTGGGTAAAAGGTCATAAAATCCCTTAAATGAAGCATAAGATAAACCCTACAAATAGGATTTATCAGAGCGATTGAAGAAGAAATGAAGAAGAAAGGGAGAAGAGGGAAGAGACGACGCCAGCGGGGGTGGGCACCGTTGTTACTGTGCAGAGAAAAGAAGAGACGCACGAGAGATATGAGAGTGAGATCGCAGACCTTCCAGAGGAAAGCGCACGACCGAGAAGAGGAAAGAGGGAGTCCTGTCGTCGTCGCTATGCCCGTCATCGCCGCTGCCGTTGATCGAGACTGTCGCTGTCCCGGTTGAGGCCATCATCATCATCAACCAGGGCAGAGAAGGAGGGCGTGAACGGGAGAGAGAAAGCGGAGCTCTGCTGGAGCTTGTTGTCGAGATACTGTTGTCTTCCACCACCGCAAGACAGAGCCAGCCTTCTGTTCTTCCACTGTCACTGTAGTTGCCTCCGTGGCAGGTGGAGGATGTCACCAGAAAAGGGATTGTTCTATTCTACTTTTGTTTCTAGTTTTCCATTGGTTGCCGAAGTCACTAGGGCCATGAATGTTGCCACCAAAGTCATTGGAGTTGTTACTGCGAAGAGCCACCACTACTATACCTTTACCTTGGTAAAACAAATCCCATTCTCCTTGTACTTGACATATCTTTCTATTCATGTTCCACTTTTATCTACCTTACTGTCTCACCCCATTTTCGCCCTGTCTTTCTTGATTAATTTTCTTTTGGTGTTGTTTGTTATGGGCTAAAAGTGATAGCGATGCTGTTGTTGTTGTCAATATTACATCTGTGACATAGACGTTGCTGCTGTTTGAATTGAAATTGCTGTTACTGGCTCGGTTCGAATTCTGCATTCTTTCGTTCCATTCTATTCTAACCTTTCTCACCTTTTAATTTGGCACTCCAGGTTTGGTCTCTTTGATTCCTTAGTACCACGCTGTGAGTTGGCTTTACATTGATAATTGTTTGGCTTTGCATTTATAATTATTTTGATATACAGTGCTTTGAAATTATAATTATACTTATAAGATTACTATTAAAGGATTTTAAATTGTCTTGAATATTCGATTTGTTAAAGCTAAATATTTATCCTTGTTAAGCTCATTTTAATATGCACGTGAGACTATATGTATTCTTGATGAAGTTTTATATTATTTAAAACATTTGATTTTATTCAAATATGTATTTTTGAAGCATTGAAATATTGGTTGGTACTTACTTATTTTGAAATTGTGAAATATGTTTGAAATGCCTTGAGATTGAGAAAATATTATTGAAAAGGATTTGGATGAGAAAGTATTATTCGATTTGATTTGATACATCATATTTGAAAGACCGAAGAATTAGTTATATTTGAAATTATATATTTTGAATTAGCTTGGGAGGCTCGTATTAGAAAATTGTAGTTAACGACAGTTATGACATTAACTTAGATGCATCTAACTCAGACTTCAGCTAGCAGGGGTGTTCCTAGCCTAACGTGTAGGCCACACATTAGTTTTGCTATTCTGTTAGGACACACGAGAGGAAAGAGCTATCCATAGAGGTGGAGCTGCGCAAGTGTATACTTTTGATTTGATTTCTATATGAGAACTCCCTTATTGATTCACTTATTATTATCAACTATTATTTTCTAATTAAAATTATTTTTATATAATATTTATATGGTCTCATGTCGATTATAGATGTATTGTCTAGTCACTGAGTTACAAAACTCACCCTGTTTTTCCAAAAATATTTTTCAGGAACAATTACCTGTCTATGTGAGACTTTCTATTCGAGATGTAACGATCTGCAATGAGTACTTATTTGTTGACGAGTTCCTAGATGTATGTGCTCCATATGACACAGGCAAGGTCAAACCATTCTTAATTATAGTAATTTTTGTTAAAAATGTATAACTATTTATTTTCGAACATGAAAAATATTTGTAACTTTCTTATTCAATTTATATTTGACTATATTAAGCTTGCTATGGGATTATTTTCCTGAGCGCTGGTCATAACTCATTTTGGGTTGTGACAAATTGGTATTAGGGCTTAGGTTTAATCTGTGTAATATGGAGCAAATGTCCTATGGTAGGATCACAATTGTATAAATAGAAGCACGGCTATTTATACAAATTGTGGCACTATCAGAGGCCTATAAGAATGTCATCTTTGTCCTCTGTATCATTGTTGTCTTCTGATTATTGTGATCATGCATCCTCTGCCACTTCTGCTACTCTTATCCTTTTCTTATAACCAATCTCGACTTATCCTTTGGTAGGTTTTTTTGAACGCATTGGTGCATTGGTTTCGGTTTCGACTCTTTATCTTTTGGCTGATTCTACTCTTCTTCACTTTTAAGAAAATTTGCTTTAACCTTCTTCGCCTTTGTATTATTCTCTATGATTTCTGATTTCAAGATTTTATCTATGATCTAGAAGATTCGATATGTTTTTGCTGTGAATTATTATCTTATTCCTTTTATAGAATTGTATTTGAATTTGTGGATTGTGGATTTACTTAGCTGCTCGTTGAGATGCTTTTTTTTTGAATTTCAATAAAAACAACTTTGTTCTTCTTATGTTGATGATCTTTGAAGTTAACATAATTTTAAATCACTCGTGATTCTTTCTTTCGAATCAATAACTTTGAAAACTGTTATTTGGTTGCTCAAGTAGAAGAACTATGTGACGAACATACGAATGGAGTATTATTCTTGTTTGCTGCATTGGAATTATAATTTTCTTTGTTTAGGTGTGGTAAATTTTTTATTTTAATGATCTGTTAGTTGAATTGAAAATCTTTTCCAATCTGATTGTTTGGTCGAGATTTTTTACTTTGATAATCTGTTCTGCTATGGTTTTATTTGTTGAACGTAGCTTTTCTTTCATGGGACTATTTTTCTGATTATTCAGGTGAGATCTAGATTGTGAACACTTTCTTTTTGTTGGTGATTGGAGGATGAATTTTATTTTTGGCTAAGATATTAAACCTATGAATTTTCTTAACCCCTGTTTTTCTGAAAATTCTCCTATTCTCGGTATTGTTCTTATTTTTAGAGTTTTAGGAAGATTGGTTTTCTTGATTTGTAGTGCTCTGTAATGCAAACTATTTCGCCTAATGAACCTTGTTATTTGTCTCGTAAAGGTTGTTAGTTCATATTTTAAAAGCAAGGAATTTGTTATGCCAAAAGTATAGAGAATCCAACTATAAGAAAATTTGTTGTGTTAATTCATGTTGCCCTGTTGTAATAATACTGGTTTTTGGCACCAGAATTTTCCTTCTATCATATAAAATAATCTTTAGTATATTATAACTACTGACTCATAAAAAAAAGTTTACAGCAGCCATTGTCTTCTTTATTCTCAACATGATTTTTAAAAGGCTCGTATTTCCTTTGGTATTTCTCTTCTTTTTTTTTTGCAAAGTTTTTGTTCTTGTTTAGGATAATAATAGTCAAATATACTGTCGCTTTTCATGTTTGTAGATTTATAGTTAAAATGATTATCTTATTGATAAATATATTGTGGTAATCATAAGATGATATGTACTTCATTCTTGCTAATGATTCTAATACATTGAAATTGCATCCTTCCCAGATTATTTTGCCAGATCTTGTACCTTGATTTTGATCATCTATATAAGTGATACTTTTACCTCAATTTTATTACAGTATTCTTAATGTTAATTTTGTAATTTCGACTTATTTTCTTATATTCCGATAATAAAATAACAAAATTCAGTATGAGCTAAATGTTCTCTAGAGAGCTACAAGCCTATAATTCGTATATATGAGAACTCAGGATAATGTATATGAAGAGAAGAATGATAAGTGAATTCCTACTATGATTGATCCCGAAATGTGGTTATATGACCAATATTAATAGAGATCATTGAGATTTTTTAAGTAATAAGCAAGTCGATTTCTTTTGTGATTGGACTTCTGAGTTTTTGATTTGTATGTAGAGGTTATTTTTGTGTTTCCTAGCCTCACTTTTGGGTAACAAATTTGTCAAAGATTTTGTATAAAAAAAATTCTTTTTTATAATACATTTTTCAAGATACAACAAGAATTTAAGAGAATATATATATATATATATATATATATATATATATATATATATATATATATATATATATATATATTTGAGTTTGTCCTTAGTTCATGAGCTTTAAGTTCAACAAAATATTTATGAAGATGATTTTTCGTTTTAGTGTTTTATGTTTACAAGAATTATGATCCCATACCAATTTTTTGAAATTCTTTTGCTATGTGTTTGGATTATGTTAAAAGCAAAAAAAGTAGATATTATAGCTAATCTTAGTGTGTTAATTGCCAATACTTTAATTTTTAGTTTAATTATTATCGTTATTTTATATGTGAATTTATTTGTAACTTCATATTAAGTCTAGCTGCATGATGATAGGAAATCATATTACTGTATTTTACCAACAGTAATCATAATGAGTTAAATACCTAAATTTATATGTAAATTTACAAGGAGATCAATTACATTTTTTGTCATATTTTACAGAACCTATCTACGATTTTGAGTTAGGAGATATCAAATTTTATATTGACATAATTATTTAATGTCCAAGGTCATGATAATAATCTCAAAGGTACTTAGTTGAAGGTTTCTATGAAAAGGGAAAAGAAGCATACTGATTTTTATGACAGTTGTTTTTTTATTTTTATGACTGTTAAGTTGTCTATTCCAAAATGTGTTATTATATTTTTTAATTTATGTTTTGCTTTGTTTTTTCTGTTGTTGATTATCTTTTTACTTATACATATCCTTGCTTGATTGTGCACCGAAGTATCCTCCAAGGTTCTTGAGAAAAAAACCTTTGTCCTTGACCGTATTAATTTCCAATTCCTTAACCTTGCATCTTTTTGTTTCAACTTGAATTTGTGTGACGTAATAACATTTATGCTTTTATCATTTCTTTTGAAATGTTCATCTCATATCTTTTTCCTTGAGAATGTAAAATAATTCCCTTAGTTTTATCCATTGTTGACAAATGTCATATTTGACTGTGTTCTTAATTATTCTCTTAAATCTTTGTAAACATTGTCATTGACTTTAGCGGCCATCTCTTATGAGCTTTGTACTTCTTTTATTCATTTGGAACTTGTTTCTACCTAATACTCCATCTTTTCTTTTATTGCTTCCATCGAGGTTTCTTGCTTCAGATTTCCTTGTTAAGATGTGGTTTGACTCTCTTTTGACACATTTCATTGTTTCAGTACATCCTTGTTTAATTGCGATCCTACACATCCTTCTGAATTCTTGTGAACCTCATCTGTGATACTCGTTCTTCTCTTTCTAAGCTTTGTATTACTTTGAGTAAACTCGAGATTGTATTGGTTAACCTGTAATTCTTAGATATAGCAAGCAATATGTTAGTTTTTAAGATGTGGCTCTTGGACCCAGAAGGTGAAACTTGTAAGTGTACGACGTCATAAGAAGATTATGAAGTAGGAGTATTCTGAGGAGGATATTAAGGAGATTTTGGTACAAGTTTAAAGGTTAGTCCTGATGTTTGACTTTTGAATATTCTTTGGGAGTGATGAACGAAGTGAAAACCGCTATATGTGTTTGACTTATTAAAGGAACAAGAGAATGTGAATGTTAACCAAATCTTTCTAACACAAACCTATCTTGTAACCTTTTGTACCCAATTATACTTATTTCTCATGTTTGGTAAAAGGCTAAAACCATATAACATTCTACATACTATATCAATTTTTGAGGGCGAATATTTTTGTAAGGAAGGTGGTGCACGAAATTGTGATCATCAATGGCGCCATCAACATGGTACGCACAATTGTAATCTCAACTCTTTATCACAACTTCGCACAACTAACCAGCAAGTGCACTGGGTCGTCCAAGTAATAAACCTTACGTGAGTAAGGGTCGATCCCACGGAGATTGTTGGTATGAAGCAAGCTATGGTCACCTTGTAAATCTTAGTCAGGTAGATTCAAATGGTTATGGATGATATATGAATAAAGCATAAAGATAGAGATACTTATGTAATTCATTGGTGAGAATTTCAGATAAGCGAATGGAGATGCTTTGTCCCTTCCGTCTCTCTGCTTTCCTACTGTCTTCATCCAATCCTTCTTACTCCTTTCCATGACAAGCTGTATGTAGGGTTTCACCGTTGTCAGTGGCTACCTCCCATCCTCTCAGTGAAAATGTTCTACGCACCCTGTCACGGCACGGCTAATCATCTGTCGGTTCTCAATCATGTTGAAATAGAATCCAGTGATTCTTTTGCGTCTGTCACTAACGCCCAGCCTTCAAGAGTTTGAAGCTCGTCACAGTCATTCAATCATTGAATCCTACTCAGAATACCATAGACAAGGTTTAGACCTTCCGGATTCTCTTGAATGCCGCCATCAATTCTAGCTTATACCACGAAGATTCCGATCAAGGGATCCAAAAGATAAACATTCAAGCCTTGTTTGCTTGTAGAACAGAAGTGGTTGTCAGGCACTTGTTCATAAGTGAGAATGATGATGAGTGTCACATAATCATCATATTCATCATGTTCTTGGGTGCAAATGAATATCTTAGAACAAGAATAAGCTGAATTGAATAGAAGAACAATAGTAATTGCATTAATACTCGAGGTACAGCAGAGCTCCACACCTTAATCTATGGTGTGTAGAAACTCCACCATTGAAAATACATAAGAACAAGGTCTAGGCATGGCCGTGAGGCCAGCCCCCATGATCTAAGATAGCATAAGACTAAAGATAGCTACCAAGATAAGAATACCGTAGAGAACTAGTAGCCTAGGGTTTACAAGGATGAGTAAATGACAAAAAAATCCACTTCCGGGCCCACTTGGTGTGTGCTTGGGCTGAGCATTGAAGCATTTTCGTGTAGAGACTTCTTTTGGAGTTAAACGCCAGCTTTTGTGCCAGTTTGGGCGTTTAACTCCTATTCTTGTGCCAGTTCCGGCGTTTAACGCCGGACAATTTTGAGCTGATTTGGAACGCCGGTTTGGGCCATCAAATCTCGGGCAAAGTATGGACTATTATACATTGCTGGAAAGCCCAGGATGTCTAATCTCTAACGCAATTGAGGGCGCGCCAATTGGGCTTCTGTAGCTCCAGAAAATCCATTTCGAGTGCAGGGAGGTCAGAATCCAACAGCATCTGCGGTCTTTTTCAACCTCTGAATCAGATTTTTGCTCAGGTCCCTCAATTTCAGCCAGAAAATACCTGAAATCACAGAAAAATACACAAACTCATAGTAAAGTCTAGAAAAGTGAATTTTAACTAAAAACTAATAAAAATATACTAAAAACTAACTAAAACATACTAAAAACATACTAAAAACAATGCCAAAAAGCGTATAAATTATCCGCTCATCACAACACCAAACTTAAATTGTTGCTTGTCCCCAAGCAACTGAAAATCAAATAAGATAAAAAGAAGAGAATATGCAATGAACTCCAAAAACATCTATGAAGATCAGTATTAATTAGATGAGCGGGGCTTTAGCTTTTTGCCTCTGAATAGTTTTGACATCTCACTCTATCCTTTGAAATTCAGAATGATTGGCTTCTATAGGAACTCAGAATCCAGATAGTGTTATTGATTCTCCTAGTTAAGTATGATGATTCCTGAACACAGCTACTTTATGAGTCTTGGCCGTGGCCCAAAGCACTCTGTCTTCCAGTATTACCACCGGATACATACATGCCACAGACACATAACTGGGTGAACCTTTTCAGATTGTGACTCAGCTTTGCTAGAGTCCCCAATTAGAGGTGTCCAGGGTTCTTAAGCACACTATTTTTGCTTTGGATCACACTTTATTTGTTTTCTTTTCTTTCTTTCTCTCTCTTTTTTTTTCGTTTTTTTTCGTTTTTCTCTTTCCTTTTTTTGTATTCACTGCTTTTTCTTGCTTCAAGAATCATTTTTATGATTTTTCAGATCCTCAGTAACATGTCTCCTTTTTCATCATTCTTTCAAGAGCCAACATTCATGAACAACAAATTCAAAAGATTTATGCACTGTTCAAGCATACATTCAGAAACCAAAATATTGCCACCACATCAAAATAATTAATCTGTTATAAAATTTAAAATTCATGCAATCCTTCTCTTTTTCAATTAAGAACATTTTTCATTCAAGAAAGGTGATGGATTCATAGGACATTCATAACTTTAAGGCATAGACACTAAGACACTAATGATCATAAGACACAAACATGAATAGACATAAGCATGATTTTTTGAAAAACAGAAAAATAAAAAACAAGGAGATTAAAGAACGGGTCCACCTTAGTGATGGCGGCTTGTTCTTCCTCTTGAAGATCTTATGGAGTGCTTGAGCTCCTCAATGTCTCTTCCTTGCCTTTATTGCTCCTCTCTCATGATTCTTTGATCTTCTCTAATTTCATGGAGGAGGATGGAATGTTCTTGGTGCTCCACCCTTAGTTGTCCCATGTTGGAACTCAATTTTCCTAGGGAGGTGTTGATTTGCTCCCAATAGTTTTGTGGAGGAAAGTGCATCCCTTGAGGCATCTCAGGGATTTCATGATGAGTGGGATCTCTTGTTTGCTCCATCCTTTTCTTAGTGATGGGCTTGTCCTCATCAATGAGGATGTCTCCCTCTATGTTAACTCCAACTGAATAACAGAGGTGACAAATGAGATGAGGAAAGGCTAACCTTGCCAAGGTAGAGGACTTGTCTGCCACCTTATAAAGTTCTTGGGCTATAACCTCATGAACTTCTATTTCTTCTCCAATCATGATGCTATGAATCATGATGGCCCGGTCTATAGTAACTTCGGACCGGTTGCTTGTGGGAATGATTGAGCGTTGGATAAACTCCAACCATCCCCTAGCCACGGGCTTGAGGTCATGCCTTCTCAGTTGAACCGGCTTCCCTCTTGAATCTCTCTTCCATTGAACGCCCTCTTCACAGATGTCTATGAGGACTTGGTCCAACCTTTGATCAAAGTTGACCCTTCTAGTGTAAGGGTGTTCATCTCCTTGCATCATGGGCAAGTTGAATGCCAACCTTACATTTTCCGGACTAAAATCTAAGTATTTCTCCCAAACCATTGTAAGCCAATTCTTTGGGTCCGGGTTCACACTTTGATCATGGTTCTTGGTGATCCATGCATTGGCACAGAACTCTTGAACCATTAAGATTCCGACTTGTTGAATGGGGTTGGTAAGAACTTCCCAACCTCTTCTTCGGATCTCATGTCGGATCTCCGGATATTCACTCTTTTTGAGTTTGAAAGAGACCTCGGGGATCACCTTCTTCATGGCCACAACTTCATACAAGTGGTCTTGATGCACCCTTGAGATGAATCTCTCCATCTCCCATGACTCGGAGGTGGAAGCTTTTGCCTTTCCTTTCCTCTTTCTAGAGGTTTCTCCGGCCTTGGATGCCATAAATGGTTATGGAAAAACAAAAAGCAATGCTTTTACCACACCAAACTTAAAAGGTTTGCTCGTCCTCGAGCAAAAGAAGAAAGAAGAGAGTAGAAGAAGAAGAAATGAAGGATATGGAGGAGGCTTTGTGGTTGGGCTAAGGGGAAGAGGTAGTGTTTAGGTTGTGTGAAAATGAAGGAGTGAATATGGGTTTATATAGGAGTGGAGAGGGGGTGTATGGTTCGGTTATGTATGGGTGGGTTTGGGAGGGAAAGTGTTTTGAATTTGAATGGTGAGGTAGGTGGGGTTTTATGAAGGATGGATGTGAGTGGTGAAGAGAAAAGATGGGATTTGATAGGTGAGAGGTTTTTGGGGAAGAGGTATTGAGGTGATTGCTGAATGGGTGAAGAAGAGAGAGAGTAGTGGGGTAGGTGGGGATCCTGTGGGGTCCACAGATCCTGAGGTGTCAAGGAAAATTCATCCCTGCACCAAGTGGCGAGCAAAAATGCTCTTTATGCCAATTCTGGCGTTAAACGCCGGGCTGGTGCCCATTTTTGGCGTTTAACGCCAGCTTCTTGCCCTTTCCTGGCGTTTAACGCCAGTCTGGTGCCCCTTTCTGGCGTTAAACGCCCAAAATGGTGCCAGACTGGGCGTTAAACGCCCATTTGCTGCTCTTACTGGTGTTTAAACGCCAGCAAGGTCTTCCTCCAGGGTGTGCTGTTTTTCTTTCTGTTTTTCATTCTATTTTTTCTTTTTCAATTGATTATGTGACTTCCCATGATCATCAACCTACAGAAAACATAAAATAACAAAGGAAAAATAGATAAATATAACATTGGGTTGCCTCCCAACAAGCGCTTCTTTAATGTCAGTAGCTTGACAGTGGGCTCTCATGGAGCATCACATATGCTCAGAGCAATGTTGGAACCTCCCAACACCAAACTTAGAGTTTGAATGTGGGGGTTCAATACCAAACTTAGAAGTTGGTTGTGGTCTCCCAACACCAAACTTAGAGTTTGACTGTGGGGGCTCTGTTTGGCTCTGTTTTAAGAGAAGCTCTTCATGCTTCCTCTCCATGGTTACAGAGGGATATCCTTGAGCCTTAAACACAAGGGATTCTTTATTCACTTTAATGATCAATTCTCCTCTGTCAACATCAATCACAGCCTTTGCTGTGGCTAGGAAGGGTCTGCCAAGCATGATGGATTCATCCATGCACTTTCCAGTCTCTAGGACTATGAAATCAGCAGGGATGTAATGGTCTTCAACTTTTACCAGAACATCCTCTACAAGTCCATAAGTTTGTTTTCTTGAATTGTCTGCCATCTCTAGTGAGATTTTTGCAGCTTGCACCTCAAAGATCCCCAGCTTCTCCATTACAGAGAGGGGCATGAGATTTATGCTTGACCCTAGGTCACACAGAGCCTTCTTGAAGGTCATGGTGTCTACTGTACAAGGTATTGAGAACTTCCCAGGGTCCTGTCTCTTTTGAGGTAATCTCTATCTAGTCAAGTTATCCAGCTCTTTGGTGAGCAAAAGGGGTTCATCCTCCCAAGTCTCATTACCAAATAACTTGTCATTTAGCTTCATGATTGCTCCAAGGTACTTGGCAACTTGCTCTTCAGTGACATCTTCATCTTCTTCAGAGGAAGAATACTCATTAGAGCTCAAGAATGGCAGAAGTAAATTCAATGGAATCTCTATGGTCTCAGTGTGGCCTCAGATTCCCATGGTTCCTCATTAGGGAACTCATTGGAGGCCAGTGAACGTCCATTGAGGCCTTCCTCAGTGGCACTCACTGCCTCTTCCTCCTCTCCAAATTCGGACATGTAGGTCATGTTAATGGCCTTGCACTCTCGTTTTGGATTCTCTTCTGTATTGCTTGGAAGACTGCTAGGAAGGAGTTCAGTAATTTTCTTACTCAGCTGAACTACTTGTGCCTCCAAGTTTCTAATGGAGGACCTTGTTTCAGTCATGAAACTTTGAGTGGTTTTGATTAGATCAGAGACCATGGTTGCTAAGTCAGAGTGGCTCTGCTTAGAATTCTCTGTTTGTTGCTGAGAAGATGATGGAAAAGGCTTGCCATTGCTAAACCTGTTTCTTCCACCATTATTGTTGTTGAAACCTTGTTGAGGTCTCTGTTGATCCTTCCATGAAAGATTTGGATGATTTCTCCATGAAGGATTATAGGTGTTTCCATAGGGTTCTCCCATGTAATTCACCTCTTCCATTGAAGGGTTCTCAGGATCATAAGCTTCTTCTTCAGATGAAGCGTCCTTAGTACTGCCTGGTGCAGCTTGCAATCCAGACAGACTATGAGAAATCATATTGACTTGTTGAGTCAATATTTTGTTCTGAGCCAATATGGCATTCAGAGTATCAATCTCAAGAACTCCTTTCTTCTGATTCGTCCCATTGTTCACAGGATTCCTTTCAGAAGTGTACATGAATTGGTTATTTGCAACCATTTCAATTAGTTCTTGAGCTTCTGCAGGCGTCTTCTTCAGATGAAGAGAGCCTCCGGCAGAACTATCCATTGACATCTTGGACAGTTCAGACAGACCATCATAGAAGATACCTATGATGCTCCATTCAGAAAGCATGTCAGAAGAACACTTTCTGATCAATTGTTTGTATCTTTCTCAAGCTTCATAGAGGGATTCACCTTCCTTTTGTCTGAAGGTTTGGACTTCCACTATAAGCTTACTCAATTTTTGAGGTGGAAAGAACTTTGCCAAGAAGGCATTGACTAGCTTTTCCCAAGAGTTCAGGCTTTCTTTAGGTTGTGAGTCCAACCATATCCTAGCTCTGTCTCTTACAGCAAAAGGGAATAGTATAAGTCTGTAGACCTCAGGGTCAACCCTATTGGTTTTGACAGTGTCACAGATTTGCAAGAACTCGGCTAGAAACTGATGAGGATCTTCCAATGGAAGTCCATGAAACTTGCAATTCTGTTGCATTAGAGAAACTAATTGAGGCTTAAGCTCAAAGTTGTTTGCTCCAATGGCAGGGATAGAGATGCTTCTCCCATAGAAGTCGGGAGTAGGTGCAGTAAAGTCACCCAGCACCTTCCTTACATTGTTGGCATTGTTGTTGTTTTCGGCTTCCATGTCTTCTTCTTTGAGGATTTTTGTTAGGTCCTCTACAGAGAATTGTGCTTTAGCTTCTCTTAGCTTTCGCTTCAAGGTCCTTTCAGGTTCAGGGTCAGCCTCAACAAGAATACTTTTGTCTTTGCTCCTGCTCATATGAAAGAGAAAAGAACAAGAAAATATGGAATCCTCTATGTCACAGTATAGAGATTCCTTGAGGTGTCAGAAGAAAAGAAAAATAGAAGGAAGAGGTAGAAAATTCAAACTTATCAAGGAAAGATGGAGTTCGAATTGTGCATTGAGGAGTAGTGTTAGTCCATAAATAGAAGGATGTGAGAAGAGGGGAAGAAATTTTCGAAAATTAAGTAAGAGATTTTAAAAATATTTTGAAAAACACTAATTGATTTTCGAAAACTAAGAGTGGAAAAGAAATCAAGTGATTTTTGAAAAAGATTTTGAAATAAGAAATTAAAAAGATATGATTGAAAACTATTTTGAAAAGATGTGATCAAGAAGATATGATTTGAAAAACAATTTAAAAAGATTTGATTTTAAAAATTAATGACTTGGCTAACAAGAAAAGATATGATTCAAACATTAAACCTTTCTCAACAGAAAAGGCAACATACCTGAAATGTTGAATCAAATCATTAATTGATAGCAAGTATTTTTGAAAATGGAAAGAAATTGATTTTGAAAAAGATTTGATTGTAAAGATTTGATTTGAAAAAGATTTGATTTTGAAAAATTTTGAAAACTTGAAAAAAATTGGCATTAAAAACAAAATCTTCCCTCTTGTGCCATCCTGGCGTTAAACGCCCAGAATGGTGCACATTCTGGCATTTAAGGCCCAAAACTCACCCTTTTTGGGCGTTAAACGCCCAGCCAAGCACCCTGGCTGGCGTTCAAAGGCCAGTTTTCCTTCTTCACTGGGCGTTTTGAATGCCCAGCTTTTTCTGTGTAATTACTCTGCAGTATGTTCTGAATCTTCAATTCTCTGTATTATTGACTTGAAAAGACACAAATTAAAAAAAATTTTGGATTTTTAATAATGAGGAATAATCAAAATGCAACTAAAATCAAATAAACAATGCATGCAAGACACCAAACTTAGAAGTTTGTATACTACTGACACTAACAAATTGAGAATGCATATGAGAAACAACAAAACACTCAAGACAAGAGAATTTAAAGATCAGAGCAAGTAAATCATCAAGAACAACTTGAAGATCACTGAAGACACATGAAAAATTCAAGAAGAATAGAAATATGCAATTGACACCAAACTTAAAATGAGACTAGTGTCTCAATAAAAAACATAAAATATTTTTGGTTTTTTTTTATGATTTTGTAATTTTTTTGGTTTTTTCGAAAATTAAGTGGAAAAGAAAATAAAGATATTAAAATTCTTAATGAGAATTCCAGGAATCATGCGATGTTAGTCTAAAGCTTCAGTCTAAAGGAATTAGACATGGCTAGCCAAGCTTCAGCAGGACATTGCATTCAAGAGCTAAATTGATGAAAATTAATCAGCTTTGGTGATGATAAGAACATCACCTTGAAACACTAGAATTCATTCTTAAGAACTCGGAAGAAAAATACCTAATCTAAGCAACAAGATGAACCGTCAGTTGTCCAAACTCGAACAATCCCCGGCAACGGCGCCAAAAACTTGGTGCACGAAATTGTGATCATCAATGGCGCCATCAACATGGTATGCACAATTGTAATCTCAACTCTTTATCACAACTTCGCACAACTAACTAGCAAGTGCACTGGGTCGTCCAAGTAATAAACCTTACGCGAGTAAGGGTCGATCCCACGAAGATTGTTGGTATGAAGCAAGCTATGGTCACCTTGTAAATCTTAGTCAGGCAGATTCAAATGGTTATGGATGATATATGAATAAAGCATAAAGATAGAGATACTTATGTAATTCTTTGGTGAGAATTTCAGATAAGCGAATGAAGATGCTTTGTCCCTTCCGTCTCTCTGTTTTTCTACTGTCTTCATCCAATCCTTCTTACTCCTTTCCATGGCAAGCTGTATGTAGGGTTTCACCGTTGTCAGTGGCTACCTCCCATCCTCTCAGTGAAAATGTTCTACGCACCCTGTCACGGCACGACTAATCATCTGTCGGTTCTCAATCAGGTTGGAATAGAATCCAGTGATTCTTTTGTGTCTGTCACTAACGCCCAGCCTTCAAGAGTTTGAAGCTCGTCACAGTCATTCAATCATTGAATCCTACTCAGAATACCACAGACAAGGTTTAGACCTTCTGGATTCTCTTGAATGCCGCCATCAATTCTAGCTTATACCACGAAGATTCCGATCAAGGGATCCAAGAGATAAACATTCAAGCCTTGTTTGCTTGTAGAACAGAAGTGGTTGTCAGGTACTCGTTCATAAGTGAGAATGATGATGAGTGTCACATAATCATCACATTCATCATGTTCTTGGGTGCAAATGAATATCTTAGAACAAGAATAAGCTGAATTGAATAGAAGAACAATAGTAATTACATTAATACTCGAGGTACAGCAGAGCTCCACACCTTAATCTATGGTGTGTAGAAACTCCACCGTTGAAAATACATAAGAACAAGGTCTAGGAATGGCCGTGAGGCCAGCCCCCATGATCTAAGATAGCATAAGACTAAAGATAGCTACCAAGATAAGAATACAGTAGTAAAAGGTCCTATTTGTAGAGAACTAGTAGCCTAGGATTTACAAGGATGAGTAAATGACATAAAAATCCACTTCCGGGCCCACTTGGTGTGTGCTTGGGCTGAGCATTGAAGCATTTTTGTGTAGAGACTTATTTTGGAGTTAAACGCCAGCTTTTCTGCCAGTGTGAGCGTTTAACTCCCATTCTTGTGCCAGTTCCGGCGTTTAACGCCGAGCATTTTTGAGCTGATTTGGAACTCCGGTTTGGGCCATCAAATCTCGGGCAGAGTATGGACTATTATACATTGCTAAAAAGCCCAAGATGTCTACTTTCTAATGCAGTTGAGAGCACGCCAATTGGGCTTCTGTAGCTCAAGAAATTCCACTTCGAGTGCAGGGAGGTCAAAATCCAACAGCATCTGTGGTCCTTTTCAGCCTCTGAATCAGATTTTTGCTCAGGTCCCTCAATTTCAGCCAGAAAATACCTGAAATCACAGAAAAATACACAAACTCATAGTAAAGTCTAGAAAAGTGAATTTTAACTAAAAACTAATAAAAATATACTAAAAACTAACTAATACATACTAAAAATATACTAAAAATAATGCCAAAAAGCGTATAAATTATCCGCTCATCAGAAGGTAGAATGTAACATCCCAAGTTTTTTTATTACTACCCTACCCTCTAATTTTATTGAAATTCCTAAACTACCCTTACTCCTCTTTTTTCAACCTTAACGCTAATTCAAAAATTTGTGATTTTGCCCTAATTTCATTACAACATATACACCCACAAATAGGAGAAAGAAAGAGAGAAAGGGAGGAGAACAGAAATTAGAGGGGGAGTGATTGAAGAAGAAAGGAAGAAGAAAGGGAGAATAGGGAGACACGACACCGGCGGGGCTGGGCACCGCTGTTGCCATCGCAAAGAAAAGAAGAGATGCATGAGAGAGATGAGAGTGAGATTGCAGACCTTCCAAAGGAAAGCACGCGATGGAGAAGAGGAAGGAGGGGGTCCTGTTGTCATTGCTATGCCTGTCTCTGTCACTACCGTTGATCGAGACCGTCGCCGTCCCGGTTGAGGCCATCATCATTGCCAAACAGGGCAGACAAGGAGGGCACAAATGGGAGAGAGGAACGGGGGCTTTTCTAGAGCTCATTTCTGAGATATTGTTGTCTTCCACCACCGCAAGATAGAGCCAGCCTTTTGTTCTTCTACTGTCACTGCGGTTGCCTCTGTTGCAGGTGGAGGAGGTCACCAGAGAAGGGATTGTTCTGTTCTGCTTCTTCTTTCTAGTTTTCCATTGCTTGCCGAAGTCTCTGGAGCCATGAGTGTTGCCACCGGAGTCATTGGAATTATTACTGCCAAGAGCCACCACTGCTATACCTTTACCTTGGTAAAACAAACCCTGTTCTCCTTGTACTTGACATCTCTTTCTATTCCTGTTCCACTTTTATCTACCTTACTGTCTCACCCTATTTTTATCCTGTCTTTCTTGATTAATTTGCTTTTGGTGTTGTTTGTTACAGGCTAGAAGTGATAGTGATGCTGTTACTATTGGCAATATTACATCCATGACGTAGTCATTGCTACTATTAGAATTGAAGTTACTGGTACTGGCTCGGTCCAAATTCTGTGTTCTTTTATTCCATTTTATTCTAACCTTTCTAACCTTTTAATCCGGCACTCCGTGTTTGGTCTCTTCAGTCCCTTAGAACCATGCTGTGAGTAGGCTTTACATTTATAATTGTTTGGCTTTGCATTTATAATTATTTTGATATACTGTGCTTTGAACTTATAATTATACTTATAAGATTACTATTAAAGGATTTTAAATTATCTTGAATATTCGATTTGTTAAAGCTAAATATTTATCCTTATTAAGCTCATTTTAATATGCACATGAGACTATATTTTTTTATGAGACTATGTATTTTTGATGAAGTTTTATATTATTTTAAAACATATGATTTTATTCAATTATGTATTTTTGAAGCATTGAAATATTGATTGGTACTTACTTATTTTGAAATTGTGAAATATGTTTGAAATGTCTTAAGATTGAGAAAATATGATTCAAAAAGATTTGGATGAAAAATTATTATTCAATTTGATTTGATACCTTATATTTGAAAAACCGAAGAATTTGTTATATTTGAAATTATGTATTTTGAATTAGTTTGGGAAGCTTGTATTAGAAAATCGTAGTTAATGACGGTTATGACGTTAACTTAGATGCATCTAACTCAGACTCCAGCTAGTAGGGGTGTTGCTAGCCTAACGTGTAGGCCACACGTTAGATCTTCTATTCTGTTAGAACACACGAGGGGAAAGGGCTGCCCATAGAGGTGGAGCTGCCCAAGTGTGGACTTTTGATTTGATTCTGTATGAGAACTCCTTATTGATTCACTTATTATTATCAACTATTATTTTGTAATTAAAATTATTTTTATATAATATTTATATCGTCTCATGTCGATTATAGATACTGAGTTACAAAACTCACCCCATTTTTCTAAAAATATTTTTCAGGAACACTTACCTGTCTATGTGAGACTTTCTATTCAAGATGTAACGATCTACAATGAGTACTTATTCGTTGACGAGTTCCTAGATGTATATGCTCCAAATGACACAGGCAGGGTCAAACCATTCTTAATTATTTTAATTTTTGTTAAAAATTTATAACTATTTATTTTAGAACATGTAAAATATTTATAGCTTTCTTATTCAATTTATATTTGAGTATATTAGGCTTGCTATGGGATTATTTTCCTGAGCGTCGGTCATGGCTCATTTTGGGCTGTGACACCAGAGGTCAAGTAATGTTTTTACTAGTCGCTATTGATTACTTCATAAAATGGATAGAAGCCTGGCTGCTAGCAAAGATAACTTCAGATAAGGTACAATCTTTCACATAGAAGTTCATCATATATAGATACGGCTTGCTAGGTGATATTGTTACTTTCAGATAAAGCATCATTTTTCTTCTATTGAACACCCACAAACAAATGGCCTCACCGAGGCTGCTAGCAAAGTTATTTTGTAGGCCCTCCAAAAACAACTATCCAATGCCAAGGAAAACTGAGCCGAGTTGATCCCAGAAATCTTGTGGAGCTATAACACCACACCACATTAAACAACTAAATAGACTCCATTCCAACTAGTGTATGGAGTGGAGTTAATGATTCCCATGAAAATTTCACAAGGATTACTAAGAATTGAACTAACAACTGTCGAGGAAAATGGCCAGACAGGAAGAGTCGAGTTGGACACTTTAGACGAAGAACATACTATAGCCAAACTTCAGCAACAGGCAATGCAGATCATCGTCTGCCAAAAATACAACAAAAGAGTTTGCTTGAGAACCTTGCAACAGGGAGACCTTGTTCTAAGAAAGGTAGAAAATGTTCATAAATCTCCTAGCCAGGGAAAGCTCTCTGTCTCATGGGTGGTACCATTCCAAGTAACAAAAGTACACGGACGAGGAGCATACTCTCTACAGACACTAGAAGGAACCGAGTTTCCAAACACCTAGAACATATCCTTGCTACATTTTTATTATAGGTAAAAGAAGAAGTTGAAGGGTACTTTTTTTTCTACCGCTGAGGTTTTTTCCCACATAAAAAATGAGGGTTTTACTCGGAGAGGTTTTAATGAGGCCATTCACTTTGCACCTTCCACACTGGAAGGTATTGTCAAAATTATCCATTTCCAATAAAGAACTAATGTTATATATACCACAATTTGCTACAATTACATATGCAAATATATATTCATCAAGCAAATATAAATGTTTCTCAAAATAAAGGTGTACAAAACACGACAGTCATTGAAAATGTACAAACCAAATAAAAAGTGCTACCAAAGAAGTCACATACTATAAGCAGTACAAATTTCTGTGTCAATTGTTTTTCTGAATAGGCCCGCCATTCTTATCTTCCGCTTCCTCACCAGCATCATCAGTTATCAGCTTCCCGTCAACTACTATTTTTGTAACATCAAGACTCCTAACATTAAAGTCGGGAGATAAAGCCGTCACCTGACTTACTGCTTAGTCAAAGCCTGCTGTAAACATTTCCAGCACTTCCTCTTCCAATTCATGTACCCTGGACATCAGTTGTCCCTTTTCATTGTCAACGCTCTTAACCGGACTTTGCAATATTCGATTTGCTCATGAAGCTTAGCCATGTCTAGCTCCATACTTTTCATCTTTGCCGTAACCATGACAGCAACCCTATCTCTTTCTTTCAGTAATTTCTCTAATTCCAGAACTCTACTTGCATTTTTTCTTTCCTCAGCTACACACATCTCAGTTGTTCGACCTAAACACAACACCCTGGCAACTAATAACCTAAGACGTAGCCAAAAGGGTTCTGTAAATAACTATCTTAATGATTGAATTATATAAAGACAAAAAATTTACCAATACCTGCATATACTGCCCAATCGCCTCTTACCCAACCAATTTTAGCATGGTAAAATCGGCAGGATGTTGTCCCACCTTGTCAGAAAGCTCAAGAAACGGAAAGTGCTCACTCCACATAGAACGAGCATTAACACCCCTGGAAAAACCATGAAGGTATAGCCATTTTTCCAACTCATTATCTGCCCCAAAGTCCAACTCAACAGCAGAAAGAACTTCCAAAGTTGTCTCTCAGCTTGGATTTTTCGTTTTCAATAGACGAGGACTTAATTAGGCAGCATCGGTGCCTGTATGCTTTCCCATAACCATACTAGGAATCTCTTTATCACCTTTCTTCTTCTAGTCCAAAAATAACCTCATCCATGTTGACGATAAGCTCGGAACCTTTCCACCTGCAACAAATGACAATTAATGTCGTACCTTCCACTATTGTATCTGATAGAGATCCTCACTTCACATCATGATTCTGGGGAGCTTTTTAGTAAGCTTTTGGCACTCAATTAAGCCTAAGTACTGCATATCATTCTCAGACGGATGGCCAATCAGAAAGAACAATCCAAACCTTGGAAGATATGCTAAGGGCTTGTGTTTTGGACCAGCCGGCAAGCTGGGATCGATATATGCCTCTGGTGGAGTTTGCTTACAACAACAACTATCATGCGAGCATTGGAATGGCTCCGTATGAAGCTTTATACAGAAGAAAATGCCAATCTCTATTATGTTAGTATGAAGCAGGAGAAAAGAGCTTGATTGGGCCTAAAATGATAAGTGAAACCACAGAGCAAATAAAGAAAATCCGTGGTCGAATGCTTGTGGCTCAAAGCCATCAGAAAAGCTATGCTGACCAAAGGCGGAAGCCTTTAGAGTTTGAGGAAGGAGAACATGTCTTCCTGAAGGTTACTCCGACCACTGGAATAGGAAGGTCCATCAAAACTAAGAAGTTAAATCCCCGTTATATTAGGCCGTTTGAAATCCTGAAGAGAATTGGACCAGTGGCGTATAGGATTGCTTTACCACCACATCTTTCGAACTTACATGACGTGTTTCATGTATCCCAGCTTCGTAAATATACTTTTGATACTAGTCATGTCCTAGAACCGGAATCAGTTCAAGTGAGAGAAGATTTGACGCTTCCAGTAACTCTGGTTAAGATTGATGATACTAGCATTAAGCGTTTATGCGGGAAAGAGGTGTCTTTGGTGAAAGTAGCTTGGAGTAGGGCCAGTATTGAAGAACATACCTAGGAGCTTGAGTCAGAGATGCGAAAGGACTACCCACTCCTCTTTTCAGGTAACTCACTCTGAATTTTGAGGACAAAATTCCTAATTAGGTGGGTAGGATGTAAACCCCGCTAAAATCAGTAAATGATTAGTCAATAAATTGAATTTTAATTAGGAAAATTAAAAATACAAAACTAATATCAAAATAGGATAGAGCTCTTCAAACGAGAATTTTGATACCAATTTCGAAAAACTTGGTCCAAAATTGGACCGGATGAGCCGAACCGGTTAAACCGGGGCCCAAACCGGACCCGTAGGTCCAACCGGACCCATAACTTAAAAGGGACAGAATCATCTTCATCTCCATTCAGCATCAAAAATGCTGAACAGCGTTGGGGAGGAAGAGAACTTCCATAACCCTCATCAAATCTTCTTTCCGCCATAACTTTCCTATTTGAGCTCCGGTCGCTGCACCGTTCGTGGCCACGCGTCCAGCGCGTCGATCTCTACATTTTTTGTCGGATCAATTTCACCGGTAAGCTCCAATTTCATTTTAGAATCTCTACCCCCTTTCTTGTTGTGAAATTGAATCCTTGTGATAAAATCTTGTCCAATTTGGTGTTTTAGGTTCGATTTAGCATGTAGAGCTTACTGGGCTTGAGTTATTATGCGTGTGGGTATGGTAAGAACAACCTAAACTCTAGTCAATTTTGATTTTATTATGTAAAAGCTGAATTTGGAATATATATGTGTATTAGGTGTGAATTAAGTATATATATGAGCATTGGAATTGAATTGTGGGCATTTGGAAGCTTGGTGGTGATTGAAGCTGAGATTTTGGTTGGTTTCTCAAAGCTTGAGGGGCTGTGTTGTGACTTGTAAGGCTGCCTTGGTCCAAACGCAGTGATCGGTCAAGGTATGGTTTAGGTTTCGCACGTTTAACATATAAGGTTTTGTGAAAACTTAGGCTAGGAAACCATAGGTTAAGTTGAAACGGTTAAATGCATTGAATGATTAGCTTTGTGATGATGTTGGATAAATTGATGATTGAGCTTGTGTTGGAATTTATGAGCATGAGTTGTTAGTATTATTGAATATGTTTTCTTGGAGTTATTAATGATGGGTTGATGGAATTGTTGACATATGTTAATGAAATTTTGTGGTTATGGCTTGTTGATGAGTTGAAGGTGATTTATGGGTGGTTATTAATGAATGGAGAAAATGAGTTAATGAATTTTAAAAATGGAAGCTTATGGTTGGAAGGGCTGGAGATTTTATTAATGTATGAGTTTTATGAATTGGTGTGAGTATTAATGTGTTAGTAGATAGTATTAATGAAATGGGGCTTGATATGTGAGAAATGTGCAGGTTCTTTGGGTAAGGAATGTGAATTTAGTAAAAAGTGGGGTTTGATGTTTTTTTGGTAAAAAGTAAATTTTGATGAACTTTGGAAGTCCATAACTTACTCCTCAAATTTTGGATGCAAATGGGGTTTGTTTAAAGTTAAAGAATGTTTGGTAAGCTTGAGATTGATATAAAGTTTGCAGAAAATCGAATTTTGTAGAGAAAGTTATGGACGTCAAAAAATCGGTGCAAAAAACTAAAAATTGGATTGTTATAGCAGAATCAGATTTTTCTGGTGTGTGCCTACGCACACAGTTGTGCGCACGCACCCAACAGAAGCGAAACATTTACTTGTGCGTACGCACACACCCTGTTTTTCAGCAACTTAGTTTTTAAGATTTAAACATGGTTTTGAACCCCTAAACCCCTATTTTTGCCCTATTAACCATAGATTTTACCAGTGAGATTAGTAATTAGTGGAAGGTAGGAATTTAGGGTAACTTGGGGGTGAAGTAAGAGGTAAAATGATGAGTTATATAAAGCAGATGAATATGTTAAAAGAAATATAATGCCATGGCTTTGATAAATGATTATATAATGATTATGAAAATGAAATGGCTTATGAATGATGCTATCTAAGATACGAGTTTCCCTGGGTAAGAGCCGTGGCTTGCCACCACGTGTTTCAGGTTGAAACTCAATACTCTGTTGACCTACGTCATAAGGGTGACCGGGCACGTATAAATTCCCGGCTATGGATAGCCCCCAGTGAGTGATTTGAATGATAAATGAATGTGAAATCTATGCATAGACTCATGGGGATGCGTGACGGGAGACAGTCTAAGGTTTTCGAACTTGTCAGGTTGGCTGGATAACCGACAGATGAGCCTCATCAGCCATAGGATAGCATACATCATGTGTATTTGTTTGTTTTGAATGCTATGTATTACCTGGGATTAGGGGTGGCAAGCGGGGAAGCCCGCCCCGCCCCGCCCCGCCAAAAGCCCGCCCTTTGGCGGGCTGGCCCGCCCCGCCCCGCCTAATTAGGCGGTCCTAGAATCCTAGCCCGCCCTGCCTAACTGCGGGCTGGCGGGCTGGCGGGCTAAGCCCGCCTAAGCTCTTCTCTTTTTTTTATTATTAACTACTAAGTAATATATATAATTTCACAACCATATTAATAAATTTATAATTTCTAATGGCATAAAAAATTATATTTTTTATATTCACAAACATTAAAGTCTTTGTAATTATAAATATCTAATAAATATAATTATAAACCAAATTTTCATTCAAAATATAAGTATAAATATTCTCTCCAAAGCAAAATAAACATAATCCAAAACATAATTATAAATATTGTCTCCAAAATAACATAAACATAATTCAAAACACTCAATTTTTATCTTCATACTCTTGTAAGTTAGGTTGGGGGAAGTTAGGTTTTAGGAAAAAAATTGCAAAAATACCCCCTCACTAAAAAAAACCTTAGCCCGGCAGGGAAGCCCGCCCCGCCCCGCCAAAGCCCGCCAAAACCCGCGGTTTAAGCGGTGCGGGTTAGGCGGGCTTTTGCTATTTGGCGGTCCCGATTTTCCAGCCCAGCCCGCCTTTTTTGGCGGGTTACGCGGGCCGGCCCGGCGGGTTTAGGCCCGTTTGCCACCCCTACCTGGGATTGCCTAACTGAACATATACATCCTGCTATCTGTTATACTTGTTACTTGCACTATCTGTTTCTGACTTGTGCGTGAACTTGTTTGATTGCTTGTCTCTGCTGGTTTATGGATGACGGAGGAACGGAGGAAGGGTGAAATGGGTTGGTGTTTCTGTTAGGTTTAAAAGTGAGTAAGTTTAGGAATGTTTAGATTACCTACCCCTATTTATGGCTTCTGCTTAGGAATTAAGTTTTACAATTGTATGACGGAGTTCTAGGATTGCCTCCAGCATTCCCAGGACCTTATTTATTATACGTGTGGCACATTTACCATGCTGAGAACCTCCGGTTCTCACCCCATACTATGTTGTTATTTTCAGATGCAGGTCGAAAGGCTCCTTGCTAGGCGTCTAGATTCTTGAAGCGGAGTAGTCCCTAGTGTATTTTGGGTTTTAGTTTGTATATGTATGTATATATGTACTAGCTTGCTCTCCAAGAAACTTGATTATTTTGTTCCTCCTAGAGGTTACAGAAGAGTTAGGGACTTGTTTATGTATTTTGGGTATTCGGGATACTTATATATATATATATATATATATATATATATATATATATATATATATATATATATATATATATGTGTGTGTGTGTGTGTATGTAAATATTCTCCGGCCAGCCTTGGCTTTGCAGGCTGAGTCAAGAGCTAGTTTTATTGTATTCTTGGCACTCTTGTTACTCTTCCGCTTATTCTTATCTTAAACCTTTAGGTTTCTTATCACGCAAGTAATTCTTTTCCTTGAGCGTTGCACTCTTGTTACTCTTGTGGTTCTAGGAGGTGATTTTAGACAGATACTTCCAGTGATTCCGAAAGGAAATAGACACGATATATTGTCATCAACTATTAACTCAGCCCATCTGTGGTCGTTCTGTAAGGTTCTTAAGTTGCATACGAACATAAGGCTTCTAATGTCTTTTTTGGATCAACATGATGGTGAAATGAAGAGATTTGATAATTAAATACTTGATGTTGAAAATGAAAATATTGGTGATGAGTCAGAAGTTGAAATTTCAAATGATATGCCGATTACAACTACTGATGATCCTCTCTCTCATTTAGTAGACTTACATATCCAAATTTGTTGCAAAACATGTCAAATTATAGGTATTTTCATAGTAGAGCAATTCTTGCACCTATGCTTGAGAGTGTCAAGAAGGTAAACGATTTCGTTTTGACAATTTTTTCAAGGATAGAAAAGGAGTATCTAAGTTCTGACACATGTTAAGCTAATGAGAATGAAGATGTACAATAAGAGTGGTTCACACCAGAATTCCTAAATGATATCAAATGATCTGGACTATGCAACCACAAGTCAACTTTGAAGTCAGGAGTCACTATAATAATACTCGAAACATATACTAGACTTCAGGTTTATGCAACGGAATAAGATTAATAGTTAACGAACTTGGCAACAACGTAATTGGGAGCGACAGAAGTGGCCAGTAGAAATATTGGCGACAAAGTGTACATATCAAGAATGAACTTAATGCCTTTAGATTCAGGATTGCCATTTAGGTTCCAACGGACAGTGTGTTTTGCAATGACCAACAAGAGAGTCAAGGTCAATAATCATTATCACATATAGGGCTTTACTTGCAAAAATTAGTGTTCACCCATAGGGAACTTTATTTTACTTTGTCAAGAGTTAAGAGTCGCAGTAGCCTCAAGGTTCTAATTTTGGATGAATACGGCAATCCAAAGTCATTAATAATAAATGTTGTGTTCAAAGAAGTTTTTAATAATATTTAGGTAAAAAATAGCATTTTCATTTTAATAACATGTTATGGTTACAATTTTGTACAAATATTTACCATAGATATAACTAATTTATCTATGACTCTACTCTCAGACTTGAAATAAAATATGTAACAGAGACCACAATGTGATATGCCAATTGCTTCTTTTAATGAGGTTAGTAAAATATTAGGTTGTCAATAAATTTTTATTAGCCTTTTGATATAAAATTTAGTGTAAAACTAGCATGCTACTATTACAATTATATATATTCTTATTTCTTTTAAGTCTCTTTTTTTATTGTTCAAAAATATTATAAACTTTAAATTATTCCATTAATATTTTATTTTGAATAAAGATAAAACAGCATATTATTATTTATTATGTTTATTATATAATAACAATAATAATATTATACTAAATTCAAAAAATTTATTATTATAAAATATTATTTTTATTAGGTTGCGAGAACCGGACCGGTCATTGAACCGGTCAAGTGACTGGTTCAATGGTTTAATGGTCCAACCGGAATTCAACCGGTTTAATTAAAACATACAATAAAATTATAAAAAAATTCAATATAAAATAACAAATTAACAATAAACTGATTTTCTTAATAGTTAACCAAACATTTGTTCCTTTCATAAGACCATCTTAATCTTAGATTCATTGAACAATACATTGCCATGGCAATTGATTGTTACAGCTTCCATATGCAATAATCATAAGGAAGGGAAACCATTAAACAGAGGATGTCCCTGTCTCCAGTAGAACCGTATCAAATATTATCACAATTGTCGTTTCTTTTAATCAACAGAGGCAGTAAGAATTAAAAAAAAATATATACAGTAGCAGAAATTCGAATTCAGTACTTCCACATATCAATAAAACCTCAGCAACAAGAAGAAATAAGAGATCAGAGCTCAATTTTGTTAGATGATGAAGAAACAGAGGAAGAAGAATTTAATCTAATCACAGATCCAATTGTGATACCAACTCGCAAAGTTAACACAACAACATGCAAGCAAAAGAATATGGCGATTACGGTGAGGAACATGCAGCTGCGATGGTGATAAACCCCATTTTTAGGGTTTATCTTGTATTGAATTTAGAGTATTTTGATAACCTTTTCTCGCATTTAACCTATGAATTGGCATGGTTTTGTAATCTCTCCCGTATTTGTGCTTATGTGTTAAAACATGCTTTCTAAGCCTTATTTTGATGAATTCTAATTCATCCTTGATTCCATAAGATGCCTTGATGTGTTTGCTAGTAGTCTCAGGTTGAAATAGGTTAGGCATGGATCAAATGAGCAAGGAAGGAAGCATGCAAGTGGAGAGAAGCACAAAAAGCCAAAGAATTGATCTCGGCCAAGCACGCGCACGTGCACAAGGCGCTCGTGCGCACATTGCGGAATAAGCCAGGGACGCGCACGCGTACCGTGCGCGCACGCGTCGTAGTCCGCACGTGATTTTGTTATTGCAACACGTGCTAGGCGATTTTGGAAGGTTTCAGCAACCAACTTTGGCGCCAATTTGCATATAAGAACCAAGGATTGAAGGGGATTAACACACATTCACATCCATAGACTCATTTTACAAGTTTTCTTAGATATTTTTAGTTAGTTACATTTGTAGAGAGAGAAACTCTAACCTCTCTCTAGGATTCATCTTCATTTTCTCAATTCTCAACCATTCCTTGGTGAGATCTATTGCAACTCTCATTTTACTTTGTTCATGTTGTAGATCATCTTCTCTAATCTCAATTAGTGTTTGTAATTGTTCAATTCTCATAGATCTAAGATTTAACTTTGTTGTTTTGGATTCTATTAATTCATTGAAGATCTCATTTTCATTGTTGTTCATTGTTGATTCTTGTTAATCTCTTGTGTTGAATCACTTTGATTCTAAACCTCTTCTCAATTTTACTATGTCTTTCATTCTTGCTCTCTAAATGTTTGAGAAAATGCCAACTTTAGATATGGAATAGCATCCCCTCACTTGGCCTAGTGGTTGAGTCATTGGAGACACTTGAATAATGGATGTCAATTGTTGATCAAGAATTGAAAATTGCTAATTGACTTAGAGTGCACTAAAGCTAGACTTCCCTAGGGTAAGACTAGGACTTGTGACTCAAGTTAGTTACTTTTACTTGACTTTTCTCTATAATTAGGGGTTAACTAAGTGAAGCAACACCCCTTTGTTATCACAATTGAAGGAAGCTATAGTGATGGAACTTCCAATGTTCAACCTTGGCCAAGGCTTTTAATATTGATTGATTGTTGTTTTCTTTTATTAGCACTTTTATGCCACACTCTTCAAGCCATAAAAGACCACTTAACCACTAACATACACCCTTGTAGCATTCCTAGGGAAGAACGACTCGGGACTAATACTCTCGGTTATAGATTGTAGAATTGTTTGATGATGGATTTTGCGTCGGTTTAGACTATACTACGATTGATTACTCGATAATTTCTATACCGGCAAAAATTCATTCATCAAAATGGCACCGTTGCCGGGGACCATGGGGAGTCTTTTGGGCAATTTAGAGCTTTTAGGCAATTTCCTGTTCAAAAAAAAAAGAAGAGGGGGGTGGACGCGCGCGCACGCTGTGCGCGCACGCGTCCATGAACGGATGCATCATCACCTATATTCCAGAGAGTTGGGCCTCTCCTAGGCCAACGTTGTGCCTCAAGCCCAATTCATTCCACGCTGACGCGCACTACGTGCATGCGCGTCCATAGAGCTATAGGGAAATGCACGCGTACGCACACCTGCCGCGTACGCGTCGATCTGCTGGTGCAACTTCTGGGTCACTACCCAGAGAGTCACGCTGGATCTGGGCCAACTTCAAGCCCACAGCCCAACTCACCTCGCGCGGATGTGCACATGCCGTGCGCGCATATATGTCAGAAGCAGGAAGAGACGCGAGTGCACGCATCGCGCTTGTGCGTCCTACGATAAACTGCCAATACACGCGGACGCGCACATGCCGCGTGCGCGCAGGTCTAGTAGCGCAACCTCCAGGCCATTTTCCAGAGACTTAGGCCTGATCTGGGCCAACTCCAAGCCTCTAGCCCAACTCCACGCACGCGTGCGCGCATGGTACGCGCACGCGTCTTTGCCTATTTTCATCATCCACGCCTTAGCGCACGGTGCGCGCCCGCGTCGACACGAATACATGAAACCCTTAGACGCGAGGGACGCTGCGCAATCGCACACCCTCAACCTCTTCTTACCCTCATCCTCTCCTTCCTTCAATTCTGCCCACCATCCTCATCACCGCCGGCGGTTGCGCCGCCGTCACCACCCACCCTCCTACCTTTCCCTCTCATCCCTCTTCCTCTCCCCGTCACCACCCACCCCTTACCTTTCCCTCTCATCCCTCTTCCTCTCGCTGTCACCACCTCCCCCATCTCAGATTCCCCTCTCACTCTTCCCTCCGCCGCTGACAGCGACCGCCGGCCACCACCATCACACTGCCGGTCTCTCTCTCTCTCACTCATCCATTTTGCTCAGTCTCTCACTCCCCCGAACGCCGCCACAACCACCGCCCTGCCATTACCGCCACCATCCACGGTGGCGTGACTCACTGATTCTGCTGCCTCCGTTCCGACTCCAATTTCCTTTTCCCATTTTCAGTTCTTCCCTGCTCCCAGGTTCCTGCTCAAAGTCTGTTTGTTACTAATTGTTTGATTCTGTTAGCTACTGTTAATTTTCTGTTAGTTAGTTAGAATTGGAATGTTGTATGTTAGGATTAGTTAGAAATAATTGCGGTTAGGTAGCTAGGACTGGATAGAGGATTCTAGGCCTGATAAGTGCTCTGTTTGTGCATAATTTGCTGTTTGTTTCCTTGGGTGCTGTATGATTGATTTTGGGTCGCTCTTTTCTGCAATTTGTGTTGCTAAATGCTATCTCATTGCCGTTGTGCTTAATTGATGTTGTAATCATGCTGTTTGTGCTATTTTTCTATCCGGGAATGTCCACTTTTAAGCCGAGATGCTGCCCAATTTTCAAGAAATTTAATTTCATTTTGGTCTTTATTATAATTTTGGGCTAATTCTCGTTACTTTCGACTTCCGGGATTTGCATTAAACATTTTGAACTTGATTTCTATGACTAGCCACAACCCCTCTCTTATTGAGCCTAAATATCATCATACCACTAATTCACTTTTCTAACTTACTAATTTCTTTAACTGCCACTCACATTTAACCCTCTTTAACCATTTTTTTCAAAGGTATGATGACAGTATTGCTTAATAAATTAGAGCGGTTGACCTTATTGGACATTGCATTCTTGGTTTACTTGTTCGCTTATGCTTACTTGTTTACCAGTTTACCTTTCAAGTTCAGTTCACATCATGATTGTTTACTGGCCAAGTGATATCCTGAACATGCTTTCTTTGCTCCGTGCTAAGTGCTTAATTGCCCATATTCTATTCTATTTTTTTCAGGATGTCAGATAAAGGGAAAGGAAAAGCATCATCTTCCAAAAAGAGGAAGAAAACACCAAACCCCACTTTTGCTTCACTGCTTGCCTATGCTCAAAACCCTCTAAATGACATAGATAAAGCAAACCAATTACTACCGGCTCAGGATACGGTCAAATTTCCCAATCTCTACTATGAACTCAGATTCCCAAGCTACAATTCAAAGAATCTGAATACTGAGAAGAAGTTAGTTATTCCATCAGATTTGACCAACATCATTCACCAGCGTATTGACCGGATGGGTTTGGCTTTTCTGGATAGGGAACTGAGCCGGGTGAACCGATCTTAGGTGCAGGAGTTCTACTGCAATTTCTTTCGCCATACCCTTGATTCGGTACTTGTTAGGGGGATTGAGGTACCCATCACAGAGCAGGCCATAGAGGATGCCCTTACTTGCCGGCCTAAGACCAGTGACACTGATGCATTCATGCAGGCCGAGATAGACCTTCATTGCATGACCTTTGATTTTGAGGCATTGAGAGCAGTGGTAGCCACTCCGGATGCTCCTTGGGTTATGGATGCCGATAACACGGCACCCAAGGGGATGCACTTTAGTTATCTGAGCCGAGAGGCCAAGACTTGGCAACAGATCTTCGCTCATTACGTCATGCCTACGACCCACTTCACAGAGATCCCAGTTGCTATGTTGATCTTGATTAGCTGTGTGATGGAGGGGAAAGAGGTTTATTACCCCCAGCTGATCAGTCGGTTCATGTGGAGAGCCCACATCCGAGGTCTCTTTCCTTTTCCGGTCATGGTCACTCAGATGATTCAGTGGGCCGGAGTTCCATGGCACCAGGATGATGTATCACCACCTCCACCGCTCCCTCAGAAGGAGCCAGTCACTATTTCGTGGGGATCCTGGGTGCACGAGAAGCCCGCCTCGTGCCGCCGATCTCGAGCCAGAGCAGCAGTTGAGGGAGCTGGACCCTCTTCATCATCAGCCCCTGCAGGAGCATCTACCGCCGCCGCACCTCAGCCGATTTACTTGTTAGTTCAGCGTCTCTTCCGGTACATGGAGCGCAGCAAGCGCCAGATCATGCGTCGCCTGGATCGGATTGACCAGATGTTTGTGGCCCAGGGCCTTGAGCTGCCCCCTCTACCAGAGTCTTCCGGTTCCGATGAGGAGACCCATGAGGAGGAGCATGCAGATTTACAGACCGAGGGTATTCATGCGGATGAGCCAGCACATATGGAGGCACCACCTCATACACAGGAGTCTCAGCCGGTATCACAGCCACAGCCAGAGCCTATCGGTGTACCTATCCCTGATCCTCAGGATTAGCATCGAGGACGATGCTTGATCTTAAGTGTGGGGAGGTAGCCGGTGGCATCATTAGATACCGGTGAACATTTTGGCCACTTTTCTAGCTATCCTACTTTGCATATCCTTTGTATATATTTGATGTATTTTGAGTTTATTTTGGATACCTTTACTACTTATTTCGGATTTTAGATATTTTGATGCTTTTGGATATTTTTAGATGTTCTGGATGATAGATTCCATACTTTAGTTGGATTTGTCTTTATGCATTTTTGCATATCTTCTTTCGTATATTTTTCTTTTTAGTTTGTGGTTGTGATTAGAAATCATGTTTTAAGTGAAACTTAGTCACCCTTTTTGCATAAGAAATTGGTTTTAAGCGGAAAAGGAAAGGGTAAACTAAGAAAATTTTTGAATTTTTCAATCACAACAATGCTTAGTTAAATATTGAGATTTTCCAAGAATTTTAATTATAGGGCATAGGGCACCAACCCAATTGATTGAAGAAGCTATATCTTTATGAAACTTGCTTGAATTCATACTTTGTGAAGCATGTATTGAATTAAGATCACAAGCTTGTGAGACTTGAGCTTATTGATGTGGTTACATTTTATAACTACTTATTTTCCATTCTTTTGTGAAATTGTTCTCTATTTATGATTGTGATCCTTGATTTGTTTGATTCTATATGTCCATTTATTTCTTGTATTCATGCATTTGTATGATTGAGGCCATTATTTCATTAGCCCACTTACCCAAATAGCCAACCTTTTACTCTCCATTGTTAGCCAATTTTGAGCCTAAGCTTAACCAACTTATTCTCATTTTAGCACATTACAAGCCCAAGGCGAAAAACCAATGAAAGTCCTTGTTTGGATCTTTGATTAGCCTAGGCTAGTGAGAGTGATTATTATTCAAAGTTGGTGAGGCTTGGGAACATTGGATGGGATAAAAAGGGTAGTACACTTTCATATTTTAGAATTGGGAACATATTCATGTATTGATTGAATGTATAAGACCTTATGCATTGATGTTCTTGTGTATAGTTTGAAAAGGAAAAAAAAGAAAAATGAAAAGAAAAAGAAATAAAAGTGAAAATGAAAAAAAATAATAGAAAAGAAAAAAAAAAGAAAAGAAAGAAAGAAAGAAAAGAAGAAAAATAATAAAAAGGGGACAAAATGCCCCAAGGTGAAGTTCAACAAAAAGGGATCAATGCAAAAGTGTTATGAATTAAAGAATAGAATGCATGAATATGTAAGAAAAAAAAAGTGAAGAATGGGTAGTTAGAGTAGTTTGAACTTGTATAGGTCATTATATAGGTTAGGTGGGAAAGTCCATACTAATCCAAGATCCAAACTCTAGTCCACTTAACTATAAATGAACCTACCTTGACCCTAACCCCATTACAACCTAAATGAAAGACCTCATGATAAATGTATGCATGCGTTGAATAAGTGTTGATGGTTAGAAGAAAATCAAATTTCGGAAAGCATGATTAGAAGAAAATTGAGTGAATTAACCCTTAAACACTTGAGTGAATAGAGCAGATACACATCCGGTGAGGGTTCAAAAGTTCAATTACATGTATTCACCCGTATTATCTATATTCTTGCAAGCTTGGATTTCTTTTTGATAATTCAATACAATTGTGGTTTGGACTTAACTCCTATTGCCCTAACTATTGCGCTTACACATGTTCTCTTGGGAATTGATTTGTTTGAACTAAGCATTTGCATTTACTTTAGGTAGTTGCATTTAGATAGGACTCATATAGTTTAGTTGCATTCAATAAATGTCACACCCCTTAGTTCCTTCTTATTTTAGCATGAGGACATGCTAAGGCTTAAGTGTGGGGAGGTTGATAAACCCCATTTTTAGGGTTTATCTTGTATTGAATTTAGAGTATTTTGATAACCTTTTCTCGCATTTAACCTATGAATTGGCATGGTTTTGTAATCTCTCCCGTATTTGTGCTTAAGTGTTAAAACATGCTTTCTAAGCCTTATTTTGATGAATTCTAATTCATCCTTGATTCCATAAGATGCCTTGATGTGTTTGCTAGTAATCTCAGGTTGAAATAGGTTAGGCATGGATAAAAGGAGCAAGGAAGGAAGCATGCAAGTGGAGAGAAGCACAAAAAGCCAAAGAATTGATCTCGGCCAAGCATGCGCACGCGCACAAGGCGCTCGCGCGCACATTGCGGAATAAGCCAGGGACGCGCACGCGTCGTAGTCTGCACGTGATTTTGTTATTACAACACGTGCCGGGCGATTTTGGAAGGTTTCAGCAACCAACTTTGGCGCCAATTTGCATATAAGAACCAAGGATTGAAGGGGATTAACACACATTCACATCCATAGACTCATTTTACAAGTTTTCTTAGATATTTTTAGTTAGTTACATTTGTAGAGAGAGAAACTCCAACCTCTCTCTAGGATTCATCTTCATTTTCTCAATTCTCAACCATTCCTTGGTGAGATCTATTGCAACTCTCATTTTACTTTGTTCATGTTGTAGATCATCTTCTCTAATCTCAATTAGTGTTTGTAATTGTTCAATTCTCATAGATCTAAGATTTAACTTTGTTGTTTTGGATTCTATTAATTCATTGAAGATCTCATTTTCATTGTTGTTCATTGTTGATTCTTGTTAATCTCTTGTGTTGAATCACTTTGATTCTAAACCTCTTCTCAATTTTACTATGTCTTTCATTCTTGCTCTCCAAATATTTGAGAAAATGCCAACTTTAGATATGGAATAGCATCCCCTCACTTGGCCTAGTGGTTGAGTCATTGGAGACACTTGAATAATGGATGTCAATTGTTGATCAAGAATTGAGAATTGCTAATTGACTTAGAGTGCACTAAAGCTAGACTTCCCTAGGGTAAGACTAGGACTTGTGACTCAAGTTAGTTACTTTTACTTGACTTTCCTCTATAATTAGGGGTTAACTAAGTGAAGCAACACCCCTTTGTTATCACAATTGAAGGAAGCTATAGTGATGGAACTTCCAATGTTCAACCTTGGCCAAGGCTTTTAATATTGATTGATTGTTGTTTTCTTTTATTAGCACTTTTATGCCACACTCTTCAAGCCATAAAAGACCACTTAACCACTAACATACACCCTTGTAGCATTCCTAGGGAAGAACGACTCGGGACTAATACTCTCGGTTATAGATTGTAGAATTGTTTGATGATGGATTTTGCGTCGGTTTAGACTATACTACGATTGATTACTCGATAATTTCTATACCGGCAAAAATTCATTCATCAGATGGCGCCTGGCAAAAAGAGGCAGACAAAAGAGGAGATTGAGGGTGCTCCACCACCATCTCCAATCTTCAGTGGTGATGTCGCTAACGATGCTAGTAGCAACGTTGATAAACCCCATTTGTAGGGTTTATCTTGTGCTTGATTTAGGGGATTTTATAACCTTTTACCCACATTTATCCATTGAAATAGCATGGTTTTATAACTTCTCCTTTAATTGTGCTTAAGAGTGAAAACATGCTTTTTAGGACTTAAAATAGATAAATCTAATTCTCCTTGATTCCATTAGATGCCTTGATATGTTTGCTAAGTGATTTCAGATTTAGGAGGCAAGGATTGGACCAAGGGAATGAAGGAAAAGCATGTAAAAATGGAGAACTCATGGAAAAATAAAGGAAACGCAAAAGCTATCAAGCCGACCTCTTCGCACTTAATTGGTCATAGCTTGAGCTACAGAGGTCCAAATGATGCGGTTCCAGTTGGGTTGGAAAGCTAACATCCGGGGTTCGAAACGATATAAGATTTGCTATGGTTGAACCGCGCATGGTGACGTGTACGAGTATAGTACGTGTACGCACCGTTGGTGCATGTGATTCACTTCATGCAAACTCGTGGCTAGCGAATTTACAAGCCTTGTGGGCCCAATCCAACTCATTTTTGATGCTATTTAAGCCAAGGATTGAAGGGGGAATGAAGATACTTCACAACATTTACATGTTAGTTACCATTAGTCATAGTTTAGTTTTAGAAGTAGTTTCTAGAGAGAGAAGCTCTCACTTCTCTCTAGGATTAGGATTAAGATTAGGTTTAGTTCTTAGATCTAGATTTTAATTCATCTTCTTCTACTTCTATCTTCTCAATTCCTTATTGTTACATTCATTCTTCTTCCATTCTTTTGTTGTAATTTCCTTTATGTTGTTCTTGTGTTTTGTTGTAGATCTACTTTTGTTTCTTCTACTCTCTTTCAATTCAATCAAGGTAATTCATAATAAATGTGTTTCTTTTGATTGTTGTTGTTAATTCCTTTCAATAATTGTTGTTAGATTTCATTCTTGTTGTCAAATTACTATGCTTTTCTTTTGTGCCTTCCAAGTGTTTGAGAAAATGCTTGGTTGGATTCTAGAGTAGAGTTTTATGTTCTTGGCTTGGAAAGGTAACTTAGGAACTCTTGAGTTACTAATGTCCAAGTAATTGATGATTGGGATCCATTGACTCTAGTTCTCACTAATTGAATTAGTGGAGAGTTAGGGCTTATAGACTAGGATTGATATAGCTCATTTGACTTTCCTTTACTACTAGTTAGAGGATGATTTAATGAGATTAATCCTTGCCAATTCTCATATTGTGGTTAGTGATTAGGATAGAGATCCTTGACCACCAACCCTTGCCAAGACCTTTGTAGCCATTAGTTTACTTTTTAGCATTTAACTTCCATGTTTCTTATCAAAACCCCAAAAAATAACTCACAACCAATAACAAGACACTTTATTGTAATTCCTAGGGAGAACGACCCGAGGTTTGAATACTTCGGTTATTAATTTTAGGGGTTTGTTACTTGTGACAAATAATCTTTTGTATGAAAGGATTATTGTTGGTTTAGAAACTATACTTGCAACGAGAATTCATTTGTGAAATTCTAAACCGTCACAAATCCAATCATCAAGCGTCACGGTCGACGCCTCTGTAGAAGGGAAAGGGAAGGCGGTTGCAGTGATGGAGATGATGAACGCGACTCCACTAGATCTGATATGCGACACCAGTGGTGCAGTGCTCCGAAAACTGAGATGAGCAAACGGCAGCTACATCGTTGCAGAGAGGAAGCAAGCAGACTTCTCTGGCGCGTGGGATTATAGAACCTATATGGGAGAAGATCGCAGAAGAAGATGAGACTGGTGTGGTGGAACTTGGAAGAGAAATTAGGGTTGAGGTGTGGTGGCTGGTGAATGAGGGAACTGAGTCTCGCTGTTTGTATAAGGGGTAGGGTAATTGGGTTACCGGGTCAGCTTGTAAGTGGGTTGGGCTTGGTTTTTTTTTTATCCATTATAAAAAACTGTTAAAAACCTGACCGATTTGACCGATTCACCGATTAATCACCGGTTCGACCAATTTTTTTATCGATTTTTTGCAGATTAGTTTTTTGGGATCAACCGGACCGGCCTGATAACCGGTTCTCAATTAACCCGGTTGAACCGACCGGTCCGCTCCGGTTTTCAGAACCATGAAATGTTTCCCTAAAAGTTTTTTTTGGCTTAAACAACAAGTTACCACAACAATTGAAAATAAATAATAGAAAGTTGCATTGGTTACTCAAAGCATATTTTCTTCTTTGGGCACGCTACTCTCTTCTCTCAGCTTCGTCCTTTTCCACCCAAAAAACAAAAACCCTCAAAACCAATCTAATGGGGCAAGGAACTCCGGGCGGCCTCAACCGCCAGGGCATGCCGGGTGATCGTAAGCCGGACGGCAACGACAAAAAGGACAAGAAATTCGAGCCGGCGGCCCCTCCCGCCCGCGTGGGCCGCAAGCAGCGGAAGCAGAAGGGACCCGAGGCCGCGGCTCGCCTTCCGGTTGTGACGCCTCACACGAAGTGCAAACTCCGATTGCTGAAGCTGGAGCGCGTGAAGGACTATCTGCTGATGGAGGAAGAGTTCGTTGCGAACCAAGAGAGGCTGAAGCCTCAGGAAGAGAAGGCCGAAGAAGATAGATCAAAGGTCGATGATCTCAGAGGTTCTCCAATGAGCGTTGGGAATCTTGAAGAGCTCATTGACGAGAATCATGCCATTGTTTCGTCTTCGGTCGGGCCTGAATATTACGTTGGGATCTTGTCGTTTGTTGATAAAGATCAGTTGGAGCCTGGTTGCGCTATTTTGATGCATAATAAGGTTAGGGTTTTGCAATTTTTTTTGTTTTGTTTGCTATTTCGTGAAATTTGGCTTACTTTTTTTGCTTTCATGTGATATTGAGTTGCGCAATTGTCTAGGTTTTTGGTTATTGGATTCGTAGTTTTTGTTTCGAGTGAGTAATCGAAGCTCGGTGTGATATTGGCTCTAGGGTTTCGTTGGTTTTTGGTTGCTATTCCCTGAGAATTAAGTTGGTACTCAAAATTGTCTAGGTTTTGAGATCAACAATATACCTATTTCGATTTTCTAGAGAGTAATGAAAATTATTGTGACCGTTGCTATGGGGTTTGCTATTCTTTGTTGTGAAAATTGACTCCCTAGGATTTGTTTTAGATAATTGCTGTTTTTACGTTCAAATCAGTAATGCTTGCTTATTATGAAATGTGAAGGTAGCTGTGGTGTAAGTCACTAATTTAAGGGTTTGGTAAAACTCTTCGATGAGGTGCACAAGCACCTCATTTTGCTTTTGGTAAATTAAAAAGTCCGAGTGCTTGTGCTTGCGGCTTTTAAAAGTTAGGGGTGCTTCACCTGAGAGGAAGCTTTTCAAAGCTGACTTAGGCTTACCAAATTCTAACACAATCTTCATATATTCTTTATTTTTCAACCTAATCTTCACAAATTTCAACACAAATAAATTTAGGATAAAATAAATTTTTATGATATTTATATAAAATTTAAAGTTAAAAAATAAAGAGTTTATTTATTATGTTTATGTTTATTATGAATTTTTTATTTTAAAATATTATATGAAATTTTAAAGAATTTGAAAAAAGAAATTATTTTTCGTTATAAATATGTTTATTATAATTTTTTTAATTTTTAAAATCTGTTTTACCAAACATAATTGTGGTGCTTGTGCTTATTAAAAGTCATTTTTAATTTCATTTTACCAAATGCAAGTGCAGCTTTTAAAAAGCTGTCTTTAAAAAAGCCACTTTCAAAAAGTAAAAGCTTTATCAAACCAAGCCAAAAGCTTTATCAAACCAAGCCTAAGTCATGTGCACTTATAATTGCAATTTTGATTTTCCTAGGGTAGAATGAAAATGAATTAGCAATAACTTGCTCACTCTATCATGAAGTAATAGTCATGTATGAAACGATTTTTAATGTTTGATGCAATAGACATTGGACATGTCCTTGTGTATCATTAGATTGTGTAATGTAATGTCTTGTTGATGTTTTAACAACTTGCTGGAAATATTTCAAGTTTCTTTTTGATGTATAATCTTGGATTGCCAGATATGATAATTTTTCTAATAGAATGCTTAGTGATAGGAACGTAACATGACTTGGAAGAGTGGAAGTTGATGTAACATAATTGTTTTTGGTATATGAGTTATACTTCCTTTGTTGTAGACTTGTAGTTCATATGCTTAAGTACAGGAGATGTGATTTATTTATTTAATTTTTTTTTTCATCAGGTTCTTTCTGTTGTTGGACTTCTTCAAGATGAAGTTGATCCAATGGTCTCTGTCATGAAGGTTGAAAAGGCTCCTTTGGAATCCTACGCTGACATTGGTGGTTTGGATGCTCAGATACAGGAAATTAAGGAAGCAGTTGAGCTTCCATTGACTCACCCTGAGTTATATGAAGACATTGGTATTAAACCTCCTAAAGGTGTCATATTATATGGAGAACCTGGAACTGGGAAAACCTTGCTTGCAAAGGTTTGTATTTATTTGTGTTCTCATAGGCTGATGGAATAGAGCTTGAGCATCTCCTCTTTGTATCTTATCCTCTCCATTTAACTCCCTTTCCTTTAAACCGAACATGTTATCATGCTACATTGTGGATCAGTATTCAATACTATGGAATTCCTGGGAATACTTTTTCCCATGTATATATGCACAAAAGGAGACTTCTGTCAAGTTTGTAAATCCTTGTTTTTAGGCATTGCTTTGCATGTTACTTGCAGGAAATTATCTTGTTCTTTGCTAGCTGTTGATCTTTGGCTTATAGGCACTGGAGAGAATATTTCTTTTGGAATTTTAGCATTTCATTTCATGATCTCTGTAAAATGAACTGGTGTTCAGATGTTATGATAAAATTTGTGTGTCGGTTTGATAATATTGGAGTTCATATGCCATGTGATATTCAGCATAAACGTAGTTTGACCTGTGTGATATTATAGGCATTATCTGACCTTTACCTTTCATGCGATCTATATTGCTTTTAATGCACAAGCACATTATGCACTATAATTTTAGGTCTAAGGTAACGTGTTATCTGACTTCAGGCTGTAGCAAACTCAACATCAGCGACATTCTTGCGTGTAGTTGGTAGTGAATTGATACAAAAATACCTGGGAGATGGTCCAAAGCTAGTCAGGGAACTTTTCAGGGTTGCTGATGATCTTTCCCCATCTATTGTATTCATTGATGAAATTGATGCTGTTGGTACAAAGAGGTAGGTATTTGAAAACCCAACTTCTGGAGGGAATTAGTCAATTAGAATTCGAGAATATCTACATCCTATGCAAGACTAACCAACTCTAGCTTGTTACTGTTTTGTTATGTTTCATTCACGATTTGACTTAGAAATGTATGACACATGGATACCTGTGCTTTTTAGCTTTTTGATCTCCTACAAATCTCTCACATTCATGAGATTATGTGTTAATGTGCTTACAGATACGATGCTCACTCAGGTGGAGAACGTGAAATTCAAAGAACCATGTTAGAGTTGCTGAACCAGTTAGATGGTTTTGATTCAAGAGGAGATGTAAAAGTGATTCTTGCAACCAACCGAATTGAGAGCCTTGATCCAGCTTTGCTAAGACCTGGTCGAATTGACAGGAAGATAGAATTTCCTCTTCCTGATATTAAGACAAGAAGACGCATCTTCCAGGTAAGCATGACTTATTTTTGTCAAAGCAACATAGAAAAAAGATGTTTCTGCTGATTATATGTGATATCTTAGAATGCATATTTTGCTTGATCATATGACTAAATGACTTCTTATGCTTTGAAATAAAGATACACACATCAAGGATGACATTAGCCGATGACGTCAACTTGGAGGAATTTGTTATGACTAAGGATGAATTTTCTGGAGCTGATATAAAGGCAATATGCACTGAAGCTGGATTACTTGCTCTACGGGAACGCCGAATGAAGGTTAGCTCTCTATTTGTGGTTCTATCATCTGTCTGATATAATTAGTCTATCTTTTTGGAACTGTGAAGTTGCTTGCCTTGACTAGCCAATTTTACCATGGTTGTATTAAGCATATGTAAACTGTAGCATAGTTTGTTTACTCCCAAGCTTAAACCGTTCTTTCTTTTGCAACCTACACTATCGAAGGTTCAGTTGGAGATTAAAAATGGAGGTTAAGACAGCTGTAAAACTGCGGCTAACATTTAGTTCGATTTAATTTTACTCTCAACGTTTATAATAAGTTTTAATTCTACTATTACCATTAATATTTTTTATGATCAACAGTAAGTCAGTTTTTTCCAATTTTACCCTTAACCTTGACCCTCTCCCCATCAATCCCCTATCAGCACTACAACTCACCTCGCCCTCACCCTCACCCTCAACACCACTGCCTCTCCTTCTGCCCCGCCGCGACTCACCCTCACCATCACTGACATTGCCACCCTCACTGCTCACCCCCCACTCATCTTAGATTTGCTGATAGCTTGTTCTATCCTTTCTCGTAGTATTATCTTGTTAGTAAAATTCTTTTATCACTATAAAAGAGACTGTTTGAACTCTGTATTACAAAACAACCAAAACTGGAGATTTGGGTTCCTACAATTTTCCTTACAGGAAAGTTGTTACAGTTAATGAATCACTATTTTTTGCCTTTTTGTTCAATTTTGATTTATCACTTATCAAACGAAACATCATTTGTCCCCGTTTGTTTCATGATTCCTCTCATTCTTATTGGAGTATGTTTTTTGTTTGATACATTCTTGTTCAGGTGACTCATGCTGACTTTAAGAAGGCAAAAGATAAAGTGATGTTTAAGAAGAAAGAAGGGGTGCCAGAAGGTCTATATATGTGAACTATCATTTACCATTATCTTTGCCGTTTTTATGTTCTAGCTCTGTGAGCATCATGTCTTGCGTTTTTACCATGATGTTGAGCTTTATTCATGTACAATTGCTTGGGTAAAGTTAGATCTGGAGGCTTTGAATCTTAACTCGCAATTGTTTTATTTCAATTTCTATGATTTTTGGAATTGTATTGTTTCATAGTCGTAGGATAAATACGTCATTCCGTTATTGGCATTCTTTACAGAGACATAGCTCTATGTTGCTGAATTTTTTCTTTGTCAGTTGGTTAATCATCGGATAAAACATTATACAATTATATCTACGCTGTCTGGTTTTGTACAATGATCTCAATTGATCAAGTCCCTGTGGAGTAAGATTGTTGGTAAAGTGAAAAATTTAGTGTCAGGGCTCTTAAAATAAGATAGTAAAATTCATATATAATGAAAATTTAATTGTAATTAATTTATTATTTTATTATTTTACCAATCTCTTATTTCATTTTGTTGACCCCACAGAATACAGATTGATTATCACTAAGCAACAAAAACTTGTAGCAATCTAGATAGTCGTGATCATTCCTACACCAAATATAATATAAGACATAATTTAACTCTACATATTTTATATCAAATACAATGCAGAAATTTAATTTAGTCTTAGTCTTTGTCTCTCGCTTTCTTTTTCAAATGTAACCTTAGTGACAATAGATTTAAGTACTTTATACAAGGTCCCAACTGTCCCACGTTCAAATTTGATTGTTAACAGCATACACAAAAGTAAGGTAAGCTATTATTTTTAATCATGAAAAATTTAGTGCGAACAATTCTAAGTTTCTAACAATGGAAAATATAAAATATATATCCATCAAAGATTGGAATAATTAGACAAAACTAACCCAATCTTTTGATAGTTATCATGTTAATGGAAGAGTTCAAGTCCAATTGTTGAACATATCAATCAACTGAATTACTGAAATGAAACGACAACTTTTATTTGTCTGAAAAACGTACCAGTCAATGCTCGACACGATTTATTTTATTTTTTCAAATGACAGCCACTTCTATCTCAGCAAGATTTAAGAGTAATGCAACTAAAACACATGCCGCTCTCGCTGTTACTTATCCAAAGTGACAGATTTTTCATAGTCATAATCAACAAAGGTGATTAAAGATTTTCCTTAGGATCGATCAACTAGAGAAGAAAATGACAGAGAATAATGAAACCAAAGACATGCAGAAGAGGAGGTCCATTTCCACTAGATTACAACCAAGAAAATACTCTAAACATGAAATGAAATAAAACATGGGACAATCTGATTGAAAAATTCCCGAAAGTCCAATAGAGTTCAAATCAACCCAAAAAGACCTATGAACAAGAAGGCTACTAATCCTCCTCAAGATTGATCGAGTCCTTGAACTTCCCATACAAAATCTTCTTCAGTTCAGCCATCTGAGCAACCACAGATTGTTTCTCCTCGTCAAGCTTTGTCAGTTTCTGGCTTGTCACCTCTTTCATGTTTTCTATCCTATTCTCGACTTCATCCTTTGGCACATGTGCAAAGACCTCACCTATTTGAAACCGAACCACATCTTCATCTGTGAGAATCAACTCATTGCTCGCATCTTCCAAATTATCATTTGTTTCCTGTAGAAGAAATCATCCCTTGCATTTGTATCACAACATCAAAAACATGCCAACCAGGGGCTTGCCTTTGCAAGAAGGTTGTATGGCTACAAAAATCAAACTAGGACAGGACTTGCAGAACAGAGGAGTTTATAAATTCCATATCTGATATACACAGTGTCACAACCAGTCATCCACATACTTAATTTTAGAGGATATATAATGTAATAAGATTGAATATATTTTTCCTCTCTACCATTTCATCTAATCTAATCGATTACTCAGGACTCTGTTGCTCTCAGTTTTGAATATTGGACAAACCGGCATGTTAGCCCATTGTTAATGAGTTTGAGGGGTAGGCAAAATGTTAAACCATTTTTCTTTTTTCTCTTTTTTCAATTAGGCCCCTAGTTCTCCATAAAACTCATCATTAATGTATTCTCTGCAAGGGTGTACATTATCCAGGGATAGTATTGAATGTCGATATTGATACTGATCAATCCAGCTAGGTTTTGTATCTACTATGTCACTCATAACATTCTTGCCAAATGAAAACCAACACAGTCACAAGTAAACTGCATTTTGCCCATAATTACACTCCAGCAGTACCCTTATATGTTCCATTTTGGTTGAGTAAAAAACTATTCTGGCCGAGGAAATATTAGGTTGCCGACATACTGGTTCTTACTTTGGGTGGATTGATCAAGTGGAAGAATCTTTTAGGAATACAGTTAGTAGTCATTGGGGGACCATTTTTCTGAGCAAATTAATCAATCTTTAACGATAAAAATGATGGTTTATTCTGCAAGGTCCTAGCTCCTAACTTATTATAGTGATGATTAAGGAATAAACTAAAACCCCACCCTGTAACTAAACAAGTAAATCAATGCATATCCTATGATTTCTTTTGTTCTTTCAATCCATTTCTACCATCAAGTTATAAAATATAAGGATGCATTTGAGTGCTTATTCTACTCATATACTAACAACTAAACTCAAAACAGAGCTAAATAAAAAAAATAGAAAAGAAAAATGAAAAGAAACAAAAAAATATGGTTACCTTGGCGATTTTGATCTCATCCTCGAGCTCATGAAAGCGATTGTTCAATCTTCCGAACTTATTGATGTTCTGCTGGTCCTCCCATGTCACTTCCGTGTCGGATCCTCCTCCCTTCAACGACGAAAAATGGAATATCATAAATTAGGAGGGAAAATAATAGAAAGAAGATTGCGATTCAAAGGAACATTCCCCGAAGCTAGGGATTTTTATTACCTGCTGCATGCTATTGACTCAATTTAGGGTTTCCTGATTCCAATCACAGTATCGGCTTCAGTACCACTGGGAGCTACTGTTGACAACTCTCGTTAACTAAAATTGGGGTGAAGATATATTAAACACAAAAATGGGATACTTTTTCTTAATTAATTAAATGTTTGTAACAGTAATAAACGCAAGAATAATCGAGTAAATTAGTATGTAATCATTCTTTTTTGCTTGCTTTTGTTTAAAATCTCGTGAAACTAAAAAGTAAAATTAATAAAAGAACAAAAAAAAACCACAATATTGAAGAAGTTCATTTGATAAAAGGGTTTTGCTACGGTGAGGAAGCAATTTTTGTTCCTCACCTGTTGAATGTACATGGGTAAACGATAAACGAACGCGTGTGGTGTGTGTTTTGATGGAGTAGGACAAAATGTGTAAACTGTCAAAATGTGTATTGCGTCCTGATAGAAAGGGATTAATAAAGCGAAATTGATTAATGGTTAATATTGTTAATTAAGATTGTGGGCTTTTTTTTACTGGATCTTAAATATTTTTGTTATCTAGTTGGTGTTTAGTTGATTGTTGTTGGTTTTGGCGATAAAAATATTATAATTTATTTGTTTCACATGAAAGTTAGGCTTGGAGAGAAAAAATGACTGATTTTCGATGAAGTTGTGTGATTTTTGGTTGGAACGGATTGTACAATAGTGCTGTTTGTTAGAGAAAAAATTAGTTGAGCGACTTATAATTTGTTAAAGTTTATTTTTTTAAAATATAAAAGATTCGAACTCGTAATCTCTTAAGTAAGTATAAAGAGGTTATACTATTTATTAAAATTTAATTTGAATTTTGGATAAAGTTGCAATGATATCAATTTTATGTTATGAATTTTATTTATTAGTATGTTAAATAGTATACGATGCTATAATTAGAAGAAAAAAGAAAATTATTAGTATCATAAAATAATTTAAGATTATGACTAAAGGTAATAATTGAAAGTTTTCACATTTAGAATATTGTATAGTTTAAAAAGTGTAAGAAAATATATTAATGATATGACTGGACAATTAAAAAGTGCCTATGTAATTTTCTTGCACACAGAACAATGTATGAAATGTTTTTGAAATTAAAAATTAAATAGATTGAATTTAAATTAATAATTTAATAGGATTCAATTTGATAAAAATAAACGTACTGGTATTATCTTTGTCATATATTTAATTATGTTCATTTGTAAATAATTATTTTTTTTGTTTTGAAAATAATTTTTTTTTGTAATATGCATAAGAAAAAAATCAAATTTTTATCTTTATAGTAATATAAATAAAAAAATTTTATGTTAATATGGTGTTCATTGATTAAGTTTGAAAATTATTTGCTTAGGTATTGTTCCTAAAAATCTTTAAAATTTTATTTATAATTATAAATTATTATTTTCTTATATCGTTACTTTTTGAATTTTTAAATACACTTTATTAAGTTATTAGGTATTTAATTTTTAATATTATTGAACTAATTTAAAAAATTATTTATAAATTATTTGCTTAGGTCGGTATTTTTAAAATTTTTAAATCATAATTACATTTTATTCTTATTATTTATTTATTATTCTTTTATTTAAAAAAACAAATAAATTATAATTTTCGAAGAAAATAAATTCACATAGTAAATTAATAACTAATATGGATTTAAACCAACGTACTGATATGTACAAACTTTCAGAATCATCAAATATCTTACACTTACAGTATGGATTTAGTTTTATGAGTTTTGACACTCTCAATACTCCTGAATTTGATTACACCTATTTTTTTTTCAAAGATAAATGTTATTTTATTAATATAAAATAAAAGTGTTTCCATAAGGAAGTATAAAAGAATTGGGTATTCCCATTTATCACCAACTGTGACTGAAAGACTAAGAGCTTAAAAAAGAGTAAAGTAAGAGTAAAGAAAATTAGCAGCATCTATCAGGTATGGCTCACGAGTTCACACACTAAATTGTTGGTTTCTTTCACTATCTCTAGTGCCGGGCTTATTACCTTCTCAAAAACACACCGATTCCTCGCTTTCCAAGTGCTCCAACACAGTGTCGCTATGAGGAGGGTCTTTTGTCTACCGTCTAATTGAGCCGCTGCCGACTCGTTGCCACCAATTGAAAAATGTCTCTTCTTCTCTCATCCATAGGTCAGGAGTTATTAAGTTTAGTCTCCATATTATTGAAGATAGGGGGCATTGGAACAAAGCATAAGAAATTGATTCAGCCTTCAACATGCATCTTGGATAAGTGGCAGGAGTGGATGCGAACCGGCTGTGGACTTGTTGCAACACTGGAAGCTTTTCATGAAGACTTTTTCATAGAAAAATCTTAATTTTATGTGGTAATTTCAACTCCCAAATGCTATTCCAGACTTTGTTGTGTTTGTTCTGGGGCCTCAATGAAGTAGGAGAATGAAAGAATCCATAAGCAATTTTGTATCCTGACCCAACTTCATATATACCAGATTTTGTCCAGCACCAATTAACTTCATCCTCCTCCTCTGTTGGTTTGATTGAAAAAATTTTATTGCATATATCAACTGAAAAAATCGACTCAATCAGATTTCTATTCCAGCTTCTATCAGGATTTAGTAACGCACTAACGTAATACACTTGCAGATCTGGCGGGATTGTGAGTGCATTTTGAGGGACATTAAAGGGCACTGGTGGTGGGAGCCAGGGGTCATGGAAGATGCGAACATTAGTGCCAGAGCCTATTTTCCATAACAAGCCTTTCTCGATCACCTTGCGCCCTTCAAGAACACTTCTCCAACCCCACGACGGTACACTTCCTATCTCTGCATGTAGGAAATCTGTATATCTGAAATATTTAGCTTTGAGCATTCTTGATAGAGTAGAATTAGGGTATTTCATTAGACGCCAACATTGTTTTCCCAATAAAGCCAAATTTTGCGCCCTTAGGTCCTTAATCCCCAGCCCGCCATCTTTCTTCGGTCTCGTCATTGTGTCCCATTTAACCCAAACCATTCTTCGTTCTGCGCCTTTTTGACCCCACCAAAATTGCGAGAGCATGCTATGAATCTCAGTCAACAGCGTGTCTGGGAGCTTGAAACAAGAGAGTGTATAAATAGGAATCGCCTCCCCCACCGCTCTCAATAGCGTGTGCCTACCACCTGATGACAATAGACTTCTTTTCCAACCCATAATCCTCTTCTGAACTTTATCGTTGATAGCTCCAAAGGTTGCTTTTTTTGATTTTTAAACTATAGAGGGCAGTCCCAGGTATTTGTCTTGTGCTCCGATATGTTCAATATTTAGTGTCTGAGCAATTGCTAGTCTTGTGTTCTGAGGTGTGTTGTGACTGAAAAAGATAGCTGACTTATTCAGATTGACTTTTTGCCCACTGAAACCCTCATAGATCTCTAGCAATTCTAGAATACTTTGGCTTGTATTAGGTGCGCTCTTGCAAAAAAGGATTGAATCATCAGCAAACAAAAGGTGATTAACTGTTTGGCATCTCCGATTAACTTGAACTCCTTGAATTAATATGTTTTGCTCTGTCTTGTGTAGCAAGAAGGAAAGCCCTTCTGCACAAAAAAGAAAGAGATATGGAGATAGGGGGTCACCCTGTCGGATGCCCCTATTTGGCCTAAAATAGCCAAAAGGTTGACCTTCCACAACGACAGAGTAAGAAACAGTCGTTACCAATTCCTTAGTCTAGTTAATCCATTTAGCATCAAAGCCCAGCTTATCCATAATATACCATAAGAAATGTCATTCGACCTTATCATAAGCCTTGCTCATGTCTAGTTTAATAGCCATCTCATGCTCTGCTCCACATCTCTTATTTTTCAAATAGTGCATACATTCGTGGGCAATTAGGATATTATCTGAAATGAGTCTACCTTTGAGAAACGCACTCTGATTTGGGCTTATAATTTTATTCATAATACCTTGTAATCGATGCACCTTAACTTAGAAATAATTTTATACATAACTGAAGATAAGCTGATCGGTCATACCTGAGTCATGTCATTGGCATCTAGCACCTTTGGAATCAAACAAATTTGAGTATGATTGAAGCTTTTTAGAATTCTGCCACTATGAAAGAAACTTCTTACTACCTTAAAAACGTCACCTCCAACTATATCCCAGAAAAAGTGAAAAAACTTAGCTGTAAACCCGTCATCACCAGGAGCACTCTGAGCGTGAACACTAAATGTAGTTCTTTTGACCTCGTCCATAGTTACTGGCCTTTGGAGCCTACGGTTCATGGAAGCTGTAACCTTTGGCTCCAAATCCTCTAAGTATGGATTCGGATCAGCCGAACAAGAAGAAGTAAAAATATCGCAAAAGTAGTCTTCAGCTATCTTTGCAATATCCTCTGGTTTCGATGCAATCTCATTGTCCCTCCCCACTAATCTCCAAATTTTGTTCCTTCCCATCCTTGATTGAAATTTCTGGTGAAAGAATCTAGTGTTCTGATCTTCTTCTTTTAGCCACTTGACTCTAGATTTTTCTCGCCAATAGCTCTCTTCTTTCAAATATGCCAGCTCCAACTTCTTCTCCAAACTGGTAACCTCCTCTCCCCCATTGATTCCAGCCACCCGCAACTCCTCTAGTTTAGCTTGAAGGTCCTCAATTTCTTTTCGAGAGTTTGCTTTGTGAGTTTTCTGCCATTGAACTAGTCTATGTCTACAAACTTTTAACTTTTGGGCCAAGGAGAACATAGCTGAGCCTACAACTTCCATTCTCCACACTTCACTGACAATTCTCTTGACATCCTCTTCTCCACACCAACGTTCCTGGTATTTAAACCGCCTTTTACTATGCCAGGATTGAGGTTCGGTTTCCATCAAAAGCGGAGCATGATCCGAGCCTGACTCTGTGAGCCTATGCACCACTGCATTCGGAAACTTCAACTTCCATTCCATCCCAACTAAATAGCGGTCAAGCCTCTCCTTCACCAAATCCTCTCCTTGTCTTCAATTTGTCCACGTGAAAGGGTGCCCTACCATTCCAATATCCACTAATTCGTTACTGTCAATAAAATTAGTGAATGTTGCAATGGTGGTTGCTGATTTTTGGCCTCCACCCTCCTTTTCCGCTTGGCTTGTTATAGCATTAAAATCGCCTGCTATTACCACTTTTCCTTCCAGGTGTTGGCTCATTGTTGTAAGCTCCTCAAACTATAAGGATTGAATTTGTTCCGAACAACTCAAATGGACACCAATGAACGCCCATACCTCACTGCTTCCGACTTCCTTAATTTCGGCTGCCACAAAGAATTCTCCACTGCTAATAATTTGAACACTGATGCTGTCCTTCCAAGCTAGCACAAGTCCTCCTGCCACTCCTGCCAGGTTAACAATATGCCAGTTTTCGTAGCCGTATACCCAAAGTTTTGCTTCCACCTGTCGAGATTGGTTCTTTGTAGGTTGGCACCCTACGGCCTCCACCATCTCTTCAACTGCATTTTCATCCTCTATTCTTTCTTTCTTTGTAGATCCTTCAGCTATACCACTCGTCAACCTTTTTTTGGGTTCACTTTTAGTATCTGACTCTGCAGCACTTTGTCTTACTAACCTTTTCCACTTCCTACCTTTCTCTGTGGTGAGACACTGCCCAATAGCGAATTGTATAAGCTGCCCTTCATCCTCCTTGGTATTGGACTGACCAGCTATGATAACCTCCATGCATTCTGTTCTAGAATTGGCTGATTGAGGTGACTCAGGTGCTGCCCTATTACCAGTGTCTTGTGGTTTCAAACTTTGTTTCCTTTCTTGCATTGACATCCCTGCAAATTCTTCCAATAAGCAGTTTAAGACCGATTTTTCCTTACGTTGAGTGGCCTTATTCTGGTTTTGGGTTGAGTTGTTGAATGCTCTTTCTCCTTCAAAGTAGATTCGCGTTCCCACTTGGCTGGCTTTAACCCATTCGCCAATGTCAGCCTCTTTTACCATATCACTCTCTGTGTCCTTCAGCAGATCATGGCAGTTTTTCACCTCGTGCCCCAATTTTGCGCAATAGGTACAGAACTTTCCAAGTCTCTCATAGCGCAGTGCCACTTCTACCTCCTTTTTATTAGGTCCTACCACTATTAACTGATCTCTCACTTGCCTGGCAGCATCAATATTGATTTTGGTCTTCACAATCTTAGTTTCTCTGCCTTGCATCTGAAATTTACCTACCTCCAACACTGTGCCCAATTTTTCTCCCAATTTACGTTCAACTTCGAGGGTTTTAAACGATTCTGACAAACCCCAAAATTGAACCCAAACTGAAAAATTGGAAATAATCTCTTCATCACAGTTCTGATCTTCCTTCCATCTCTTGACATGGAGCACATAATCTTTGAAAATTCCTGGAGAACCACGTTCAACACACAAGACATCCACTTCTTTATTAAAAAAGAATTGGAAGGAATTATCCCCTTTATCACTCACTCTAAATCCTTCCGGGTTTTCCCATATAGCCTTTAAAGCATTCCCCATGGTTCCAATTGAGAAGGTTTTGGAAGCAAAGAGTCTGCCATAGAGACTATTGGAGCAAGCGTTAATACCTTCTGATATGTCTGCCTCTTCCAGTAGAATCACATTCCTACCTCCTTTCCGGTTGTCTTCCTCGGACCAATCTTCATCTCTCGTTGTCTCAGCCATGCAGATTACGGAGACTTGTATTGAGATTTAATTGACGTTGACAATGTAGCCTTGACGGCAATAGGAACTCCGTTAAGAAACCCTAACAGAGCACTAAGAAACTCTAACAGAGCACTCTTTCGGAATATTAAAATTGTTTTTAACCCTCTTGGATTTGATTACACCTATTTGGTTGATAAGTTTATTGTTTTTAAAATAAAAATAAATTCATTGATAAATTTATTTATTTCATCGATTTTTTTCCTAGCAAACTTATTGACAACAAACTCTTTTTATCATTTTAAGTTATTTGCTTAACTTGTTACTTTTTAAATTTTAGTTATTTGCAGTTTATTCTTTTAAATTATAAATTATTATTTATTTAAGTTGTTATTTTTTAATTTTAAATTATTTGTTTAGGTTATTATTTTTTAAATTTAAAGTTATCTACTTAAGTTGTTAGTTTTTAAATTTTTAAATAAATTTTCTTAATATGTTAGATATTTAATTTTTAATATTGTTGAACTAATTTAAAAATTTTATTTATAAATTATTTATTTAAGTTGTTACTTTTTAAATTTTTAAATTATAGTTACATTTTATTTTTATTATAATAATATTATTCTTTTATTTAAAGAAAAGCTAATAAATTATAATTTTTCGAAAAAACTAAGTTCAAGATTAACATACTTTAAATGTACTGGTATTATTATTATTATACCTACACAGATTTCATGAAAAAAAAATCAATGTACTGGTATTATTATTATTATACCTACACAGATTTCATGAAAAAAAAATCATTCTATCTTTATTGTTGTGATGGATAAAAAATATCTACTATCAATCTAACCCATCTTTTTTAAAAAATTTCAAATCAAATACCAAAAGGCTCACAAACTTAATTATTTTCATTGCGCTAACACATTCAACACTTTTAAGTATTAAACAACGAGTAATAGCCACATCACTTCTACACATGAGGAATAAAATAACTTTTCTTATTGGAACATAACCCTTGATAAAAGGTTATATGTTGTACTTCATATCAAAACTGGAGTGGGCATGGTTTGATTTCTTAAAAATTCAAATGGCATCTATTTTAGAACTAATTTTCTTGTTCATAAAATTAAACTAGAACCGAATTAAAAAAAAATCGGTTCTAAACTAATTTGAACAAATAAAAACCAATTTTAAATTGATTTTAATATTTAAATTTAATTTTATATACAAATTGATTTTTAATTTGGTTTTTTTGACGTCTAAATTTAAAATCCCGTTTCAAAATTAAATTTTTTAACCTTAAAATCAGATTTTTTTAATCAAAAATTCAATTTTAAAACTAATTTTTAAAAATCCAATTTTTAAACCAAGTTTTTTAATCTCAAAACTAGATTTTTTAACCAAAAATTCAGTTTTAAAACTAATTTTTAAATAATATTTTTTTAAAAAGTAAAATTAATACTAAAGTCTTTTTAATCTATATAGGTTCATTACAATTATGATTTGGTTCTTTATAAATCTAATAACAATAACTAATCTATATAATATTTAATCATTTTCAAAATATCAAAAGGATGTTACTAGAAAATTTTTCTAAAACAACAACCACAAAATATTAAAAAATATCAACTAAATCATCAAACAACTACAACCTTTGAAAAAAATATATCTACAAATAATAAAATATATCTTTATCATTTTGAAAGATAATAAAAACTGAAAGTGCAACATTTTCATGCTGAATCTTTTCTAGTTAAAACTGGAATGTGAATCTTTTCTAGTTAAAACTAGAATGTGATAATTAGAAACATGAAAAATGACAATGTATTTAAGAAGTAGAGTTTACAATATGGCATACATTAGGCATGTGTGAATTTAAATAGCTCCTCTAAGTACAAACAAAGGACGGTGACGAAAAATAGAATAAGAAAGCACGAAAAAAGGTAAAAGATGAGAAACAGAAGTGAGGCTGTGCTTGTGGTGGTGGCAACTACGAAATTGCGGTGTCCTGCTTCGATGCTGGCTGCAGCGGAGACAACAAAGTTGAAGAAAAGAAAGGAGAAGACCAAGAAAAAATAAGGAAGAAGTTGTGTCTTGTGTGTGGGGGAACAGGACGCAAAGTCTCAAATTAGGAATTTTTGCAAGTTTGGATTTTAATTTGGATTTGGATTCGAATTTGAATTGTTTGAAAGTTTGTTTGAAAATCATTTAACTTGAGAAAAGAATTCTATTTTCTTGAAGAAAAAGGTTTTATTTCTATTTGAAATTCAATTTCATTATTTGAAATAATTATAATATATTAATAGAATATAATTTAAATTTAAAAAATATGAGAATTGATTTAAAAATCAGATTTTTTTTATCTGATTTACAAATAAAGAAAAAATAAAATTAGAATTTTCAAAGAAATTCAAATCATTTATTTTTAGTTATTTCAAAACAAAAAAATTAATTTAATTCTTGAATGAATTTTAATTTTCTAGTATTCCAAACAAGTTCTAAATAGTTTGAATTAAAAAACCAAACATAAAATAGATACAGCTTGATTTGGATATCTTTTATTTAAAATCTAGAATTTGGACTTTTTTGCACAACAATAACACCTTGTGCTGAGTTAGACATTCTTTCACCTTCTTATAGAAAAGATGAAGGAAAGAAGTGTACTTACCATCATGATTATTCATATTCAACATTCTGGAAGTAAGTTTTTGAACTATCACTTATATTCAATGCACCATAGGATATAGCATTGGTACTCGGTAGTAGAAATGATCTTAGAAATTCTATAAACTCAATTTGTTCTCTTTCTTGAGTTTTAAAGTCTCTGATTGAGAATTTATAAGTTTAGTTAGATTTTTAGTTTTTTTCTCTTTAAAATATGCAAATCACTTAAGGGAAGGGAAAAGCATTATCTAATAAGCATCTTAGTTATGTTTTTCTTTTTAATTCCTGTTGTACTACAACAACACAAAATGGGCCTAAGATATGTGATGGAGAAGAGGAGGAATATGCTTGGCTTGTAGAGATAGGAACGCCTGCAGATATTTACACTAGTCCGGCTATCTAGTTTTAGGTCTGTTGCTTAGATTTAAAAGTGATTATATGCTTCCTGTTGTGAATGGCGGATGATGATATTAATGCCTGTACATTATTCATCTCCCATTTTACATCTATTGGTGATCAAGGAAGATCTAAATTTATTTACAATGCATGACATGTGAAGGTTAATTTATGCCTTCTATTACCGGAAGCATATTTGGAGCATAAGATTTTGATATATAAAATCTATGATAGTCCTCATGCTTTGATAAGCAAATCTATTTCTGTAATAATTCTTGTATAGTGCATACAGTGGATTGTAGTATCAATGAAATGGCGATACTTTCTCATCATTTTCCAATATCTACTATTAGTATTTGCCAAAGGCCATGGAAAAAATTATTTCTCTTAGAAACAAGAGACTAAACTAGAGAAAGGATGGTGTATTATTGAATGTCACAAAGGTATAATGTACAAAGATATTTATAGGTGTTAGAATAATCAAAGCAATAAAAGCATACAATCCTATAATTAATATACAGATATGCTATATAAATATAAATTATACTAATTTATCTAAATTGATTCTAATTTATACTCTAACACTCCCCTTCAAACTCAAGTGGGAGCTAAGAATACTATCTTGAGTTTGGATACTAGAGTCCGGAAACGAGTAAGATGATGAGACTTTATGAAGTATCAACAGTCTGATCCAGAGTTCCAACAGCTACGAGGCGAACAGCATCAACAAGAAAACGTTGTCGGACAAAGTGACAATCAATCTCAATGTGTTTGGTACGTTCATGAAATACATCATTATGCTCAATTTGAATAGCACTGTGGTTGTCACAAAAAACATTCAATTGAGGACGACTGAGGAGCACCCAAGTCTTCGAGAAGCGAAAGAATCGAGATAACCTCAGCAGTAGCGTCAGCAAGAGCATGGTATTCAGCTTCTGTGCTTGAGCGAGCAGTGAACATTTTCTTTTTAGCTCACCAAGAAATAAATAGTAACCAGTAGTAGAACGACGTTTAGTGAGGTCACTAGCCCAATCAGCACCTGAGTACGCCTAAAGAGATAAAGATAAATGGGCAGAAAAATAAAGGCCATGAAATAAGGTGCCTTTGATGTAGCGAAGAATGCAAAGAACTGGCGCATAGTGAGTAGTACGAGGAGCTGACAAGAACTGGCTAAGAATATGAACTAGATAGACGATGTCTGGTCGAGTGACAGTCAAGTAGATGAGTCCTTCAACTAACTGTTGATAAAGAGTAGGATTATCCAAAACAGTACCATCCATAGGGGTAAATCGAACATTAGGCTTAAGGGGAGTAGACTCAGTGTGACTATCTGTAATTCCGGCTCGAGCAAGAAGATCTGAAACATACTTAGCTTGTAAAAGATAGATGTTGTCATATGTGGATATGACTTCTAGACCAAGAAAATAATTGAGAGAAAAGATCTTTCATTTCAAAAGTACGGTGAAGAGAGGCCTTGAGATTAGAGTTACCATCAGCATCATCTCTAGTAATGATCATGTCATCAATATACAAAAGTAGAAGAACAACTCCATGATCACTTTTATGAATAAAGAGAGCATTCTCCTGAAGACTGCAAGTGAAACCGAGATTGCATATAGTGGTGCTGAACTTGTCAAACCATTCATGATGAGCTTGCTTAAGAGCATAAAGTACATTGCAAAGGAGATAGACTTTGCTAGAAGGACAAGGATAACCCGGAGGTGGTTTCATGTAGATCTTAGCGGGGTCCCAAACATCAGAGTGGATAAGATCAAAAGGAAACCAAGCAAGAGATGAATTATTGTGAAAAGATAAAGCAGGTTGTTTGGCAATTTGACAAAAAAATGCAATCAAAAGACTCATTATTAACCTGACCCAAAACATCTCGAGACACCAGAGGACGTAATTTTCCTAAGGAACTGTGGGCAAGACGGTGATGCCACAAGTGAAGGGTAGATTGAGAAGAAACAGCACAGAGATTTGACACAGGAGGAATATAAGATGCTCGAGTTCAAACAACCTTTCAACCTTACGTCCAGTCCCGATGATTTATCCCGTCCGACGATCCTGTACACAACAACCAGAAATAAAAAAAATTGACATCAAAATCAAGATCAACAAGTTGACCAATAGAAATAAGATTAAAGTTCAATTTAAAAATATAAAAAGTATCAGGGAGATTAAGAGTTGACTGGGAAATAAAACCTTTGTGTGTCGCGTGCAAGAGGGAACCATTAACAGTATTGACAGAGGGTGCATTTGTAGTATTAGACAAAGACGACAAAAGATTACGCAAAGAAGACATGTGATTAAAGCAACTCGAATCAAAATATCATTTAGAATTACCTGGAGGAGTCGAAAAAGCAATAGGAGTATTACCAGAAAGGGAGAGAAGATGCTTAAGAAGAGATGCAATATCAGATAGAGAGACAGGAGATGGGTTGAGAAGAGCAAAGATGGTAGATTCAGTAATAGCAGCAATAGTAGAAGCAGACACATTCTTGGAGACGTTGAGATGAGAATGATACTTGAGGTAATCAAGACGTGATGGACGAGTAGGGCAAATAGTAATCAAATGTCCCGAGAGCTTACAGTAGTGACATAACAATTGTGGACAATTGTAGCTAATGTGACTTATCTGTTGGTATTTGCGACATTCAACAGAAGGACAGTCTAAGAAGAGGTGTCCAAAATGGTTACAATTTCAACAGAATTTACCCTTTCTGTCTGTGACAGCAAAAATATCTGATTTTTTCATAATAGCAGATACAAAGATCAAAGAAATGAGAGAAAAATTACAAATTCGGGACCGAAAATGAAAAAACGGAGGACAGAATCGGAAAGAGCTCACCAAATAATCTTAGAGAGGGTCCCACTATTTGCCACGTCAGCAGGGTATGCCTTGTGGCAACGCGTGATAGGAGAAGGGAGATGTGTCAATGCTGATGCGGACAGGGAGGTGGCACGTGGGTCGGGTTGGGTTCGACGCGGGCTGGAGCGGGTCCGCGTGTGTGGCTGGCTAATGAATCCATATTTTACGATATATTTTGGATTGATTTGAGTGAATTTCATCATATAAACCCACATTTATTCACCTAAATAGCATGCTTTTGAGATTTCTTCCTAAAATGTGCTTGAAAGTGAAAACATGCTCTTTAGGCCTTTTTATTGCTAAATTTTATTCACTTTAATCCCATTTAGTGCCTTGCTGTATTTGTTGAGTGATTTCAGGTTCCCAAGGCAAGCATGGTTGAAGAAGTGAGAAAAAGAACATGCAAAAGAGAAGAAATCATGAAAAAATGGAGTTTGAAAATTCCAGCATGTGTGCGCACGCACAAGTATGTGTGCGTACACATAAGGAAGATTTGCGAGCGACACGTACGCGGTGACCCAAGTCACGTGAGCTCATTAATACAAATCGCAGAGGGCAAATTCTGGGCCTCCAGAACCCAGTCCAACTCATTTTCTGAAGCTATTTGAGGCCAAAGTGAAGAGGAATAAAGGGGGGCAATTAGGTTTAGCTTTTATGATGTTTTCTCTTAGTTTCTACAGAGAGAAGCTCCCCCATCTCTCTAGAATTAGGGTTTTTCTTAGTTTAATTGTTTTAATTTCAGCTTTTAATTCTTGTTCTAGTGTAGTTTCCTTTATGTTTTCATGTTCTTTTATCTTGTTCTTCTTCATTTCTCTTGTTATTTCCTTTATTTTGTCATTTTTATGTTATGAATACTCTTTGTTAATTTTAATTTCAATTAATGCAAATTTATATTTTCATGTCATTTATTGCTTTCTTTAGTTGTTATTTTCATTTTCTTGCTTTTAGTATTTTAGACTTTATTTTTAATGCAATTTAATATTATTTTATTTTCATGCACACCAAGTGTTTGATAAAATGCTTGGCTTAGTTTTTACTTAGTTTTTCCTCACTCTTGGCTTAGAATTGGTGACTTTGGTAACTCTTGAGTCATTGATGTCCATTCTTGTTTGATATATTAGAGTAGTTAGTTTATTTGGTTTCCCTTGACTCTAAGTGACCCAATAGTGTTGACTTAGGACTTAGGGATTGGAATCAACTATGCCTATTTGACTTATCTTCGATGTAAGGTTGACTAAGTAGGATTAACTCTTCATAATCATCATGTGTTTGTGGTCAATGGCTAGGATAGGTAACCTTAGCTCTTAATTACTTGCCAAGAGGTTTCTTGTATTTCAATTTTCCTTACTTTGACTTTTATTGCTTTGACTTTTAGTTTCTTGCATGTTTAGTTTCTCACACTCTTGGTTGAGAAATTGGGTGTTTGGGTGAAATTGAGTTGTGGATGTCCATTCCGCATTGTGTGAGGATTGTTAATTGGTTTGGTTTTCGACTCTAAGTGACTCATGGTGTTGACTAGGACTTAGGGATTGGAATTAGTTATGCCCTTTTGACTAATTCTCGATGTTAGAATTTGACTAATTAGGATTAGTTCACACATAATTACCACATTTGTGGCCCACAACTAGGATAGGAATCCCTAATTACCCACTTCTTGCCAAGAGTTCTTTTTAGTATTTGAATTGTCTTTGCATTGCATTTTATTGATTTGAGTTTCAATTCCCTGCATGTTTATTTCATTTCTTACTATTTACATTCCTTGCTTCTCTTGCAATCCAAAATCCCCATTTTCCTCCTATAGCCAATGATGAACACTTAATTACAACTCCTAGGAAAAACGACCCAGGAGTCTAAATACTCTTGGTTTATAATTGTGTTTTGATTGTGAAATCCTTTTGGATTAAACATTTGATTATGAGAATTTATTGTTGGTTTGGACTATGCTACTAACGAATTGATTCTTGTTTTGATTGATTCCGAACCAGCATGAATTTTTTGTTATCACTGGCTTCGACACGTGGTGCTGTCTGGGACCGCTGATCCTGGGCGTGGATTGATGAGCGGATAATTTATACGCTTTTTGGCATTGTTTTTACATAGTTTTTAGTATGATTTAGTTACTTTCTAGTATATTTTTATTAGTTTTTAAGAAAAATTCACATTTCTGGACTTTACTATGAGTTTGTGTGTTTTTATGTGATTTCAGGTATTTTCTGGCTAAAATTGAGGGACCTGAGCAAAAATCTGATTCAGAGGCTGACAAAGGACTGCTGATGCTGTTGGATTCTGACCTCACTGCACTCGAAATGGATTTTTTAGAGCTACAAGAGCCCAAATGGCACGCTCTCAATTGCGTTGGAAAGTAGACATCCAGGGCTTTCCAGCAATATATAATAGTTTAGACGACGCAAACTGGCATTTAACGCCAGCTTTCTACCCTATTCTGGCGTTAAATGCCAGAAACAAGTTGCAAAGCAGAGTTAAACGCCAGAAACAAGTTACAAACTGGAGTTTAACTCCAAGGAAGACCTCTACACGTGAAAGCTTCAATGCTTAGCCCAAGCACACACCAAGTGGGCCCGAAAGTGGATTTATGCATCATTTACCTATTTCTGTAACCCAAGTAACTAGTTTAGTATAAATAGAACTTTTTACTATTGTATTAGACATCTTTGGATTACCTTTTGATCCCTTGATCACATTTTGGAGGCTGGCCTCTCGGCCATGCCTAGACCTTGTTCTTATGTATTTTCAATGGTAGAGTTTCTACACACCATAGATTAAGGTGTGGAGCTCTGCTGTTCCTCGAGTATTAATGCAAAGTACTACTGTTTTCTATTTAATTCATGCTTATTCTTATTCTAAGATATTCATTCGTACTTCAACCTGATGAATGTGATGATCCGTGATACTCATCACCATTCTCACTTATGAACGCGTTCCTGACAAACACTTCTGTTCTACCTGCGAAAGCTAGAATCCATTGGCAGCATTCTTGAGATCCGAAAAGTCTAAACCTTGTCTGTGGTATTTGATGAGCGGATAATTTATACATTTTTTGGCATTATTTTTTAGTAGTTTTTAGTAGGATCTAGCTACTTTTAGAGATGTTTTTATTAGTTTTTATGCAAAATTTATATTTCTGGACTTTACTATGAGTTTGTGTGTTTATTTGTGATTTCAGGTATTTTCTGGCTGAAATTGAGGGACCTGAGCAAAAATCTGATAGGAGGCTGACAAAGGACTGCTGGTGCTGTTGGATTCTGACCTCCCTACACTCGAAATGGATTTTTTGGAGCTACCGAACTCCAAATGATGCGCTCTCAATTGCGTTGGAAAGTAGACATCCAGGGATTTCCAGCAATATATAATAGTTTATACTTTATTCGCGTTTAGACGATGCAAACTGGCGTTCAATGCCAATTCTATGCTGCATTCTGGAGTAAAACGCCAGAAACACATCACAAACCAGAGTTCAATGCCAAAAACATGTTACAACTTGGCGTTTAACCCCAAGAGAAGCCTCTGCACGTGTAAAGCTCAAGCTCAGCCCAAGCACACACAAAAATGGGTCCCAAAAATGGATTTCTGCACTAAGACTTATTTTTGTAAACCCTAGTAACTAGTTTAATATAAGTAGAACTTTTCACTATTGTATTAGACATCTTGGTATCTATCTTTGGACGTTGAGTTCTTAGACTTTGGGTGGCTGGCCATTCGGCCATGCCTGGACCTTTATCACTTATGTATTTTCAACGGTGGAGTTTCTACACACCATAGATTAAGGTGTGGAGCTCTGCTGTTCCTCGAGTATTAATGCAATTACTATTGTTCTTCTATTCAATTCAACTTATTATTATTCTAAGATATCCGCTGCACTTCAACATGATGAATGTGATGATCCGTGACACTCATCATCATTCTCACCTATGAACGCGTGCCTGACAACCACTTCCATTCTACCTTAGATCGAGCGCGTATCTCTTAGCCTCCATTCTGAAAGATCGGAGTCTTCGTGGTATAAGCTAGAATTATTGGCGGTCATTCCTAAGATCCGGAAAGTCTAAACCTTGTCTGTGGTATTCTGAGTAGGATCTGAGATGGGATGACTATGACGAGCTTCAAACTCGCGAGTGTTGAGCATAGTGACAGACACAAAAAAATCACTGGATTCTATTCCAATATGATCGAGAACCGACAGATGATTAGCCGTGCTGTGACAGAGCATTTGGACCATTTTTACTGAGGGGATGGGAAGTAGCCATTGACAACGGTGATGCCCTACATACAGCTTGCCATGGAAAGGAGTATGAAGGATTGGATGAAGGCAGTAGGAAAGCAGAGATTCAACAGGAACAAAGCATCTCTATGCACTTATCTGAAATTCTCACCAATGAATTACATAAGTATCTCTATCTCTATTTTATGCTTTATTTATCTTCATATTCGAAAACCATTATAACCATTATTATTCGCCTGACTGGGATTTACAAGATGACCATAGCTTGCTTCATACCGACAATCTCCGTGGGATCGACCCTTACTCACGTAAGGTATTACTTGGACGACCCAGTGCACTTGCTGGTTAGTTGTGCGAAGTTGTGACAAAGTGTGACTCACGTTTGAGAGCTCCAAGTCTTTGGCGCCATTGTTGATGATCACAATTTCGTGCACCAAGTTTATGGCGCCGTTGTCGGGGATTGTTCGAGTTTGGACAACTAACGGTTCATCTTGTTGCTCAGATTAGGTAAATTTTCTTTTCAAAAAGTTTTCAAAAATCTTTTAAAAAATTTTATTTGTTCTCGTTTTTTCCAAAAATAAATTTTCGAAAAAAATACAATTTTTTTTAATAAAATCATAAAAACCAAAAATATTTTGTGTTTCTTGTTTGAGTCTAGTGTCAATTTTTAAGTTTGGTGTCAATTGCATATTTTTAAAAATTTATGCATTTTTTTGAAAAATTCATGCATGTTGTTCTTCATGATCTTCAAGTTGTTCTTGATAAGTCTTCTTGTTTGATCTTCATATTTTCTTCTTTTGTGTTTTTTGTTGTTTCTCATATGCATTTTTGCATTCATAGTGTCTAAGCATTGAAAATTTCTAAGTTTGGTGTCTTGCATGTTTTTCTTTTCTTGAAAATTTTTCCAAAATAAGTCTTGATGTTCATCTTGATGTTCAAGGTGTTCTTGATGTTCATCTTGACATTCATAGTGTTCTTGCATGCATCATTGGTTTTGATTCAAAATTTTCATGTTTTGGGTCATATTTGTGTTTTTTTCTCTCCTCATTAAAAATTCAAAATAAAAAAATATATTTTCCTTATTTCTCTCATAAATTTCGAAATCTTTGGATTGACTTAGTAAAATTTTTTTAAAATAAGTTGTTTCTTGTTAGTCAAGTCAAGATTTCAATTTTAAAAATCTTATCTTTTCAAAACTTTTTCAAAAATCAAATCTTTTTTTAATTTTTCTTAATATTTTTCGAAAAATGTAAAAATTGTTTTTCAAAATCTTTTTCTTAAATTCATTTCAAATTTTCAAAAACTTTACGAACAATTAATGTGATTGATTCAAAAATTTGAAGTTTGTTACTTTCTTGTTAAGAAAGGTTCAATCTTTAATTTCTAGAATAATACCTTTTAGTTTCTTATTAGTCAAGTCATCAATTTTAAAAAAATCAAATCTTTTTCAAAACAAATCTTAATCATATCTTTTCTTTTCAATCATATATTTTCAAACATATCTTTTTCAAATAATATCTTTTTCAAAATTGATTTCAAAAATCTTTTCTAACTTCTTATCTTTTCAAAATTGATTTTCAAATCTTTTTCAACTAACTAATTGACTTTTTGTTTGTTTCTTATCTTTTTAAAAACTACCTAACTATTTTTTTCTCTAATTTTCAAAAACTCCTCATCCTTTTTCAAAATTCTTTTTAATTAACTAATTATTTCAAATTTTAATTTTAATTTTATTTCTTCTCTTAATTTTCAAAAATTACCAACTTTTTTTTTCAAAAACAATTTTCGAAATTCTCTCCCTCTCATCTCCTTCTATTTATTTATTTATTTACTAACACTTCTCTTCATCTAAAAAAATTCGAACCATCTCTTCTTCTCTGTGTTCGAATTTTTCTTTTCTCCTTCTTCTATTCTTTTCTTCTTCTACTCACATAAAAGAATCTCTATATTGTGACATAGAGGATTCCTCTTCTTTTTCTGTTCTCTTCTTTTTCATTGAGCAGGAGCAAGGACAAGGAAATTCTTGTTGAAGCAGATCCTGAACCTGAAAGGACTCTGAAGAAGAAGCTAAGAGAAGCTAAAGCACAACAATCCAGAGAAAACCTTACAGAGAATCTCAAAAAAGAAAGAGACATGGCCGAACCCAATAACAATGGTGGAGGCGCAAAGAGGATGCTTGGTGATTATACTACACCTACTTCCAAGTTTGATGGAAGAAGCATCTCAATCCCTGCCATTGGAGCAAACAATTTTGAGCTGAAGCCTCAACTAGTTACTCTAATGCAACAGAACTGCAAATTTCATGGACTTCCATCAGAAGATCCCTATCAGTTTCTAACTGAGTTCTTGCAGATCTGTGATACTATTAAGACTAATAGAGTAGATCCTGAAGTCTACAGGCCCATGCTTTTCCCTTTTGTTGTAAGAGACAGAGCTAGAAGATGGTTGGACTCACAACCTAAAGATAGCCTGGACTCTTGGGATAAGCTGGTCACGGCCTTCTTGGCCAAGTTCTTTCCTCCTCAAAAGCTGAGCAAGCTTAGAGTGGATGTTCAGACCTTCAAGCAAAAAGATGGTGAATCCCTCTATGAAGCTTGGGAAAGATACAAGTAGTTGACCAAAAAGTGTCCTTCTGACATGCTTTCAGAGTGGACTATTTTGTATATATTCTATGATGGTCTATCTGAGTTCTCTAAGATGTCACTGGACCATTCTGCAGGTGGATCCATTCACCTAAAGAAAATGCCTGCAGAAGCTCAAGAACTTATTGACATGGTTGCAAATAACCAATTCATGTACACCTCTGAGAGGAATCTTGTGAGTAACGAGACGCCTCAAAAGAGGGGAGTTCTTGAAATTGATACTCTAAATTCTATATTGGTTCAGAGCAAAATGTTTACTCAGCAAGTTAACATGATTTCTCAGAGTCTGAATGGATGGCAAAATGCATCCAACAGTTCTAAAGATGCATCTTCTAAAGAAGAAGTTTATGATCTTGAGAACCCTACAATGGCAGAGGTGAATTACATGGATGAAGCCTATGGAAACACCTATAATTTCTCATGGAGAAATCATCCAAATTTCTCATGGAAGGATCCACAGAAGCCTCAACAAGGCTTTAATAATGGTGGAAGAAACAGGTTTAGCAATAGCAAGCCTTTTCCATCATCTTCTAAGCAACAGACAGGGACTTCTGAGCAGAGCCCCTCTAGCTTAGCAAACATAGTCTCTGATCTATCTAAGGCCACTTTAAGTTTCATGAATGAAACAAGATCCTCTATTAGAAACTTGGAGGCACAAGTGGGTCAGCTGAGTAAGAAAATCACTGAAACTCCTCCTAGTGCTCTCCCAAGCAATACTGAAGAGAATCCAAAAAGAGAGTGCAAGGCCATTGATATAATCAAAATGGCCGAATCCAAAGAGGAAGGGGAGGATGTGAATCCCAATGAGAAAGACCTCATGGGACATCTCCCAGATAGAAAGGAGTTTCCTATTGAGGACCTAAAGGAATCTGAGGCTCATATATAGGCCATAAAGATTCCATTAAACTTTCTTCTGCCATTCATGAGCTCTGAGAACTATTCTTCCTCTGAAGAGGATGAAGATGTAACTGAAGAGCAAGTTGCTCAATATCTAGGAGCCATCATGAAGCTGAATGCCAAGTTGTTTGGTAATGAGACTTGGGCAGATGAACCTCCCTTGCTCATCAGTGAACTAAATACACGGGTTTAGCAAATTTTACCTCAAAAGAAACAAGATCCTGGTAAATTCTTAATACCCTATACCATAGGCACCATGACCTTTGAGAAAGATCTGTGTGACCTGGGGTCAGGTATAAATCTTATGCCACTCTCTGTAATGGAGAAACTGGGGATTTTTTAGGTACAAGCTGCAGAAATCTCATTAGAGATGACAGACAAGTCAATAAAACAAGCTTATGGATTGGTAGAGGACATGTTAGTGAAGGTTAAAGGCCTTTACATCCCTGCTAATTTTATAATCTTAGACACTGGGAAGGATGAGGATGAATGCATCATCCTTGGAAGACCCTTACTAGCCAAAGCAGGAGTTGTGATTGATGTTGACAGAGGAAAGCTAGTCCTTCAATTGAATGGGGACTACGTTGTGTTTAAAGCTCAAGGATCTTTGATGAGCAAATAATTTATACGCTTTTTGGCATTATTTTTAGGTAGTTTTTAGTAGGATCTAGCTACTTTTAGGGATGTTTTTATTAGTTTTTATGCAAAATTCATATTTCTGAACTTTACTATGAGTTTGTATGTTTTTCTGTGATTTCAGGTATTTTCTGGCTGAAATTGAGGGACCTGAGCAAAAATCTGATTCAGGCTGAAAAAGGACTGCTAATGTTGTTGGATTCTAACCTTCCTACACTCGAAATAGATTTTCTAGAGTTACAGAACTCCAAATGGCGCGCTCTCAATGGAGTTGGAAAGTAGACATCCAGAGCTTTCCAGAAATATATAATGATCCATACTTTATTTGAGCTTAGATGACGCAAACTGGCGTTCAACGCCAGTTCTATGCTGCATTCTAGAGTAAAACGCCAGAAACACGTCACAAACCAGAGTTAAACGCCAAAAACATGTTACAACTTGGCGTTTAACTCTAAGAGAAGCCTCTGCACGTGTAAAGCTCAAGCTCAGCCCAAGCACACACCAAAGTGGGCCCCGGAGGTGGATTTCTGCACTTAGACTTATCTCTGTAAACCCTAGTAGCTAGTTTAGTATAAATAGAACTTTTTACTATTGTACTAGTGTCTAGTCTTTGACCATTCGGTCTTTTGATCATTCAAAGTGGGGCTGGCAATTCGGCCTTGCCTGGACCATCACTTATATATTTTCAACGGTGGAGTTTCTACACACCATAGATTAAGGGTGTGGAGCTCTGCTGTTCCTCGAGTATTAATGCAATTACTACTATTTTCTATTCAATTCATGCTTATTCTTATTCTAAGATATTCGCTGCACTTCAACATGATGAATGTGATGATCCGTGACACTCATCACCATTCTCACCTATGAACGCGTGACTGATAATCACTTCCGTTCTACCTTAGAACGAGCGTGTATCTCTTGGATTCCTTAATCAGGATCTTTGTGGTATAAGCTAGAACCCTTTCGCGGCCATTCTTGAGAATCCAGAAAGTCTAAACCTTGTCTATGGTATTCCGAGTAGGATTCAGGAATTGAATGACTGTGACGAGCTTCAAACTCGCGATTGTTGGGCGTAGTGACAGATGCAAAAGAATAAATGGATTCTATTCCGACATGATCGAGAACCGACAGATGATTAGCCGTGCTGTGACAAGAGCATTTGGACCATTTTCACTGAGAGGATGGGAAGTAGCCATTGACAACGGTGATGCCCTACATACAGCTTGCCATGGAAAGGAGTATGAAGGATTGGATGAAAGCAGTAGGAAAGTAGAGATTCAGAAGGGACAAGCATCTCCATACACTTATCTGAAAGTCTCATCAATGAATTACATAAGTATCTCTATCTTTATTTTATGCTTTATTAATTATTATTTTCAAAACCTTTATAACCATTTGAATCCGCCTAACTGAGATTTACAAGAAGACCATAGCTTGCTTCATACCAACAATCTCCGTGGGATCGACCCTTACTCACGTAAGGTTTATTACTTGGACGACCCAGTGCACTTGCTGGTTAGTTGTGCGAAGTTGTGACAAAGTGTGATTCACGTTTGAGAGCGCTACCAAGTTTTTTGCGTCATTGTTGATGATCACAATTTCGTGCACAAATCTTCCTCTGCAACCATGGAAAAGAGGCACGATAAGCTTCTTTCAATACAGAGTCAAACAAAGCCCCCACAATCAAACTCTAAGTTTGGTGTTGGGAGGCCACAACCAAACTCTAAGTTTGGAGTTGAACCCCTACATTCAAACTCTAAGTTTGGTGTTGGGAGGTCCCAACAATGCTCTGAACATCTGTGAAGCTCCATGAGAGCTCACTGTCAAGCTATTGACATTAAAGAAGCACTTATTGGGAGGCACCCCAATTTTTATTTGTCTAAATTTCTATTGTTCTTTTATGTTTTATTAGGTTTATGATCATGTGGAGTCACAAAACAATTACAAAAATTAAAAACAGAATTAAAAATAGCAGAAGAAAAAGCACACCCTGAAGGAAGAGATGTCTGGCGTTTAACGCCAGAAACAAGCATCAGTCTGGCGTTAAACGCCAGAAACAGGCAACATTTGGGCGTTTAACGCCAGAAACAAGCTGCAGTCTGGCGTTAAACGCCAGGATTACATACAGAGGGCATTTTACACGCCTAAAATGTGCAGGAATGAGAAATTCTTGACACCTCATGATCTGTGGACCCCATAGGATCCCCACCTACCCCATTTCTCTCTTCTTCACACAATCCAATAACACTATACCCTTCACCAATCACCTCAATCTCTCTTCCCCATTACCCCTTCACCAATCACATCCATCCACTCTTTCCCATAAACCCCACCTACCCTCATGGACATATGTGTGGAAGGAGCACAATGGAAAAGAGACTCAAAAGGCAAGCCGGTTCAATTGAGAAGACTGGTCCTTAAGCCTGTGGCTAGAGGATGGTTGGAGTTCATCCAACGCTCCATCATCCCCACTAGCAACCGATCTGAAGTAACTCTGGATCGAGCCATCATGATCCATAGCATCATGATTGGAGAAGAGGTATAAGTTCACGAAGTCATCCCTCTAGAACTCTACAAAGTAACCGAAAAGCCCTCCACCTTGGCAAGGCTAGCTTTTCCTCATCTCATTTGCCATCTATGCAACTTAGCTGGAGTTGTCATAGAAGGAGACATCCTCATTGAAGAGGACAAGCCCATCACTAAGAAGAGGATAGAGCAAACAAGAGAGCCTATCCATGGATCTCAAAAGACGCATGAAGAAGCTCATCATCAAGAAATTCCTGAGATGCCTCAAGGGATGCATTTTCCTCCAAACAACTATTGGAAACAACTCAACACTTCTCTAGAAGGATTGAGTAATGACATGAACCAATTAAGGGTGGAACACCAAGAGCACTCCATCATTCTCAATAAGATTAGAGAAGATCAAAGAGCAATGAGGGAGGAGCAACAAAGGCAAGGAAGAGACATAGAGGAGCTCAAGAACACCATTGGTCCTTCAAGAAGAAGGCACCACCATCACTAAGCTGGACTCATTACTTAACTTCCTTGTTCTTATTTCTCTATTTTTTGGTTTTTGAGCTTCATGTTTGTCTATGTTTGTGTCTTTATTACATGATCATTAGTATTTAGTAACTATGTCTTAAGGCTATGAATAATTCCATGAATCCTTCACCTTTCTTAAATGAAAAATGTTTTTAATACAAAAGAACAAGAAGTACATGAGTTTCGAATTCATCCTTGAAATTAGTTTAATTGTATTGATGTGGTGATAATACTTTTTGTTTTCTGAATGAATGCTTGAACAGTGCATATTTTTTATTTAGTTGTTTATGAATGTTAAAATTATTGACTCTTGAAAGAATGATGAAAAAGAGAAATGTTATTGATAATATGAAAAATCATGAAATTGATTCTTGAAGCAAGAAAAAGTAGTGAAAAAGAAGAAGCTTGTGAAAAAAAAGAGAAGAGAAAGAAAAAGAAAAAGCAAGAAGAAAAGGCCAATAGCCCTTAAAACCAAAAGGCAAGGGTAAGAAGGATCCAAGGCTTTGAGCATCAATGGATAGGAGGGCCGAAGGAAATAAAATCGAGGCCTAAGCGGCTAAATCAAGCTGTCCCTAACCATGTGCTTGTGGCATGCAGGTCCAAGTGAAGCTTAAGACTGAGTGGTTAAAGTCGTGATCCAAAGCAAAAAGAATGTGCTTAAGAGCTCTGGACACCTCTAACTAGGGACTTTAGCAAAGTTGAGTCACAATCTGAAAAGGTTCACCCAGTCACGTGTCTGTGGCATTTATGTATCCGGTGGTAATACTGGAAAACAAAGTGCTTAGGGCCACGACCAAGACTCATAAAAGTAGCTATGTTCAAGAATCAACATACTTAACTAGGAGAATCAATAACACTATCTGAACTCTGAGTTCCTATGGATGCCAATTCTTCTATACTTCTAAGGATAAAGTGAGATGCCAAAACTGTTCAGAAGCAAAAAGCTACAAGTCCCACTCATCTAATTAGAACTAATATTCATTGATATTTTGAGATTTATAGTATATTCTCTTCTTTTTATCCTATTTGATTTTCAGTTGCTTGGGGACAAGCAACAATTTAAGTTTGGTGTTGTGATGAGCGGATAATTTATACGTTTTTTTGCATTATTTTTTAGTAGTTTTTATATGGTTGGACTCTCAACCTAAAGATAGCTTGAACTCTTGGGATAAGCTGGTCACGGCTTTCTTAGCCAAGTTTTTTCCTCCTCAAAAGCTGAGTAAGCTTAGAGTGGATGTTCAAACCTTCAGACAAAAAGAAGGTGAATTTCTCTATGAAGCTTGGGAGAGATACAAGCAACTGACCAAAAAGTGTCCTTCTGACATGCTTTCAGAATGGACCATCCTGAATATATTCTATGATGGTCTGTCTGAATTGTGTAAGATGTCATTGGACCATTCTGCAGGTGGATCTATTCACCTAAAGAAAATGCCTACAGAAGCTCAGGAACTCATTGACATGGTTGCAAATAACCAGTTCATGTACACCTCTGAAAGGAATCCTGTGAGTAATGGGACGCCTCAAAGGAAGGGAGTTCTTGAAATTGATGCTCTGAATGCCATATTGGCTCAGAACAAAATGTTAACTCAACAAGTCAATATGATTTCTCAGAGTCTGAATGGATGGCAAAATGCATCCAACAGTACTAAAGAAGCATCTTCTGAAGAAGAAGCTTATGATCCTGAGAACCCTGCAATGGCAGAGGTGAATTACATGGTCGAAGCCTATGGAAACACCTATAATCCCTCATGGAGAAATTATCCAAATTTCTCATGGAAGGATCAACAAAAGCCTCAATAAGGCTTTAATAATGGTGGAAGAAATAGGTTTAGCAACAGCAAGCCTTTTCCATCATCTTCTCAGCAACAGACAGAGAATTCTGAGCAGAATCCCTCTAGCTTAGCAAACATAGTCTCTGATCTATCTAAGGCCACTCTAGGTTTAATGAATGAAAAAAGGTCCTCCATTAGAAATTTGGAGGCAGAAGTGGGCCAGCTGAGTAAAAGAGTCACTGAAACTCCTCATAGTACTCTCCCAAGCAATATAGAAGAGAATCCCAAAAGAGAGTGCAAGGCCATAACTGTGAATAACATGGCCGAACCTGGAGAGAGTGGAAAGGCAGTGATTCCTAGTGAGGAAGACCTCCTAGGACGTTCACTGACCAATACGGAGTTCCCCTTTGAGGGACCGAAGGAATCTGAGGCTCATCTCTAGAGACCATAGAGATTCCATTGAACCTCCTTTTACCATTCATGAGCTCTGATGACTATTCATCTTCTGAAGAAGATGAAGACATTGTTGAAGGGCAAGTTGCCCAGTATTTAGAAGCAATCATGAAGCTGAATACCAAACTATTCGGTAATGAGACTTGGGAGGATGAGCCTCCATTGCTCATTAATGAACTAAATACCTGGGTTCAGCATACTTTACCTCAAAAGAAATAGGATCCTGGTAAATTCCTAATTCCCTGTATCATAGGCACCATGACCTTTGAGAAGGCCCTGTGTGACCTGGGGTCAGGCATAAATTTAATGCCACTCTCTGTAATGGAGAAACTGGGAATCTTTGAGGTACAGGCTGCCAAATTCTCATTAGAAATGGCAGACAAATCCATGAAAAAGGCTTATGGACAAGTAGAGGACGTGTTAGTAAAGGTCAAAGGCTTTTACATCCCTGCTGATTTCATAATCCTAGACACTGGGAAGGATGAGAATGATTCCATCATCCTTGGAAGACCCTTCCTAGCCACAGCAAAAGCTGTGATTGATATGGACAGAGGAGAGTTGGTCCTTCAACTGAATGAGGACTACCTTATATTTAAAACTCAAGGATTTCCCTCTGTAACCATAGAGAGGAAGCAAGAAAAGCTTCTCTCAATACAAAGTCAAACAAAGCCCCCACAACCAAACTCTAAGTTTGGTGTTGGGAGGCCACAACCAAACTCTAAGTTTGGTGTTGAACCCCCCACATTCAAACTCTAAGTTTGGTGTTGGGAGGTCCCAACAATGCTCTGAATATCTGTGAGGCTCCATGAGAATCCACTGTCAAGCTATTGACATTAAAGAAGCGCTTATTGGGAGGCAACCCAATTTTTATTTATCTATGTTATTTCATGTTATCTCCTTTTTTTTAGGTTGATGATCATGTGGAGTCATAAAAACAATTGCAAAAATTCAAGAAAAATAAAAAATAGCATAAAAAATAGCACACCCTGGAGGAGAAACTTACTGGCGTTTAAACTCCAGTAAGGGTAGCAGAATGGGCATTTAATGCACAGTCTGGCACCATTATGGGCGTTAAACGCCAGAAACAAGCACCAGACTGGTGTTAAACACCAGAAAGAAGCAACAATTTGGCGTTAAATGTCAAAAACAGGTTACAGCCTGGCGTTTAACACCAGGAAAGGAATAAAAGCTAGCATTTAACGCCAGAAACAAGTAGCAATCTGGTGTTAAATGCCAGGATTGCACAGCAAGGGCGTTTTGTATGCCTAATCGGAGCAGGGATGATACATCATTGACCCCTCAGGATCTGTGGACCCCACAGGATCCCCACCTACCCTCCCACAACACTCTTCCCCAAATACCCCTCACCAATCAAATCATATCCTCTTCCCTATATTCTCTTCACCAATCACCTTCATACCTCTTCCCCAAAAATCCCACCTACCTCACTTTCAAATTCAAATACTTTTCCCTCCCAAACCCAACCCTAATGACCGAATCATAACCATCCCCTCACCCCTATATAAACCCCTCACTACTCCTTCATATTCACACAACACATACACCTTTCCACCTTCTTGGCCGAATTCACTTCTCCCTCAATCTCCTCCATTTTTCTTCTTCTTCCCCTTCTTTTTTTCTTCTTTTGCTCGAAGACGAGCAAACCTTTTAAGTTTGGTGTGGTAAAAGCATTGCTTTTTATTTTTCCATAACCATTTATGGCACCTAAAGCCGAAGAAACCTCTAGAAAGAGGAAAGGGAAGGCAAAAGCTTCCACCTCCGAGTCATGGGAGATGGAGAGATTCATCTCAAAGGTCCATTGATGAGCGGATAATTTATACGCTTTTTGGCATTGTTTTTAGTATGTTTTTAGTATGATCTAGTTAGTTTTTAGTATATTTTTATTAGTTTTTAGTTAAAATTCACTTTTCTGGACTTTACTATGAGTTTGTGTGTTTTTCTGTGATTTCAGGTATTTTCTGGCTGAAATTGAGGGACCTGAGCAAAAATCTGATTCAGAGACTAAAAAGGACTACAGATGCTGTTGGATTCTGACCTCCCTGCAGTCGAAGTGGATTTTCTGGAGCTACAGAAACCCAATTGGCGCGCTCTCAACGGCGTTGAAAAGTAGACATCCTGGGCTTTCCAGCAATATATGATAGTCCATACTTTGCCCAAGATTTGATGGCCCAAACCGGCATTCAAAGTCACCATCAGAATTCCCAGCGTTAAACGCCGGAACTGGCACAAGGATAGGAGTTAAACGCCCAAACTGGCATAAAAGCTGGCGTTTAACTCCAAGAAGAGTCCCTACACGAAAATGCTTCAATGCTCAGCCCAAGCACACACCAAGTGGGCCCGGAAGTGGATTTTTCTGTCATTTACTCATTCCTGTAAACCCTAGGCTACTAGTTCTTTATAAATAAGACCTTTTACTATTGTATTTTCATCGGGGGTAGCTATCTTTGTTCTTATGCTATCTTAGATCATTGGGAGGCTGGCCTCACGGCCATGCCTAAACCTTGTTCTTATGTATTTTCAACGGTGGAGTTTCTACACACCATAGATTAAGGTGTGGAGCTCTGTTGTACCTCGAGTATTAATGCAATTACTATTGTTCTTCTATTCAATTCATCTTGTTCTTATTCCAAGATATCACTTGTTCTTCAACTTGATGAATGTGATGATCCGTGACACTCATCATCATTCTCACCTATGAACGTGTGCCTGACAACCACCTCCGTTCTACCTTTAGATTGGGTGGATATCTCTTGGATTCTTTAACCGGAATCTTCGTGGTATAAGCTAGAATTGATGGCGGCATTCAAGAGAATCCGGAAGGTCTAAACCTTGTCTGTGGTATTCTGAGTAGGATTCAATGATTGAATGACTGTGACGAGCTTCAAACTCGCGATTGTGGGGCGTTAGTGACAGACGCAAAAGAATCACTGGATTCTATTCCGACATGATCGAGAACCGACAGCTGAATAGCCGTGCCGTGATAGGGTGCGTTGAACATTTTCACTGAGAGGATGGGAGGTAGCCACTGACAACAGTGAAACCCTATATACAGCGTGCCATGGAAAGGAGTAAGAAGGATTGGATGAAGACAATAGGAAAGCAGAGAGACGGAAGGAACACAACATCTCCATACGCTTATCTGAAATTCCCACCAATGAATTGCATAAGTATCTCTATCTTTATCTTTATGTTTTATTCATCATCCATAACCATTTGAGTTTGCCTGACTAAGATTTACAAGGTGACCATAGCTTGCTTCATACCAACAATCTCTGTGGGATCGACCCTTACTCGCGTAAGGTTTACTACTTGGACGACCCAGTACACTTGCTGGTTAGTTGTGCGAAGTTGTGTTTATGCCATGGTATTGAACACCAAGTTTTTGGATTCATCACTGGGGATTATTTGAGTTGTAAAAAGAAGAGATCACAATTTCGTGCACCAAGTTTTTGGCGCCGTTGCCGGTGATTGTTGAGTTTGGACAACTGACGGTTCATCTTGTTGCTTAGATTAGGTATTTTTCTTCAGAGTTCTTAAGAATGAATTCTAGTGTTTCAAAGTGATGTTTTTATCATCACCAAAGCTGATTGATTTTCATCAATTTAGCTCTTGAATGCAATGTCCTGCTGAAGCTTGGCTAGCCATGTCTAATTCCTTTAGACTGAAGCTTTAGACTAACATTGCATGATTCCTGGAATTCTTATTAAGAATTTTGATATCTTTATTTTCTTTTCCACTTAATTTTCGAAAAAAAAATCCAAAAAATTTACAAAATCATAAAAACCAAAAAAATATTTTATGTTTCTCGTTTGAGTCTAGAGTCTCATGTTAAGTTTGGTGTCAATTGCATGTTTCTGTTCTTCTTGCATTCATTCATGTGTCTTAAGTGATCTTCAAGATGTTCTTGATGATTTCATTGCTCTGATTTCTAAATTCTCTTGACTTGAGTGTTTATGTGTCTCATATGCATTCTCATTTTGTTAGTGTTAGTAGTATACAAACTGCTAAGTTTGGTGTCTTGCATGCATTGTTATTTGATTTTAGTTGCATATTGATTATTCCTTATTATTAAAAATCCAAAAATATTTTTAATTTGTGTCTTTTCAAGTCAATAATACAGAGAATTGAAGATTCAGAACATACTGCAGAGGAATTACACAAAAAAAGCTGGGCGTTCAAAATGCCCAGTGAGGAAGGCAAACTGGCGTTTAAACGCCAGCCAAGGTGCCTGGCTGGGCGTTTAACGCCCAAAAGGGTAGTAGTTTGGGCGTTAAACGCCAGAATGTGCACCATTCTGGGCGTTAAACGCCAGGATGGCACAAGAGGGAAGATTTTGTTTTCAAATTAAATTTTTTTAGTTTTCAAAATCTTTTCAAAATCAAATCTTTTTCAAATCAAATCTTTTCAATCAAATCTTTTTCAAAATCAATTTCTTTCCATTTTCAAAAATACTTGCTATCAATTAATGATTTGATTCAACATTTCAAGTATGTTGCCTTTTCTGTTGAGAAAGGTTTAAATGTTTGAATCATATCTTTTCTTGTTAGCCAAGTTATTATTTTTTTTAAATCAAATCTTTTTAAAAAAATTTTCAAATCATATCTTCTCAATCACATTTTTTTTAAAACCAATCATATCTTCTTAACCACATCTTTTTCAAAATAGTTTTCAATCAAATCTTTTTAATTTCTAATTTCAAAATCTTTTTCAAAAATCACTTTACTTCCTTCTCTATCTTGGTTTTCGAAAATCAATTAGTGTTTTTCAAAATGTTTTTAAAATATTTTTCTTTAATTTTCAAAAATTTCTTCCCCTCTTCTCACATCTTTCTATTTATGGACTAACACTACTCCTTAATGCACAATTCGAACTCCATCTTTCATTGATAAGTTCAAATTTTCTACCCCTTCCTTCTATTTTTCTTTTCCTCTGACACCTCAAGGAATCTCTATATTGTGACATAGAGGATTCCATATTTCCTTGTTATCTTCTCTTTCATATGAGCAGGAGCAAAGACAAAAGCATTCTTGTTGAGGCTGATCCTGAACCTGAAAGGACCTTGAAGCGAAAGCTAAGAGAAGCTAAGGCACAATTCTCTGTAGAGGACCTAACAGAAATCTTCAAAGAAGAAGACCCCATGGCAGCCGAAAACAACAACAATGCCAACAATGCAAGGAAGGTGCTGGGTGACTTTACTGCACCTACTCCCGACTTCTATGGGAGAAGCATCTCTATCCCTGCCATTGGAGCAAACAACTTTGAGTTTAAGCCTCAATTAGTTTCTCTAATGCAACAGAATTGCAAGTTTCATGGACTTCCATTGGAAGATCCTCATCAGTTTTTAGCTGAATTCTTGCAAATCTGTGACACTGTCAAGACCAATGGGGTTGACCCTGAGGTCTACAGACTTATGCTATTCCCTTTTGCTGTAAGAGACAGAGCTAGAATATGGTTGGACTCACAACCTAAAGAAAGCCTGAACTCTTGGGAAAAGCTAGTCAATGCCTTCTTGGCAAAGTTCTTTCCACCTCAAAAATTGAGTAAGCTTAGAGTGGAAGTCCAAACCTTTAGACAGAAGGAAGGAGAATCCCTCTATGAAGCTTGGGAAAGATACAAACAATTAATCAGAAAGTGTCCCTCTGATATGCTTTCTGAATGGAGCATCATAGGTATTTTCTATGATGGTCTATCTGAACTGTCCAATATGTCTTTGGATAGCTCTGCTGGAGGATCTCTTCATCTGAAGAAGACGCCTACAGAAGCTCAAGAGCTCATTGAAATGGTTGCAAATAACCAATTCATGTACACTTCTGAAAGGAATCCTGTGAACAATGGGACTAATCAGAAGAAAGGAGTTCTTGAGATTGATACTCTGAATGCCATATTGGCTCAGAACAAGATATTGACTCAGCAAGTCAATTTGATTTCTCAAAGTATGTCTGGAATGCAAAATGCACCAGGCAGTACTAAGGAAGCTTCATCTGAAGAAGAAGCTTATGATCCTGAGAACCCTTCAATGGAAGAGGTGAATTACATGGGAGAACCCTATGGAAACACCTATAATCCTTCATGGAGAAATCATCCAAATCTCTCATGGAAGGATCAACAGAGACCTCAACAAGATTTCAACAACAATAATGGTGGAAGAAACAGGTTTAGCAATGGCAAGCCTTTTCCATCATCTTCTCAGCAACAGACAGAGAATTCTAAGCAGAACCACTCTGACTTAGCAACCATGGTCTCTGATCTAATCAAAACCACTCAAAGTTTCATGACTGAAACAAGGTCCTCCATTAGAAACTTGGAGGCACAAGTGGGTCAGCTGAGCAAGAAAATTACTGAACTCCCTCCTAGTACTCTTCCAAGCAATACAGTAGAAAATCCAAAAGGAGAGTGCAAGGCCATCAACATGGCCGAATTTGGAGAGGAGGGAGAGGCAGTGAACGCCACTGAGGAAGACCTCAATGGACATCCACTGGCCTCCAATGAGTTTCCCAATGAGGAACCATGGGAATTTGAGGCTCCCACTGAGACCATAGAGATCCCATTGGATTTACTCCTGCCATTCATGAGCTCTGATGAGTATTCTTCCTCTGAAGAGGATGAATATGTCACTGAAGAGCAAGTTGCTAAATACCTTAGAGCAATCATGAAGCTAAACAACAGGTTATTTGGTAATGAGACTTGGGAGGATGAACCCCCTTTGCTCACCAAAGAACTGGATGACTTGTCTAGGCAGAAATTACCTCAAAAGAGACAAGATCCTAGGAAGTTCTCAATACCTTGTGCCATAGGCACCCTGACCTTCAAGAAGGCCTTGTGTGACCTAGGGTCAAGTGTAAACCTCATGCCTCTCTCTGTAATGGAGAAGCTAGGGATCTTTGAGGTGCAAGCTGCAAAAATCTCACTAGAGATGGCAGATAACTCAAGAAAACAAGCTTATGGACTTGTAGAGGATGTTTTGGTAAAAATTGAAGACCATTACATCCTTGCTGATTTCATAGTCCTAGAGACTGGGAAGTGCATGGATGAATCCATCATCCTTGGCAGACCCTTCCTAGCCACAGCAAAGGCGGTGATTGATGTGGACAGAGGAGAATTGATCATTCAAGTGAATGAAGAATCCTTTATGTTTAAGGCTCAAGGATATCCCTCTGTCACCATGGAGAGGAAGCATGAAGAGCTTCTCTCAAAACAGAGTCAAACAGAGCCCCCACAGTCAAACTCTAAGTTTGGTGTTGGGAGGCCACAACCAACTTCTAAGTTTGGTGTTGAACCCCCACATTCAAACTCTAAGTTTGGTGTTGGGAGGTTCCAACATTGCTCTGAGCATCTCTGAGGCTCCATGAGAGCCCACTGTCAAGCTACTGACATTAAAGAAGCGCTTGTTGGGAGGTAACCCAATGTTATATTTTATCTATTTTCCTATGTTATTTTATATTTTCTGTAGGTTGATGATCATGGGAAGTCACAAAATCAATTGAAAAAGCAAAAACAGAATGAAAAACAGAAAGAAAAATAGCACACCCTGGAGGAAGATCTTGCTGGCATTTAAACGCCAGTAAGGCTAGCAGATGAGCGTTTAACGCCCAGTCTGGCACCATTCTGGGCATTTAACGCCAGAAAGGGGCACCAGACTGGCGTTAAACGCCAGAAAAGGGCAAGAAGCTGGCGTTAAACGCCAGAAAGGGGCACCAGCCCGGCGTTTAACGCCAGAATTGGCATGAAGAGCAATTTTGCTCGCCACTTGATGCAGGGATGACTTTTCCTTGATACCTCAGGATCTGTGGACCCCACAGGATCCCCACCTACCCCACCACTCTCTCTCTTCTTCACCCATTCACCAATCACCTCAACACCTCTTCCCCAAAAACCCCTCACCTATCAAATCCCATCTTTCTCTTCACCACTCACATCCATCCTTCATAAAACCCCACCTACCTCACCATTCAAATTCAAACCACTTTCCCTCCCAAACCCACCCATACATAGCCGAACCCTACCTCTCTCTCCACTCCTATATAAACCCCTCTTCACTCCTTCATTTTCACACAACCTACACACTACTTCTCCCCCTTTGGCCGAACCACAAAGCCATTTCCTTCTCCTTCATTTCTTCTTCTTCTACTCTCTTCTTTCTTCTTTTGCTCGAGGACGAGCAAACCTTTTAAGTTTGGTGTGGTAAAAGCATTGCTTTTTGTTTTTCCATAACCATTTATGGCATCCAAGGCCGGAGAAACCTCTAGAAAGAGGAAAGGGAAGGCAAAAGCTTCTACCTCCGAGTCATGGGAGATGGAGAGATTCATCTCAAGGGTGCATCAAGACCACTTCTATGAAGTTGTGGCCTTGAAAAAGGTGATCCCCGAGGTCCCTTTCAAACTCAAAAAGAGTGAATATCCGGAGATCCGACATGAGATCCGAAGAAGAGGTTGGGAAGTTCTTACCAACCCCATTCAACAAGTCGGAATCTTAATGGTTCAAGAGTTCTATGCCAATGCATGGATCACCAAAAACCATGATCAAAGTGTGAACCCATACCCAAAGAATTGGCTTACAATGGTTCGGGAGAAATACTTGGATTTTAGTCTGGAAAATGTAAGGTTGGCATTCAACTTGCCCATGATGCAAGGAGATGAACATCCTTACACTAGAAGGGTCAACTTTGATCAAAGATTGGACCAAGTCCTCATAGTCATTTGTGAAGAGGGCACCCAATGGAAGAGAGATTCAAGAGGAAAGCCGGTTCAATTGAGAAGGCATGACCTCAAGCCTGTGGCTAGGGGATGGTTGGAGTTTATCCAACGCTCAATCATTCCGACTAGCAACCGGTCCGAAGTTACTCTAGACCGGGCTATCATGATTCATAGCATCATGATTGGAGAAGAAGTAGAAGTTCATGAGGTTATAGCCCAAGATCTTTATAAGGTAGCAGACAAGTCCTCTACCTTGGCAAGGTTAGCCTTTCCCCATCTTATTTGTCACCTCTGTTATTCAGTTGGAGTTGACATAGAGGGAGACATCCCCATTGATGAGGACAAGCCCATCACTAAGAAAAGGATGGAGCAAACAAGGGATCCCTCTCATCATGAAATCCCTGAGATGCCTCAAGGGATGCACTTTCCTCCACAAAACTATTGGGAGCAAATCAATACCTCCCTAGGAGAGTTAAGTTCCAACATGGGACAACTAAGGGTGGAGTACCAAGAACATTCCATTCTCCTCCATGAAATTAGAGAAGATCAAAGAATCATGAGAGAGGAGCAACAAAGGCAAGGAAGAGACATTGAGGAGCTCAAGCACTCCATAAGATCTTCAAGAGGAAGAACAAGCCGCCATCACTAAGGTGGACCCGTTCTTTAATTTCCTTGTTCTTTATTTTTCTGTTTTTCGAAGATTATGCTTGTGTTTGTCTATGTTTGTGTCTTGTGATCATTAGTGTCTTAGTGTCTATGCCTTAAAGTTATGAATGTCCTATGAATCCATCACCTTTCTTAAATGAAAAATGTTCTTAATTGAAAAAGAGAAGAATTGCATGAATTTTAAATTTTATAACAGATTAATTATTTTGATGTGGTGGCAATACTTTTGTTTTCTGAATGTATGCTTAAACAGTGCATATGTCTTTTGAATTTGTGGTTCATGAATGTTGGCTCTTGAAAGAAGGATGAAAAAGGAGACATGTTACTGAGGATCTGAAAAATCATAAAAATGATTCTTGAAGCAAGAAAAAGCAGTGAATACAGAAAAAAAAGAGAAGAAGAAAAACGAAAAAAAGAGAAGAAAAGAAAACGAAAAAAAGAAAGAAAGAAAGAAAGAAAGAAATAAAGTTGTAATCCAAGGCAAAAAGAGTGTGCTTAAGAACCCTGGACACCTATAATTGGGGACTCTAGCAAAGCTGAGTCACAATCTGAAAAGGTTCACCCAATTATGTGTCTGTGGCATGTATGTATCCGGTGGTAATACTGGAAGACAGAGTGCTTTGGGCCACGGCCAAGACTCAATAAGTAGCTGTGTTCAAGAATCATCATACTTAACTAGGAGAATCAATGACACTATCTGGATTCTGAGTTCCTAAAGAAGCCAATCATTCTGAATTTCAAAGGATAGAGTGAGATGCCAAAACTGTTCAGAAGCAAAAAGCTAAGAGCCCCGCTCATCTAATTAATACTGATCTTCATAGATGTTTTTGGAATTCATTGTATATTCTCTTCTTTTTTTTATCTTATTTGATTTTTAGTTGCTTGGGGACAAGCAAGAATTTAAGTTTGGTGTTGTGATGAGCGGATAATTTATACGCTTTTTGGCATTGTTTTTAGTATGTTTTTAGTATGATCTAGTTAGTTTTTAGTATATTTTTATTAGTTTTTAGTTAAAATTCACTTTTCTGAACTTTACTATGAGTTTGTGTGTTTTTCTGTGATTTCAAGTATTTTCTGGCTGAAATTGAGGGACCTGAGCAAAAATCTGATTCAGAGACTAAAAAGAACTGCAGATGCTGTTGGATTCTGACCTCCCTGCACTCGAAGTGGATTTTCTGGAGCTACAGAAGTCCAATTGGCGCGCTCTCAACGGCGTTGGAAAGTAGACATCCTGGGCTTTCCAGCAATATATGATAGTCCATACTTTTCCCAAGATTTGATGGCCCAAACCGGCGTTCAAAGTCACCATCAGAATTCCCAGCGTTAAACGCCGGAACTGGCACAAGGATGGGAGTTAAACGCCCAAACTGGCATAAAAGCTGGCGTTTAACTCCAAAAAGAGTCTCTACACAAAAATGCTTCAATGCTCAGCCCAAGCACACACCAAGTGGGCCCGGAAGTGGATTTTTCTGTCATTTACTCATTCCTGTAAACCCTAGGCTACTAGTTCTTTATAAATAAGACCTTTTACTATTGTATTTTCATCGGGGGTAGCTATCTTTGTTCTTATGCTATCTTAGATCATTGGGAGGCTGGCCTCACGGCCATGCCTAGACCTTGTTCTTATGTATTTTCAACGGTGGAGTTTCTACACACCAAAGATTAAGGTGTGGAGCTCTGCTGTACCTCGAGTATTAATGCAATTACTATTGTTCTTCTATTCAATTCAGCTTGTTCTTATTCCAAGATATCACTTGTTCTTCAACTTGATGAATGTGATGATCCGTGACACTCATCATCATTCTCACCTATGAACGTGTGCCTGACAACCACCTCCGTTCTACCTTAGATTGGGTGGATATCTCTTGGATTCTTTAACCGGAATCTTCGTGGTATAAGCTAGAATTGATGGCGGCATTCAAGAGAATCTGGAAGGTCTAAACCTTGTCTGTGGTATTCTGAGTAGGATTCAATGATTGAATGACTGTGACGAGCTTCAAACTCGCGATTGTGGGGCGTTAGTGACAGACGCAAAAGAATCACTGGATTCTATTCCGACATGATCGAGAACCGACAGCTGAATAGCCGTGCCGTGACAGGGTGCGTTGAACATTTTCACTGAGAGGATGGGAGGTAGCCACTGACAACAGTGAAACCCTACATACAGCTTGCCATGGAAAGGAGTAAGAAGGATTGGATGAAGACAATAGGAAAGCAGAGAGACGGAAGGAACACAGCATCTCCATACGCTTATCTGAAATTCCCACCAATGAATTGCATAAGTATCTCTATCTTTATCTTTATGTTTTATTCATCATCCATAACCATTTGAGTTTGCCTGACAAAGATTTACATGGTGACCATAGCTTGCTTTATACCAACAATCTCTGTGGGATCGACCCTTACTCGCGTAAGGTTTATTACTTGGACGACCCAGTACACTTGCTGGTTAGTTGTGCAAAGTTATGTTTATGCCATGGTATTGAACACCAAGTTTTTGGATTTATCACCGGGGATTATTTGAGTTGTAAAAAGAAGAGATCACAATTTCGTGCACCATCCATCAAGACCACTTCTATGAAGTTGTGGCAAAGAAGAAAGTGATTCCTGAGGTCCCTTTCATGCTCAAGAAAAATGAGTATCCGAAGATCCGACATGAGATTCGAAGAAGAGGTTGGGAAGTTCTTACCAACCCCATTCAACAAGTCGGAATCTTAATGGTTCATAAGTTCTATGCTAATGCATGGATCACTAGAAACCATGATCAAAGTATGAACCCAAATCTAAAGAATTGGCTTACAATGGTTCAGGGGAAATACTTAGATTTCAGTCCGGAAAATGTAAGGTTGACATTCCACTTGCCAATTATGCAAGAAAACGCACGCCCCTACACTAGAAGGGTCAACTTTGATCAAAGGTTGGACCAAGTCCTCATGGACATATGTGTGGAAGGAGCTCAATGGAAAAGAGACTCAAGAGGCAATCCGGTTCAATTGAGAAGACCGGACCTTAAGCCTGTGGCTAGAGGTTGGTTGGAGTTCATCCAACGCTCCATCATTCCTACTAGCAACCGATCTGAAGTGACTGTGGATCGGGCCATCATGATCCATACATCATGATTTGGGAGAAAGTGGAAGTTCATGAGATCATACCTCTAGAACTCTACAAGGTGGCTGACAAGTCATCCACCTTGGCAAGGTTAGCCTTTCCTCATCTCATTTGTCATCTATGCAATTTGGCTGGGATTGACATAGAAGGAGACATCCTCATTGAAGAGGACAAGCCCATCACTAAGAAAAGGATGGAGCAAACAAGAGAGCCCATTCATGGATCTCAACATGAGCATAAGGAAGATCCTCATCAAGAATTCCCTGAGATGCCTCAAGGGATGCAATTTCCTCCAAATAACTATTGGAAACAACTCAACACCTCCTTGAAAGGCTTGAGTTACAACATGGACCAACTAAGGGTGGAGCACCAAGAGCACTCCATCATTCTCCATGAGATTAGAGAAGATCAAAGAGCTATAAGGGAGGAGCAACAAAGGCAAGGAAGAGACATAGAGGAGCTTAGGCGCACCATTGGTTCTTCAAGAGGAAGATGCCACCCTCACTAAGGTGGACTCATTCCTTAATCTCCTTGTCTATCTATTTTTCTGTTTTCGTTTTTTATGCTTATTGTGTCATCTATGTTTGTGTCTTCATTACATGATCATTAGTGTCTAGTGTCTATGTCTTAAAGCTATGAATAATTCCATGAATTCTTCATCTCTCTTAAATGAAAAATGTGCTTAATTACAAAAGAACAAGAAGTACTTGGATTTCAAATTTTATCTTGAAATTAGTTTAATTATTTTAATATGGTGGCAATACTTTTTGTTTTCTGAATGAATGCTTGAACAGTGCATATTTTTTATAGTGAAATTTATGAATGTTAAAATTGTTGGCTCTTGAAAGAATGATGAACAAAGAGAAATGTTATTGATAATCTGAAAAATCATGAAATTGATTCTTGAAGCAAGAAAAAGTAGTGAAAAAGAAAAAAAAGTGGCAAAAATTAAAAGAAAAAGAAAGAAAAAGAAAAAGCAAGCAGAAAAAGCCAATAGCCCTTAAAACCAAAAGGCAAGGGTAAAAAAGATCCAAGGCTTTGAGTATTAATGGATAGGAGGGCCCAAGGAAATAAAATCCAGGCCTAAGTGGCTAAATCAAGCTGTCCCTAACCATGTGCTTGTGTCATGAAGGTCCAAGTGAAAAGCTTGAGACTGAGTGGTTAAAGTCGTGATCCAAAGCAAAAAGAGTGTGCTTAAGAACTCTGGACACCTCTAACTGGGGACTTTAGCAAAGTTGAGTCACAATCTGAAAAGGTTCACCCACTTATGTGTCTGTGGCATTTATGTATCCGGTGGTAATACTGGAAAACGAAGTGCTTAGGGCCACGGCCAATACTCATAAAGTAGATGTGTTCAAGAATCAACATACTTAACTAGGAGAATCAATAACACTATCTAAAATTCTAAGTTCCTATAGATGTCAATCATTCTGAACTTAAAAGGAAAACGTGAGATGCCAAAACTGTTCAGAAGTAAAAAGCTACTAGCCTCGCTCATCTAATTGGGACTAAGTTTCATTGATATTGTGGGATTCATTGTATATTCACTTCTTTTTATCCTATTTTGTTTTTAGTTGCTTGGGGACAAGCAACAATTTAAGTTTGGTGTTGTGATGAGCGGATAATTTATACACTTTTTGGCATTGTTTTTACATAGTTTTTAGTATGATTTAGTTACTTTCTAGTATATTTTTATTAGTTTTTAAGAAAAATTCACATTTCTGGACTTTACTATGAGTTTCTGTATTTTTTTGTGATTTCAGGTATTTTCTGGCTAAAATTGAGGGACCTGAGCAAAAATCTGATTCAGAGGCTGACAAAGGACTGCTGATGCTGTTGGATTCTGACCTCCCTTCACTCGAAATGGATTTTTTGGAGCTACAGAAGTCCAAATGGCGCGCTCTCAATTGCGTTGGAAAGTCGACATCCAGGGCTTTCCAGCAATATATAATAGTTCATACTTTGCCCGAGTTTAGACGATGCAAACTGGCATTTAACGCCAGAAATAAGTTACAAACTGGTGTTTAACTCCAAGGAAGACCTCTACACGTGAAAGCTTCAATGCTCAGCCCAAGCACACACCAAGTGGGCCTAGAAGTGGATTTCTGTATCATTTACCTATTTCTGTAACCCTAGTAACTAGTTTAGTATAAATAGAACTTTTTACCATTGTATTAGACATCTTTGGATTACCTTTTGATCCCTTGATCACGTTTTGGAGGCTGGCCTCTCGGCCATGCCTAGACCTTGTTCTTATGTATTTTCAACGGTGGAGTTTCTACACACCATAGATTAAAGTGTGCAGCTCTGTTGTTCCTCGAGTATTAATGCAAAGTACTACTGTTTTCTATTCAATTCATGCTTATTCTTATTCCAAGATATTCATTCGCACTTCAACCTGATGAATGTGATGATCCGTGACACTCATCACCATTCTCACTTATGAACGCGTGCATGACAAACACTTCTGTTCTACCTGCGAAAGCTAGAATCCATTGGCAGTATTCTTGAGATCCGAAAAGTCTAAACCTTGTCTGTGGTATTCCAAGTAGGATCTGGGATGGGATGATTGTGACGAGCTTCAAACTCATGACTGTAGGGCGTGGTGACAGACACAAAAGGATAGTAAATCCTATTCCTACACGATCGAGAAGCAACAACTGATTAGCCATGTGGGAAACCGTAGAGGACCTTTTTCACTGAGAGGATGGAAAGTAGCCATTGACAACAGTGACGCCCTACATACAGCTTTCCATGTAAAGGAGTATGAAGGATTGGATGAAGGCAATAGGAAAGCAGAGATTTAGAAGGAATGAGGCATCTCCATACACTTATCTGAAATTCCCACCAATGATTTACATAAGTATCTCTATCTTTATTTTATGTTTATTTATCTTTTAATTATCAAAATTCCATAACCATTTGAATCTGCCTAAATGAGATTTATAAGGTGACCATAGCTTGCTTCAAGCCGACAATCTTCGTGGGATCGACCCTTACTCACGTAAGGTTTATTACTTGGACGACCTAGTGCACTTGCTGGTTAGTTGTGCGAAGTTGTGAAAAAGAGTGATATTACAATTATGCGTACCAAGTTATTGGCGCCATTGAGATCACAACTTCGTGCACCATGGATCCAACAGTGCTGGATGGCATCTGGAGAGAGGAGAACCTGAAGCGCACACCGGTCTTCAGGCGGCGAGTCTGGAGGCGTTGGAATTTTGACAACGAGATGAACACGCTGGTGGCGGCGGTGACGAATCAAAGCATCGGGAAAAGATCGAAAATGGAGGGCAAATAGCACTGTCGAAAGAGAAAACAAAGGGGCTATGAACGAATTTTCATAGAAAGAAAAGGAACCTATGCTCTTGATACCATGTTAGAAACAAGAGATTAAACTAGAGAAAGGACGGTGCATTATTGAGTGTATCACAAAGGTATAATGTACAAGGGTATTTATAAGTGTTAGGAGAATCAAAGCAATAAAAGCATACAATCCTACCATTAATATACAGATATGTTATATTAATATAAATGATACTAATTGATCTAAATTGATTCTAATTTATACTCTAACAATCTCGATATATCCCCTCCTAAGTTAATCCCTATTTTGGATATTTTGATCTTATATTTGTATTTTTATGATGAATAATTTTTACCCATTTATAAATAATTATATTAAGGATCAATTTATAGTAAAATCATTTTAAAATACTATGAAGGAACTAACTTGTATGACATTTAAAATTTTAGAATGAGTCCTCCCTTTTCTCCAACACACAAAATAGAAAAACAATTTGTAGCATTTTAACTTGATGAACAATTGTCAATACCCCAAAAAGGGTGAACAATATGGCTTTGCTAAAAATGGAACAATGGTGGCTTTGAATTTAAGCTACTCAATTCACTAAAGTGGTTTAAGTTCATCCAAAAGAACACATATTCGAATTAATTCATTACGTAGATTTATTTAAAAATTGTACCTATAATCCTTGCATGAAATTACATTAAGCTATTTCTTCACATCACAATAGCAGATTCACCAAACTCAAATTTTTTATTCGTTAAGTAATTATTTCAGTTCAAAACTAACACACATTTGAAGGCTAAACCCATCAATTGCAGCTCTTAAAACTCTGGATTTACTTTGGTCATGTTTGTTTTCTTAACTTAATCGATGATGATAATGACTCTTGCAGAAATAATATTTCAAGATACATATTTGAAATTAGCACTTATTCACTCTAAGGTGATCTAAAGGCTTCATCATCATATAGCACACTTCCAAGTTCCTTTTCAATGCAAAGAAGATGAAAAGATATTGAACAATATTTTGAAGGGAAAGATTTTTTTAAATCATTCCAATAAATAATAACAAATGATCACACAATACATTATATAACAATTGAATTCAAAGAAGCAATTAATTTTTTTCAAGGATAACAATGGTTTTTTATTTTCTATCAAAATTCAAGTTTCAAAACAAAGAACTAAAATAGAATTATTACACATTAGTTTTTTATTCTGAGTTGGTATAATGATATTTAATTTGTTTAGTTAAACTAATCCTTTTTATGCCAGCTCAAGATAAAAATAGTTATTCTCAGAGTCAAAGAAGAATATATAGTGAAATTTTAATAAAACAATTTATGATCATTTAGTCTTAAGAATGTTTAGGTTATTTTACAATACTAATGCTATAGCCTATAGTCTATGCTAAAATCTTGAAGCAAAGAGTAGGAAGTTAGTACAAAATACCAATTATCTGATTATGCTTTGTCAATCGCTCACTTCGACAAGGAGCCCTAGCCTTAATTTGGATGATAAAAGCTGCCAATGTGGTTAATTCGAGTGTAACAACGGCAGCAAAAACGTATTGTAGTGTCGAAAATCAGAGAACAAGTACAATACAAAAAGAAAATAAGAAAATGAACGAGACTATAAATAGAGAAGAACATAAAATAAATAATTAAGTAAAAGATGCAAAAACTTAATAGAGCTAAAAATCTCTTCTTTGAATCTGGAAATAAAATAAAAAAATTACAGAAAAATTAATATTTAATTACTTATTTTCTCAAAAAAATAATTTTTTATAAATATTTTAGTGTTGGTTAATAGTACTTCCACATAAAATAGAAGTAAGAAATTCAAAAACTTTAAAAAGGCCATGGATTCCTTACTCCTAATTTTTTGTAGGAGTATCATTAACCTGCATTAAAATAATTACAAAATATACTCTATTTTTTTAAAAAATTACTAATTAGATTTTGATCCCTCAAAGTTTTGGTTTTTTAACTTTTTTCCTTTTTTTTTTATTTCAGATTAGAAGCATTCAGAGAAGAGAAGGTCTGCTAGGTTTTCATCCAATTTCAATTTCTACCTTTCTCTTCATCTGCTGCCGCAACACGCCTCTGCCGCCACCGCCGCAACCTGCTGCCACCACTGTGCACCTGCTGCTGCCACCATGCAAGACAAAGCCGCCGCCGCGCAAGATGCTTCCGCCTCCGTCGCGCAAGACGCTGCCTTAACGCTTGGAGGTTATTTAATCATTATGCCTTTTTAATTTATGGATCCTTTTTCTTCCTCTCCCTATGTCATTAAAAAACCTAAATACTGGCTTGCATTTTCGGCTACTGTCCCGCCACTCGATTTTAGCACTTACTATGTATCTAAAGCTAAACAAGCAGGTTAATCCTCATGGGTGATCCAATTCTCAGAACATGATGAGTCATGCTTATAAAAGCAACTAAGAAAAACTTTTTGTATGTGATAACTGATAACATTATTGCTTTTACTGCTATTGCAGCTACTATTTCAGATACATATACACCATACAAATCAAGGAATCAGAAGGATACAATTGAAGTTGGTCCAGGAAACTTGAAACTGATTTATTCCGAGAAGAAAGCAAAACTCACTGAATACATCAACAGCAAAAGCAAGGTATGCAATTTGGATGGAACCTTACTTTTCCACTTCATTCCCTTACATTTGTCACTTTGAAAATCTAGAATATCATTGTACTTAGATACAATTTATATCCAAATACATTAATCTAAGAATTTATTACTAGATGTTCAAATTGTGTGATTTTTTAATGTTTTGTTATTTGCTTACTGAATAATGTATCCTAAATTGGTATTTGAATAATTTGTTCAAGTGGTTAGTAGTAGAGTTTAAGTTGTTAGTATCTGAATACTGTATTATGAAAGTGTGGGTTGAATTGAAAAAGAGATTTCCTTCAATGCAGTGTAGACATCTAAAATTAAATTGTATTCATTGTAATTAAGAACTCAACTACTTTTCATAATATTTTCGATTTGCTTGATATATCTGATACATATCTTAACTAGAGATACTTGATGTGCTTGTGCTAAACAAAAAGAGCATTCTTTTTATGATAATGCCTGTGATTGGATTTTTATGCGACTTTATTAACATATTCTGTATGAAGCTAGCTTTCACCTTAACTTTTTGTTATTTTTATATTTAATATTCTTTATCTTTGCCTTAATATTTCCGGTTGAATTGTTAACTATTTGTAAATTTGTTGAACAGTTGGAAAATGAGATAACCCGTCTTTCAGCTGTCAAGGCATTTGCTGTCATTGCTGCTTTTCCACTTCGGGTGGATCTGTTGTGTTCTGGAGCATGTAATAGCAGAGTTGGCTGCATTTCTACGGAAAGCGAATCGAGCACTAAGGCAGGCAACCTTAGGAACCTTAAATTCACTTATAGTTGTATATGGTGATAAGATTGGTTCTTTTGCATATGAAGTTATTATTGTAGAACTCTCGAGACTAATTAGTGATTCTGATTTACATATGACAGCTCTTGCCCTTGAACTCTGCTACATGTTAATGAGTGACAAGAGGTCCAGTCCTAGTGTTGGCCCGGCTGTCAGAAACAAAATTCTTCCTCAAGCTCTGACATTAATTAAAAGCTCCTTGCTGCAGGGGCAAGCCCTTTTGGCTTTACAGATATTTTTTTGCTGCTTTAGTCTATTCTGCAAACACTGTTTCTGCTAATGTAAAGATTTATGATTTGTTGATTGTATAAAAATATTTGAAGCTTGCATTGAAATTAATCAAAATCTAGATTGGAAGCCTCTCTCTCTCTCTCTCTCTCTCTCTCTCTCTCTCTCTCTCTCTCTCTCTCTTCCTCTCTCTCTCTCTCTCTCTCTCTCTCTCTCTCTCTCTCTCTCTCTCTCTCTCTCTCTCTCTCTCTTCTCTCTTTCTCTCTCTCTCTCTCTCTCTCTCGAGAGAGAGAGAGAGAGAGAGAGAGAGAGAGAGAGAAGTGGGGTTAGAATCCTCTTTTCCTTCTTCTCTTTGTCTTCTATTAGAAACTTATCAGAGTGCACAATATATTTTATTACCAATGAGATTGATTAATTTGATTTTTTCCTTTGTTATTGTCTTGTGTTTGAAGGACACTTGTTTATCGAGGTTTTTCTCCTTGTGGTCATCCTTTTCTTGCTTTCCCAAAAAAGTTACAAGCCTCCTAAACGACCCTTAACAAACAAGGTTTGTTCAACAGTATCCCGTGGTGTATTTTTATTTATTTTTTGTTAAATTTCTTTTTCTGATACTATGAAATATCTAAGTTTATTGTTGTTTTTGAAAGCCATACTCAAATTATTCTTTGCATGAATAATAATGAGCTTTTAAGTTGAATCCCTATTCTTATTGTTTTGCTGTTGTTCTAGAGCAAGTAAATTTGAGAAAAATCATTTTTGGTATTTTGACTCTCTTTGAAAATTTGCTTAATATCTACAGAAAATTGACGAGTTATGTGATGAATGGGTTCCTGAGCCACTTATTCCTTCTCTTAATGAAGAGCTGTATGCACCACCAGTACTTGAGAGGTGATTGCATTTTATTGTCTGGAGGCATTCTCATTTATTCTTTATTGATAAATGTTTCTAATATGTTATAACTTATCTCACTGATAAGAATCTTTGAAAAATCACACTACAAAAATTGCCTACCCTATAAACCATCCACTATTGTCTCATATTTTCATTGTGGGACTCAAGTCCTACACCTTGTAAAGTTGTAACTGGATCCTAAGAGTTTCTTGTTTACTTAGATGGAGTTCCTACTGAAAAACTACATTGTTATGGTTGCATTTCTTGGACTATACACATAATATTTATCCTTGAGGGTGAGTCTTGGTGGAGTCACTACTTGCCGGTGCCAAGCCTTCACCACAGTTAGGGGTGGAAATAGGCCAGGCGGCCTGCCAGGGGTCTGCAGCCTGGCTTGTGTTTGCCCTGGCCTAACCTGGCCTGATAGGAAATAGGTCCAGGCTCAGGCTATTAAAAAATCCTATATTCTTTAAAAGGCCAGGCCTAGACTTTTGAAATAGCCTGTTGGGCCTGTCAGGCCGGCGGCCGGCCTGAACCTACAAATTTATATAGAGAGTTTTATTATACCAGTAAAAATGTTATTAGAAGGATTTGAACTTGAGTCTTCTATCTTATAATAATACCTTTATCCACTCAGCCATTTGTCTCTTTAATTATATATGTGTATTTTGTATCAATATTATTCATAAATTTATTATTTTATATTTTATAATTTTAAAAATTAAATTATATTTTAAATTTAATTATTATTAAAAAAAACAGGCCTATTGACAGGCTTCAGGCCAGGCCAGATTTAACAACAAGCCAAGCTCAGTACTCATTAAAAAGCCTATACCGGCTAAGGCCAATATACTCTATTACAGGCTTGGCCTATTAAGAGTAAAGCCTGGCCTGGCCTGGCCTGTTTCAACCCCTAACCACAGTCAAGTGGCATTGCCAAACAAGCGTTGCATTCAATAGCTCAATGTGTGGTTGTTTTGTGCCTTGCTGCTGGGGATCAGATGTGTTCGTCCATAGTGAAAAATGTTGACAGACATTCTTAAGGATGACAGCAGTTCTAATTCTGCTAAGCAGCACCTTGCCTTTCTATGTTCGGGAGAGATTGGTAGGAAGAAGGATCTTAATGCACATGCTCATATAGAAAATATTGTCATTGAACCCTTCCAATATCCTTTTGTTTGAACTTTACTTTTGTTCATTTTTTGGGTTAAGATAGATTAATTATATCTTATAAATTTAGGATATGTTTGAACTTTGCTTTTGCTCATTTTTGGATTAAGCTATATTGTATTTATCATACTCAGCAATAATTAGTTACGGGAATATATAGGTTATAAATAATTTATATTAACCGATAAAGTAAAGAAAATTAGTAATATAGAATTGTAATATATCGAAGGATAAATTAGTGTAAAAACTAATGAAACATAGCTTAGTAATTTGTCTTTTAAAAAAAATATTAAAAATATCTAAAAAAATAATTTCTCATTCCCAAATGTCTTCATGCTCTGCTTCCACCTTGGTCCTATATTGCCAAGCATTTTTTTGTCTTACGAAACACAAATTGTTGTACTCCTCTAAAACCAGATCCACGGCAAGTCTCATTCGTGTGGAGTCATTAATCTATTTAGAGCACCAATAATATAATTCTAATTGAAAGTGTATTGAAAAAATTATGTTAAAAATAGAGACCAAATAGTAATGGTAGAAGTAGAACCATCAAACTTGATATCGTCCGCACACCGAGTACCAACCATCACAAATCACAATCTTTTAAAATTAAAAACAATCCAACAATGTTAATCTTAGGAATCATGGAATTGGACACGAGTTTTATTTATTGTATTAAGGGGGAAAATGAAGAAGCGTGAATCCAAAATCTAATGGTGGAATTAGAAAAGTAAAAACAGAAACACAAGAACAAAGTAAAGGCTTTTATACACTAAAATTTTTATTTTTGGGGGAGAGGGACATCCCCCTCCCCCTAAAAAGTATATACTAACCTCTAATCCCAAGTCCGATTAAAAAAAATTTGCTTGACAAAAAAATGATCAAAAATAAAAAAAAGTCTATCAAAATTAGTTAACCAATCAAACTTGTATAATTTTTTAATAACTAACTGATTTAAGATAATAATAAACAATTAATTTTTTTAAAATTATACATTTTATATATAAATATATTATTTTATTATACCTAAATTGATTTTCAATTGAATTTTTGAACTTCTACTTATCGAATTTTTATAACCTTACCGATAAGACATTACATGTGAGTATGTCTCTTAGCATAATGCTGTCTCAGTCAAATCCCAAAAAACTCAAGAATTATACCTCAAATCTTCAGCAAATCAAACTCTAAGTTTTATCTCAAAGAAATGCATTGGAATTTCTCTGTTAGGTTTATTTACTATAACAGAAGCTTAAAATACATCGTACAACAAAATCCAATCACTACTACTTTAGCTACACAATTACATCACAAATTCACAATTAATAAAAAAGAAAAATCTAGTAGCTACACAGATCAAATGAGTATAAAAAAAGAATGGACTCTAACTTGGTCAAATTTCATCCATAGATGCTTAAATTATTTGTTTGTTCCCATTACACATTCAACAGAAGCAGTAGACGGGTATTGACATAAAAGACAATATAATATTATATATAATATGCCAATGCCAGTTATGAATGCGGTGGGTGCAAAGGACAAAAAAATAATAACGAGTATATATCCTTTGTCTATCAATCTATCTATATTTCTGATCTCATGTCACAAATTTTTCGTCGCTCACGGCCACCGAAGAACACATTGTTTTCCCTTTAAAAATTCCGCAAAATTTGCTTACGCGCGTTTATTGGTCTTTAGGCATTTATTCTTATATGTATATAAATAGTATATTGAATATTTACTTCTATTCTTTTATGAGGTTGGTATGGACCCTTTAATATTAGACTTTTATGCATTTATTGTCGGTGAAAAGCCTTCACTAAGTGAAAATTAACAAATGAGAACATAGCGTAAGCATCATAGTAAAATATATAATGGAAAAAGAAATGGGAAGTAGATAGTAATAAAATGTAACAAGGTCATATACTAGAATTTGCAGCTGTTTAACAAATTTACAAATAGTAAACAATTCAACCGGAAATATTAAAGCAAAGGTAAAGAATATTAAACATAAAAATCACAAAAAGTTAAGGTAAAAGTTAGCTTCATACAGAATATGTTAATAAAGTTGCATAAAAATTCAATCACAGGCATTATCATAAAAAGCATGCTTTTTTTGTTTAGCACAAACACATCAAGTATCTCTAGTTAAGATATGTATCAGATATATCAAGTAAATCGAAAATATTATGAAAAGTAGTTGAGTTCTTAATTACAATAAATACAATTTAATTTTAGATGTCTACACTGCATTGAAGGAAATCTCTTTTTCAATTCAACCCACACTTTCATAATATAATATTCAAATACTAACAACTTGAACTCAACTACTAACCACTTGAACAAAATTATTCAAATATCAATTTAGAATACATTATTCAGTAAGCAAATAATAAAACATTAAAAAATCACACAATTTGAACATCTAGTAAATTTTTAGATCAATGTATTTGGATATAAATTGTATCTAAGTACAATGATATACTAGATTTTCAAAGTGACAAATGTAAGGGAATAAAGTGGAAAAGTAAAGCTCCATCCAAATTGTATATCTTACTTTTACTGTTGATGTATTCAGTGAGTTTTGCCTCCTTCTTGTAATAAATTAGTTTCAAGTTTTCTGGACCAACTTCAATTGTATTCTTCTGATTCCTTGATTTGTATGGTGTATATGTATCTAAAATAGTAGCTGCAATAGCAGTAAATACAATAATTTTATCAGTTATCACATACAAAAAATTTTTCTTAGTTGCTTTTATAAACATGACTCATCATGTTCTGAGAATTGGATCACCCATGAGGATTAACCTGTTTGTGTAGTTTTAGATAAATAGTAAGTGCTAAAACCGAGTGGTAGGACAGTAACCGAAAATGCAAACCAGTATTTAGGTTTTTTAATGACAGAGGGAGAGGAAGAAAAGGGATCCATAAATTGAAAAGGCACAATGATTAACTAACCTTCAAGCGTTGAGGTAGCGTCTTGCACAACGGAAGCAGAAGCGTCTTGCGCTGTGACAGCAGGTTGCGCGATGGCAGCAGCAAGTTGCGACGGCATGTTGTGGTGGCGAGGATATACGAACAAAATTTGCAGCAGATGAAGAGAATGAGAGAAAGACAAGAATTAAATTGGATAAAAATTTAGCAGATCTTCTTTTTTCTAAATACTTCTAATCTAAAATAAAAAAAAAGAAAAAAAATTAAAAAACCAAAATTTTAAAGAATCAAAATCTAATTAGTAATTTCTTTAAATAAAAAAAAATATATTTTATAATTATTTTAATGCAGGTTAATGATACTCTTTAAAAAAAAAAAGAAGGAGTAAGCCTTTAAAAATATCCGGAACTGATTTGGTAATTAATCCCAAAAACACTCAAAACACGCCTTTCCGAGTTTCTGGGGCTACAGTTACACTAAACACTCAGGCCTCACCCCTCATTCACTCCTCTCCGTCCTCTCCTCTGCGCCGTTCGCAACCTCACCCTCACTCACTCCTCTTTGCGACGCCGCTGTCACCACTGTTCGTCGCACCTCCTTGGCCGAGACCCTGCGTTCTCATTTAATCTAACTTCACGTTAAAGGGGCATCTTCGCTGTCACTGCTGCCTGCCGTATCCTCGCCGTCGCTTCTGCCTGCTGCACCCTCGCCGTTGCTGCTGCCTGCTGCACCCTCGCCGTCGCTGCTGCCTGCTGCACCCTCACCGTCGGGGATTCCTTTGCCCTTTCTTTGAGCCTCTGCTTGTTAATTTAGGTATTTTTTGCTTTTTAAATTTTATTGCTTTTAATTTTAGCCTATTGCTTATAATTTATGTTAGATGGTCAGATGGTTCATCCATTCATGGCGGTTAGTAATTAATTGATTTGGTTAGAGTTAATTGTAAATTGTAAATAAGTTGTTGAACTTGAATTGAATGTTTAATTGTCAAATTTTTATTATTTTGGTCGTTTAGAGTTAAAGATTTATGAATTTTATTTTATTGCTTTTAGTATTGCAGATTTTGTAAATTACAGTGTTAGTATAATTTATAATTTTTTTTGGCGTCTCTAATTTGATTATTTGATATTGTTCAATTTTCAATTACCGATTTAGTATTACGGATTTAGATTTTTTAATTATGTGTATTTTATGTTGTACTAATTATATAAGAATACTTGTAAAGGATGAATGTGTTCGAAAATATTTGTTATGATATTGTTAATTTTGAATGGCTAGATTTATGTATATATATAATAATAATAATAATAATAATAATAATAATAATAATTTTTTTATAAAATTCATATCAAATAAATTCGTACGAGTCTACGAGTTAATTCATGAGTCGAATCTATGTCAGCTCCACAAGTTAATACTTCTGCTGTTTTAGAGTTTTTGGTGATTTGAACCCTAATTTTAATACTGCTGCTGTTACTATTTGCAATGATGACTCAAGCTGGTGATGCTTTCTTTGTGTTACCGTTAGATGATTATGATTATCTGATTGAGTAGAACATTTTGACTTGTTGATTTGTTCTTCTAGGTGATTCTTTGTGCTTATCTAGGGGAATGGTTTTAAGCTTTGTCTCTAATCTCTGGTGTTTTGTTGTATTTTCCCCTCTGTTTCAGTGTTATAAATTGTAAACCTCCCTTTTTCCATCCTTTATTTCAATTTCTTAGTTTTCAGTATTTAAGTTCTATGTTTAATGTTTTTTGGTGTTATGACTTGATGATATGTTTATTTGTTGAATTTGCTACTAAATTTGTTGAATTAATTGCATGCCTTATGAATAGAAAATCACTTATATTGATTAGATTTTATAATTTATTACATGTGCAGTTTTTTTGCATTTCTTGTGCATGTACACCTAATTTTTAGGTCATCCACCATTTGCCGCATCGTCATACGACATAATGACAATAATGTTATGGCGGATTTTTGGCTCACCGCTATGAGCAGCCATCCACAATCAAAACCTTTGAGATTACCTTATTATTATTCTTTTAATAATTTTTTTTTCTATTTTTGTATAGAAGTTCGATGGGTCCTAAACAATGCCAAGTTTGCAACGAAGCACAATCCAAGTACAAGTGCCCTTCATGTTATGTGCCTTAGTAAGTAAAACTGTAAAACCCACAAGTTTTTATCCTTTTTATTTTATTTTATTTTTAAAACAATTTTAGGAAAAATAATTGCTTCTATTTGATGTTAGTTTTTTGGCTTGATTATTGTAGTTGTTCTCTGGCATGTTTCAAGAATCACAAAGGTATGATGCCGAATGTTTGTTATTAACTTGTAAATCCTCACCTTATTTGTTTGCCTATTACTTGTTTGATGCAATGCATGTAAAGGGATCTATCGAGATAGAAAACTCTTTCCTGTGTTTTTTTGTTGGAGACAAGATTGGAGTTTTACTCTAAAGGGATGTGTGTGTGTGTGTGTATGTGTATATTCTATCTTCTTGTGCTATATGATTACACACAGAATCTTAGCATGATTTATATATAAACAATCTTTGCTTGGTATTTAGAAAAGTAAAATTAAAATGAAGAAAAAGAAGAAAAAAGAAAAAGGAAAGGAAAATCAACATATGAAGATGTTTAATATTTGGGTTGTCCAGGGGTTATTGAATTGATCAGACTTAATTCAATGCTGCAGAATTTCCATGTGAGAAGCCGTCTGCTCAAGAGGACAAAACAAGTATGTTTTATTTGCTTGCTTGTGCTACTGCTTTGATGGTGTGTTCTATGTTATGATGGATTTTCCTTGTTGGATGTTCCTGTGGGATATTAGAATTTAAAGTTTCATTTGATAGGCGTACGTATTTGTTTCAGTATTAAAGATGATGACACTTGTTCCCAATCTCGTTATTTTCTTGTTGATTTTTGTATATGAAGAGCATACTTACACTATGAAGGTGTTGAATTGTTGAACAAACTACTTGAATTTATGCTAGGCAGCATTACCTTGCATTGCAGGTGGCTGATTCCACAATGAACTTTCTTTCTTATGCAGAAGCAGTATGCAAAACTTTAAAAACTCTACTTTTTGAATGAAACCTATGTGCTATTTATGTACTTTGTAGATATCTGCAGGTTTGCACATCTTGTAGTTTTGTGAAAAAATATTATTTTTGAATAAAAGTACCTTGTAATAAGCTTTTGGAGGAAAGCTGTTGTCTCTTGTTGAGCTAAGCCTTTGTTCTTTTTTGGCAACTTGATTCTATGTAATGATTCATTGCTTTTAAGCACTTTGGTGGTCAAACATTTGTTTATGTATTGTTCATTAGCTGCTGTTTCAGAATCACTTGTAGAAAAGCCATTAATTGTTGATGAACCTATTGTGGTACTGCAAAAACACCAACTGGATGCTATAGGTATGAAGAATTCTTTGTTGTCAATGATTTGAGACACCGTTTCAAAGAAAAACAAAGGAGGTTAGAAGTGTCTTTGTGGTAGAGTGTATAAGTTTTTCTACATTTAAGACGTAGATGAGAAAACCCTACATCCGGGATCAAAATTTCAGTGTTAAAGCCACAAATAATTAGTGATTTCTTTGTTCAAAGTTATTGTATTTCTGGTGCAGTGTCTTCCAATGAGATCCGTGATGCTTTGAACAATAAAGCCCTTCAAGAACTAGTTTGCAGCATTAATTGTTCCCCAAATCCTGAGAACGTAAGATAGACGTCACTTCCTTTTTACTTGTTCCCGATCTATTAGTCTATGTTCGCTACTCCCTCCATTTCACAATGTTAGTCATTTTCACTTTCAAAAGTTAATTTTTGAATGTAGTCATCCAAATACATTATTTTTAATGTATCTAAGAAGTGAAAGTGACTAAAGTTGTTGAACATAAGAGTGTATTGAGCTGCTTGCCTAGCAATCATAGCTCATGGATTACAGTTTTTATAATCATTACTACTTATTAGCTTCTAGTTGTAATAGTCACCGAGGAAAACTTGCACAGAAATTTCCTTGAAAACTTGTGTTGCTTTGGTCAGGAACTTGATAAAGCTATGGCTGAGGAGGCATTTCACTTGTTCACAGATAAGGTAATGCTATTTGCTGATTAGCATGTGCAGTCTCCTCAACTGCATTGTTAATCCTTAACAGTATTGAGTCATATTGGATAAACCTTTAGCCTTACTCTTCCTTGTTCTTCATTGGTTGACAGATTTTATCAACTATCAATCCCTAACTGCATGTACTAGTTGCTGAAAGAAGAGTGTGTAGCAGAAAGTTAAATGTGAGAAGAGTTGACGAGAAACTAAATTTTACGGTGTTTGGTTAGTTATTTTCTGTAGTGTTATTTGTACTTAATTTTGGAACTTATTTTAAAGCACACACGAAGGTGTCTCAACTAAATTTAAAAATGAGTCCCAGTTTTTCTCCCAAACCCAAACAGTGATTCACAGATATCTCAATATCTGATGGTGTCTCTTAAAATGAGATCTAAAGTTGAGTACATGTAATATTTTTCATTTGTATAGTTCTGTGCCCAACATGATGATTCAACTTTTTCATATGCAGCAAATTTTGTATCTTAATTGAGCCAATGTATGGGTGAAAAAATATTACTTTGAATGCAGTTGACATTTGAGGTATAATTCCCAAATCTTCATATCTTGTTGCCTTCTTGTATCTTTATTATATTTTGTTAAGTTTTAACTGCTCAATATATCAGGAGATTTCATGTGTTGATAATGACACGGAACCAACTTGGATGTCCAATTATTGAATTTTGTCAAGATAAAGAGCAGTGGTGTGATTGAGCAATAATGCCAAAATTAATCTAATTTAAGTGAGCTTTTATTATAAATCTTTAGTTACTGTAAGTTATCAACTTTCGAATGATTGGACAATAAACACTACTTACAAACCAAATTGGGTTGGTCTACTGATTAACTCCCTAGTCCGCTTAAGCAAGTGTTGGGGGTTCGAATCCTGTCTTGTGCATGTAGCAACTCATTAGCCAGCGGCAAACCTTTAAATGGAATTCAGTACCGCGGCGAATTAGTCTTTGACATGTCGAGTTGGGGATACAGTGGAAAACCAAAAATAAACACTACTTGCACAAGATCTACTTACACAAGATTGATTTGACATTCTGTTGTGAAGTTACTTTATATAACCCAATCCTAGTCTGATGTCTCAGATATAGAACTCTAGCTGTGGAGGCCTGGGTAACATGGATGACAATGTTGGAAAGTTTATTATAATATAAACTTTTATTGTGGCTTAGTTTTAGTTATTTATAATTATTAATGATTTAATTTCATTCATCGATGTTAATGCTTGATGAATATGAACGTATTAGATTGGAAAAAAACTGCAAAGATTGTCCTTTTCTTTGTCTGTTTGGAATAATTTTTTCAGTTTTTCTCATTGACAAAACATTTAGAAAAAAGACTTTGCTATGTAAATAATGGTTTTTATGAATGATGTGAATAATGAGCTTTAAAATGGGTCCAATAGAATAAAAACACACTATATTCTAAATTATTTATCTAAATCTTAATATTAAGATAATCATTCGTATACCTAGTGAATTGAACATTTGATATATCTATTGTTCATATTGTTTAATATTTTGTTTACCTATACTTTTCTTTTAAAAAACTTCTCATGATGAATGTCTAAGAGAGCGGAAAAGAGAGAAATCAATTTTAAAGTTCAACTTAACGTAATTAAAGCTAATTATGGCAACCAATCTTGGGGTAAAAATAAAAACTTTCAAAATCCTATTTAACACTTCCGTTTAGAATAATCATAATGGACATTACGTTTGATTTACATGACGATCTACTATTAGTTTTCAATGAAGCCGAATTACAATTTTGCTCATTTGTTTTAAATGTTTCACTAAAGTAATTAACAGAACTTGTAAGAATAGTACCAAAGTAATATAAATTAGCAATTGTTTCATTTATTTTCCTCTATAAAGAAATAATCATAGCATAGTCCGTACTTGTATAACACTTATAGTATAGTAGCTTCCAAGCTTGGTGTGGCTTTAAAAACAAAACAAAAAACGCCATGAAAAATAACATCTAAACTAGCACGGATTTGTAAGACCGAAGAAAGGGCGTGATCAAAGGTTGCTGTAGTTTATTTATTTATACATGTTAGTTGTGTATGTATTAGGGCACTATAGTGTTGTTCAAACAATAACCCATCTCATTATAGTGAGTTGTTGTTTTAGCTTTGTATTGACTAGCTTGCTACTGAGATCATCACTAGATATATTTACAATGCAATAATGTGAGTGTGACTTGTACCAGTTATTGTAGTGGGCAGCAGCACTGAATATCAACAACTCTTGTTTCTTCTGAATATCAAAAAAAAAAGGTGTCAATATTTTAAAAAGTCATAATAATTTTTAGCATGAAGCAAACTTAAGTAGAATTAGCAAACATTTTTTTTAATACTTTTTTTGTGAACAAATATTATTTGTACTGAAATAAAATACGAAGTTCCAAAAAGAAGAATAAAAAAGTTTTCTTCTATCAAATTGAAAAATCTCACTCTTCAATCTACATTAAGCAATTTACCTGGCTGTTGCTTTTCTGGATTCTCTTGTCCCCTAGTGCTTGGTTTGGTGGCGTTGGATTGGTTCATTGCCTGATTCCATATATGAAAGCTTAATTAATAAAGAAAGAAAGAAAGAAAGAAAAATCCAATTCTTTTGCTTAGATGGCTGTCCCAAAAGTTAAACATTTAATTTCATTAAGCAAGATTTAGGGATTCTAGAGGATGAAAAAACTAGGACTGTTAATAGTCCCCTTCATTAGATTAGAATAGACATGCATACAAAGTGACATATCAAACAAACCTATTCATTTTTCCTTAAAAAATGCTATTTGTACATTAAAATCAGTCACTAAAATCAACCACTAATATATTTGTGTATAAATATATGTGTAATTTAATTTATTTTCAATGTGTATTTGTATTTCATTATGTATTTTATATTAGTGGCGAACTTTGGTAGCTGATTTTGGTGCACAGGTAGTGTTGCGGCTTGGCCAAAACTGATTGCAGGCCGACCCGACACGTAGACCACCCGACCCGAACGGTCGGGTGCGAGCTGCTTAACCACCGACCCGGACACGCGTCCTTGACATCTCATCACTACAGCTGTATGAGGAAGTTTCGAGGAAGGTGGGTCTTCTCTGGTGGGACCCACTTCTGACACAGTATATATAGGGAAGGTCCTACCCCTCCTCCATGGTACGTTAGATACCACTCTATCCCTTTTTCGCCTGCACATTCAACTGACTTGAGCGTCGGAGTGTCTTTCAGGTGACACCCCCTCCACGTCTAGAGCTCGGAAAGTCGGCTACTCCAATCTCACCCTCGCGACCTGGTCCCAGCCCGCACCCCACCTATCAAATCGAGGATTCACCCGAACCGTCCGATAACCGACCTACCGAGCATTGGCGCCGTCTGTGGGGATCCGCCTAAATGGAGGTCGTGCAAGGTCCAAGGGACCATGGCCGCGCGGTGGGCCTTGAGGGGGAAGCCTCCGTCGCCTCTCCCCGCGAGCGGTTGAGGTCCCCTCCGCGACGTACCGAGCCACAGTCGAGAGCCCAAGAAAGACGCCCATTCGGGGGAACTGGTAGCGACAGCGCTAGGATAATGCAGGAACTGCGCCATAGGGTGCAGAACCTGGAGCGCCAATTAGCGGATCAGGAGCATCATCAGCAAACTTCCGACCCCAACTACTCCCAGTCTCCCGAAAGTCGAGGAAGAACCTCCCACCGAAGTAGTCGCTCCCCGCGTGCTCCTGCCTCGAGATCAGAATCAGAAAGTAGCCGGGAAGATTAGGAACACCCGAGAAGACGACATGACACAATCATCTACGCCCGAGGTAAGGGGGCACGCACCACGAGGCGAGATCGCAAAAATGGTGAAGAGAGATCTAGGGGAACACGGTGACCCGTGATCATGGGTGCCACCCCATTCCATCGTTCCATCCTCGAGGTCCGGTTGCCAAAGCACTTTGACAAACCAACAGACATGAGGTATGACGGAACCCAAGACCCGCAGGAGCACCTCACGGCCTTTGAGGCCAGAATGAACTTGGAGGGAGTGGGAGACGAAGTAAGGTCCCGCGCCTTCCCGATCACCTTGGCAGGGCCTGCGATACGGTAGTTCAATAGCCTCCCGCAGGGCTCCGTGGCCAGCTTCTCGGATATTAGCCGTGCCTTCTTAGCACAATTCACCACCAGAATCGCGAAGGCAAAACACCTGATCAATCTGCTCGGCGTCACTCAGAAAATCGGTGAGCCGACCAGAAAGTATCTAGACCGTTTCAACGACGAGTGCTTGGGGATCGAGGGGTTAACTGATACGGTGGCTAGTGTCTGTCTGACGAACAGGCTCCTTAACGAAGACTTCAGAAAGCACCTCACCACAAAGCCGGTTTGGACGATAGAAGAGATCCAAACTGTAGCCTGGGAATACATTAACGATGAGGAAGTCAGTCAAGTTGTGGCTGCCAACAAGCGGTAGCCCTCTTACAATCAACCCAGGCAGCACGGTAATGGAGAAAGACAGAAGGAGCACGCCAGAGACGGCGGTCCAAGCAAGACACCCAGACCGTTTTCTCGTGTCGAAAAATTCACCAATTACACTCCCCTCACCCTCCCCATCATAGAAGCTTACCAGCAGATAGCTGAGAAAGGAATCATGTCAAAGCCCCGTCCTCTGAAGGACCAAACCGGGGGGAACAAGAGTCTCTACTGTGATTACCATAAGGGCTATGGACACAAGACACAGGACTGCTTCGACCTGAAAGACGCACTGGAACAAGAAATTAGGGACGAAAAACTAGTCGATTTCTCCCACCTTATCAGGGAGCCGAGGAGACGAAATCGCGACCACGATGGGAAAGACAGGACCCGAACGGTGAAGCGACGACAAGAGCCAGGGGACAACGACCACGGTCTTACCGTAGTGAATGTAGTGACCGCGAGAAACACGGCTCCAAGGTCGAGATCGGCGCACAAGAAAGACGCCAAAGTCTTGGCGGTCTCCTCCTCATCTGCGCGATGCTCCAAAAGGCTTCCATCTATCTCTTTCGGCTCAGAAGACCAATGGTTTGACGAGATCCTGGAAAGCCCCCCATGGTCATCACGGCCAGGGTTGGAACCGGTCTCGTCAAACGGATCCTTATAGATACGGGGGCAGACTCCAACATTATGTTTCGCAACGTGTTCGATGCATTAGGGTTACGGGATGCTGACCTAACGACTCACCAGCACGGTGTCGTAGGGCTAGGCGATCACTTCATCATGCCAGAAAGGATAATCTCCCTGCCGGTCTCCATGGGACAAGGACAGGGGTGAAGATTGATAATGGCTGAGTTCGTAGTTTCGCGGGATTCTACAGCCTACAACATCATCCTAGGGAGGAAAATCATTAACGATGTTGGGGCAGTGATCAGTACAAAGCTGCTAGTGATGAAGTTTGTCACTGATGACGGATCTGTAGGATCCATAAAAGGAGATTTGGAAACGGCAGTTGCTTGCGAAAATGCCAGCCTCTCCTTGAGGAAAAAATCCGAAGAAGCATCAGGGGTGTTCCTCGCCGACCTGGATGCTAGGGTCGGCGACAAGCCCAGACCTGAACCAGAGGGAGACCTGGAGAAGTTTAGGGTCGGGGACACGGAGGAGAAGTTCACGTTCGTAAACCGAAACCTCCCACATGAATTGAAAGAGCCTTTGGTACAAATGATCAGGGCCAATGGTGATTTGTTTGCCTGGACGAAAGCCGATATGCCAGATATAGACCCCCAACTCATGTAACACCACCTGGCCATCAAGCCAGAAGCCCGATTAGTGGCTCAGAGGAGAAGGAAGATGTCACAGAAAAGAGCAGAGGAGGTGGCCAGGCAAACGGCCAGCCTCTTAGACGCAGGTTTTATCCGGGAACTAGACTACTCAACTTAGCTGTCGAATGTAGTTCTGGTAAAAATGCATAATGGGAGATGGTGGATGTGTGTAGACTACTCTGATCTTAACAAAGCATGTCCCAAGGACGCTACCCCCTTCCCAATATTGATGTACTTGTTGATGCGGCGATAGGGTAGCGGTATCTGAGCTTTATGGACGTCTACTCCGGCTACAATCAGATACCGATGCACCGGCCTGATGATGCGTGAGCATCTTTTCTATCTTTTCCTAGTGAATTTGCACTTAAATTGTTGAGTTTAATAAAGAATTAGTTATATTTTAGCCACTATGGATGCTATTTTGAGTTTTGTGCAATACTGTTTATTTTAGGTAGCATTCGGCAGAATTTGACGGAGTTTCTACAGCACAAGAATCAAAGGAGATGGCTGCGAGGAGCGACGTGCACGCGTGACTAACGCGTGCGCGTGATCTGGAAGTATCCATGGCGACGCGTACGCGTGACTGACGCATACGCGTGATTTTAAGATTTGCTCAGCGACGTGTCTGCATGATCGACGCGTTCGCGTGACTCGCGAAGAAGACCAGCGATGCGTCCGCGTGACTGACGCGTACGCGTGACATGCGCCACGTGCAGAAAAAGCAGAAAGACGCTGAGAGCGATTTCTGGGCTGTTTTGACCTAGTTTCCAGCCCAAAAAACATAGATTAGAAGCTCCAGAATGGACAAATCAAGTGGTCCCCACCCATCAACTGAAGATCTGTTAATTAATTCGAATTTAAATTCAAATCTTATCTTTTAGGAGAAGATATTTTAGAGAATTAGATTTTAAATTTATTAGGATTAGTTATAAAAAGGGATCTGATGCCATCAGATCGGAAGACAGTACATTTTACCTGAATCCTTATTTTTCCTCTCAATCATGAGCAACTAAACCTCCATTGTTAAGGTTAGGAGCTCTATCTATTTGTATGGATTTATTCGTTTGATCTTTCTAATTTAATTCATGTTTTGATTTATATTTCAATAATTGTTTTTGCTCTTTATTTTATAAATTTGGGTGAAACGGAAGTATGACCCATGTTCTAATTGAGTTCTTGTAAAACTTGGAAAAGCTATTTACTTGAACAACAGCTTGAAAACATATTATACTGAATTTCTAATTGTTTGTATTTAACAGGATACGTGACATATAATCCCTTTATTTTTGGATATTTAGGATTCTTTTGGCATATAAACTAGAAATTGATCATCACCCTCTAATTGGAATTAATTGACCAAGGAATTGGCAGTTAATGAATTTTAGAGGAGACTAGGAAGGTCTAAGGAATTAGGGTCTAGTCACATATAGTTTGCCATGAATTAAATCTTGCATGATTAAAATAGTTAGTAAGAAAATTCAATCTGGAAAAATAGATAACTCTGAAACATTAACTGCTTTCTCCAATTTTATTCCCAACTCATTGCTACTTGCTTTCTGAAATTCTTAATTTATTGTTTAATGCTCTTTGAACTTCCAACACTATTTTCTGCTTGCCTAACTTATCCTATCAAACCCTATTGTTGCTTAATCCATCAATCCTCGTGGGATCGACCCTTATTCACGTAAGGTATTACTTGGTACGACCCGGTGCACTTGTCGGTAAGTTGTTGGTTATAAAATACCGCACCAAGTTTTTGGCACCGTTGCCGGGGATTGATAGTGATTAACAACTATTAGTTGTTTGATTGCTTGGATTAGGCGTTTTATTTTTAATTTTTAAAAATCTTTTTTTAAAAAAAAATTTCAATTTTTTTAAATAAATAAATAGCACCAATATTTTTTTTAATTTCTGAAATTAAGTTTGGTGTTACCTATTTATTATTTCTTTTCTATTTATTTATTTATTTTATTTAGTATTTTTTTCTTTACACAGATTACCTCACTGGGAATTCTCTGCACTCTGACGTAGAGATTCCCATTCTTTCTTATTTTCAGTTTGTTTATGCGCAGGAACAGAGACAAAGAGCATCTCTTAGACTTTGATCCTGAACCTGAAAGGGCTTTCAGGCGGCATTTACAACAAGCAAGACTTTACAAGGCTGCAGAATCTAGTATGGATCCGACTAATAATGATAATCCCAATGTGGCAAACCCGAATGGGAATGAGCAACAAAGGAGAGTGCTTGGCTCTTACTCTTCTCCTACTGCAGATCTTTATGGAAAAAGCATCGTGGTGCCTCCTATTGCTGCGAACAACTTTGAGTTGAAGCCTCAACTGGTTACCCTGGTGCAACAAAACTGCCAGTATCATGGTCTTCCCCACGAAGACCCAAATCAGTTTATTTCTAGTTTTCTACAAATTTATGATACTGTGAAGACAAATGGAGTAAACCCAGATGTGTACAAACTCATGCTCTTCCCGTTTGCTCTGAGGGATGGAGCAAAGCTATGGCTAGATTCCCAACCCAAGGAGAGTTTGGACACTTGGAACAAGGTGGTTACTGAGTTTCTCACAAAATTTTTCCCACCAAAAAAGCTGAATAAGCTTAGGATGGAGGTTCAGACCTTCAGACAGAAGGATAGTGAGACTCTGTATGAAGCTTGGAAGAGATACAAGCTACTGATTAGGCAATGCCCTCCGAACATGTTCTCCAAATGGACTCAACTAGACATCTTTTATGAAGGCTTGGGTGAAATGTCCAAGATGTGCTTAGACAATTCTGCAAGAGGTTCATTACACAAGAAGAAGACACCAGAGGAGACTATTGAGCTTATTGAATTGGTTTCAAGCAACCAATATTTATACTCATCTAACAGGAATCCGGTGAGCTCTGAGACCCCTCAGAAGAGAGGCGTGTTGGAAGTAGATGCTGTTAATACTCTTCTTGCTCAGAACAAGCTGATGTCTCAGCAAATAAATCTTTTTACTCAACAGATGGGTGGCCTGCAAGTCTCAGCTATCAACACCCAAAATCCACCACAGAAAGTCTCCTATGACATGGCAGGTAATTTTGTGCTAAATGATAATTATGATTATGCTCAACCCTCTTCTGAACAGGTGAATTATATAGGGAGTGGTCCTAGGAATCCCAACAATGATCCATATTCTAAGACATACAATCAGGGGTGGAGGAATCACCCAAATTTTGGATGGAGGGATCAACCTCAGAGACCTCATAACTTCAACAATAATTCTCAGGGCGGTTTCCAACAGAACAATGATTTGAAAGCAATATTGACAGGTTTTAGACAGGAAACCAGAGCATCCATCAAGAACCTGGAGATTCAAATGGGTCAATTAGCCACAAAAGTCACTGAAATTGATCAGAGGACCACTAATAGCCTTTCTGGTAACACAATTCCAAATCCAAGAGAGGAATACAAGGCTATCACCGTGATAAGTGGACAAGTGAAAAGTCCAGAAGCAAAAGTTATGCAGGAAACCAGAGCCTCCATTAAAAATTTAGAAGTGCTAGTGGGCCAACTGAGCAAGCAAATACTTGAGAGGTCTGCAAGTACATTTCAAGGTGATACAGTGGTGAACCCAGGAGAAGATTGCAAGGTTATTCAATTGAGAAGTGGTAAAGTAGCTGGCTCTGAGACCAAGGTCAATGAAGAATTAGTTGAAAAAGAAGCTCCAGAGGAGAAGAAGGAAGAAGTAGAGCACGCCCCTCCAAAGCGTGCGGACAATCCATTCCTAGACTCTCTTGACACTCATCCTACATTGCCAAAGGCTCCTAAGTACAAGCCTAAGATGCCGTATCCCCAGAGACTTCAAAAGGAGACCAAGGATAAGCAGTTTTCAAAGTTCTTTGAAATCTTCAGAAAGTTACAAAACAATATTCCTTTTGCTGAGGTTTTGGAGCAAATACCTATCTATGTCATGTTCATGAAGGAGCTGTTGTCAAAGAAAAAAGCGTTTAAAGGGAGATGAGACAGTAGTCTTGACTAAGGAATGTAGTGCTGTAATTCAGAATAACTTGCCAAGGAAGATGCCAGATCCAGGGAGCTTTCAAATTCCATGCACTATTGGGAGCACAACCTTTGAGAAAGCCTTATGTGATCTAGGGGAAAGCATAAATCTAATTCCCTTATCTGTGATGAAGAAGCTGCAAATCCAAGAGGCACAACCCACAAAGATAGCATTATAGATGGCAGACAAATCTATGATGCCTGCATACGGATTAGTGGAGAATATCTTGGTCAAAGTGGGTAAGTTCTTCCTCTCAGCAGACTTTGTGATTCTTGACACAGGGGAGGATGAGAATGCCTCTATAATTCTAGGAAGACCATTCCTAGCTACTGGAAGAGCTCTGATTGATGTAGAAGTGGGTGAATTAGTGCTTAGAGTGCATAATGAGCAACTGGTCTTTTATGTCTTCAAAGATATACATCCAACAGGTGAAGAAGAGTGGTGCATGCAGGCTGAGCTTATTGATCCAATCCTTCAAAAACCCCCTGATGATACACAGCAGAATCTACAGCTCAAACCTCCCTTGGTAACAATCAATAAAAATCCTCCTGACATCAAACCTAAGTTTGGTGTTGGGAATGCATCATCTACCAAGGAGGAGGTTCCCAAAAAGAAGAAAGTACCCAAAGGATGGAGAAACAAAAAGATCCCCACTGAAGGTTTCTCCCCAGGAATGAGGGTGGTGTTGACTAGCAATCCAAAGTGGATTTATACAGTAATCAAAATCCTTTCTCTGGAGCATATTGAGCTACGTTATGGAGACACAAGAAAGAAGTTCAAAGTAAGGGGTAAAGAGCTAAGCCCCTATGATCCTCCTGCTTAGAGGAGCTGACCGTCAAGCTAGTGACGATAAAGAAGCGCTTGTCGGGAGACAACCCGATAATTTCGTATCCTTAGCTATTTTTATTTTTCGTAGTAGTAGTTTTCTTATTTATTTTATTTTTATTAAGTTCTTACTAATTTTCTAATCATGCAGCTATGTTATTCCAGGAATCGAACACCTCAAAAAAAAAATAAAAATAAAGAGCACACGACACGCAAGCGTCACTGACGCGAACGCGTCAATCATGTGTGCATGAAAAACAAAATTGACAGAGAGTTGCGTGGGAATGGTGCTGGACTCATGCTTGGCGCACAAACATGACCACGCATTCGGCGTGCGCGTCGTTTGCACTTATTGCCATCCACACGTGCGCGTCATTGACGCGTACGCGTGACCTGCAAAGTCGATGTAAAAGGAGTGTTTGGGCAGAGGGTTGTGCTGGCTTGGGGTTGGAAGCGTGATAGAGGCACAAATTTACTCATGCATACGCGTCCCAGACGCATGCGCGTCATTTGCAAAAATAGTTCCCCACGCGTGCGTGTGCATGACGCGCACGCGTCGATTGAAAATCTGGGTTCTCAAGCCACGTGAACAGAGAGTTGTGTGTACGCGCGGCTGGCTTCGCGCAAATTGCACAAAACCCAATGACGCATACGCGTGCCTGACGCTAACGCGTCATTAAAGAAAATTTGTGACCCACGCGCACGCGTACTGCACGCGTCCGCGTCGCCTTCACCGTACAACTACACTTGTTCGCCGCACAGTTTTCACTTCTCTCTCTCTCTCTCTCTCTCTCACTCCTAATTCTCTCTTGTTCTTTTATCCTTTTCTTTTTCTTTCATCATACTATTTGTCTCTTTCTATTTTCAGTTCTTATTTGCTTGAGGACAAGCAAACCTTTAAGTTTGGTGTTGACGCTTCGCGTAAAGGTTTTCTGTTTATTCCTATAGCACCCAAAGGGAGGCGAATCATCTTCACTGAGGAGCACAACCTAAAGAATAAAACGACCGCTAAGATAACTAAGGTGGTTGAGTTCCTTTCATTTTTTATTCCTCCCCTCTTTCTCTATGTTATGTTCCGGCTTTCTGCTATTTTACTTTGTTTGCTGCATGATCTTTTATTAGTTAGAATCCTAGAACTAGTTAGTTTTCTTTTAATTGCTTTAATGCTGAAAAGATATTTCATGTACCACTCACTGAACTTGAATCTAAAGAGAAAAGAAAAGAAGTGATATATTGCATGAGAAATTGAGTTAATTTTAAATAGTCTTATTTACTTAAATGTGGTGGTATTAATGGTAATTCTGAATGCATGATATGAACAGTGCATATTTGAATTTGAATCAAGGGATGTAGATGTATAAGGAACAGGAATTTAGAGAATTGTAATGACTTCTCTGAAATAAACAAAAATTTAAATCCTTGAAGCAAAAGAAACAGCAAAAGAAAAAAATAGATAATAAGTAATAAATAAAAGCAAGGTCCAAGGCTATGAGCATCAATAACTAGGGAAGTCAGACATGATTAAAAGCTAAAAGAGTTGTTTCCCTAGTCATATGCTTGTGGTGTGATTGTGTCAAGTAATCCTTGAGACAGAATACTTAAAGTCGAGACCAAGTGCGTTTAACAGAGTATGCCAAAGGCTTTAAGCACCACTGTCTGGGAGTAACTGAAAGAAAAATCAGGACTCAAAGAGAGTCCCCCAGTTAAGTGCTTGTGGTGTTTCTGTGTCAAGTAATTCTTGAGACAAAACATTTAAAGTCACGGCTAGGCTCAAGGTGCAAAGCACCAAAGAAAAATAAATTAAAGTAAATTTTGCTATGTTCAAGGATTAAACTGAAATATAAAGATCAGAGAATTCATAATATTATCCGGATTCTAATTTCCAATGACATTAACATTCTTCTGATTCAAGTGAGAGTGAGATGCCAAACCTATTCAGGATTACAGTTATAAAACCCACTATAAAAAGAGACATGAGCTTAATCAAACTCTCATTCTCATGCAAATTCACATCCTATGTTAGTTTTGGTTGCTTGAGGACAAGCAACAGTTTAAGTTTGGTGTTGTGATGCGTGAGCATCTTTTCTATCTTTTCCTTGTGAATTTGCACTTAAATTGTTGAGTTTAATAAAGAATTAATTATATTTTAGCCACTATGGATGCTATTTTGAGTTTTGTGCAATACTGTTTATTTTAGGTAGCATTTGGTGAAATTTGACGGAGTTTCTGCAGCACAAGAATCAAAGAAGATGGCTGCGAGAAGCGACGCGCACGCATGCTTGACGTGTGCGCGTGATCTGGAAGTATCCATGGCGACGCATACGCGTGACTGACGCGTACGCGTGATTTTAAGATTTGCTCAGCGATGCGTCCGTGTGACCGACGCGTCCGCGTGACTCGCGAAGAAGACCAGCGACGCATCCGCATAACTGACGCGTACGCGTGACATGCGCCACGTGCAGAAAAAGCAGAAAGACGCTGGGAGCGATTTCTGGGCTGTTTTGACCCAGTTTCCAGCCCAGAAAACACAGATTAGAAGCTGCAGACTGGACAAATCAAGTGGTCCCCACCCATCAACTGAAGATCTGTTAATTAATTCGAATTTAAATTCAAATCTTATCTTTTAGGAAAAGATATTTTAGAGAATTAGATTTTAAATTTATTAGGATTAGTTATAAAAAGGGATCTGATGCCATCAGATTGGAAGACAATACATTTTACCTGAATCCTTATTTTCCCTCTCAATCATGAGCAACTAAACCTCCATTGTTAAGGTTAGGAGCTCTGTCTATTTGTATGGATTTATTCGTTTGATCTTTCTAATTTAATTCATGTTTTGATTTATATTTCAATAATTATTTTCGCTCTTTATTTTATGAATTTGGGTGGAACGGAAGTATGACCCTTGTTCTAATTGAGTTCTTGTAAAACTTGGAAACGCTCTTTACTTGAACAACAACTTGAAAACATATAATACTGAATTTCTAATTGTTTGTATTTAATAGGATACGTGACATATAATCCCTTTATTTTTTGGATAATTAGGATTCTTTTGGCATATAAACTAGAAATTGATCATCACCCTTTAATTAAAATTAATTGACCAAGGAATTGGCAGTTAATGAATTTTAGAGGAGACTAGGAAGGTCTAAGGAATTAGGGTCTAGTCACATATAGTTTGCCATGAATTAAATCTTGCATGATTAAAATAGTTAGTAAGAAAATTCAATCCGGAAAAATAGATAACTCTGAAACCTTAACTGCTTTCTCCAATTTTATTCTCAACTCATTGCTGCTTGCTTTCTGAAATTCTTAATTTACTGTTTAATGCTCTTTGAACTTCCAACACTATTTTTTGCTTGCCTAACTAATCCTATCAAACCTTTTTGTTGCTTAATCCATCAATCCTTGTGGGATCGACCTTTACTCACGTAAGGTATTACTTGGTACGACCCGGTGCACTTACCGGTAAGTTGTGGATTATAAAATACCGCACCACCTGACAAGGATAAAACAACATTCATAACGTTGAAAGGAATCTATTGCTACAAGGTGATGCCATTTGGCTTAAAAAATGCGGGGGCCACGTACTAGAGGCTGATGAAGAAGATATTCAGCGATCTCATAGGCAAGACCGTGGAAGTCTATGTAGATGACATCCTCGCGAAGACCACCCGGCCTGATGTTCTCCTGAGCGACTTGGGGAACGTGTTCGCGTTCCTCCGACAACACGGCATGAGGCTCAACCCGCTCAAGTGCGCCTTTGCCATGGAGGCTAGAAAATTCCTAGGATTTATGATAACCCAAAGGGGGGTGGAAGCCAATCCCAAAAGGTGCCAGGCGATACTCCAAATAAAGAGCCCGGGCTGTGTCAAAGACGTCCAGAGGCTGGCAGGAAGGCTCACCGCGCTGTCTCACTTCTTCGGGGCGTCGGCAGCAAAAGCCCTACCCTTTTTCAATCTGATGAGAAAAGGGATAGTGTTCGAATGGACCCCTGCGTGCGAGGAGGCATTCAATCACTTCAAAGAGATCCTGGCTGCACCCCCCGTACTCGGGAAGCCCAAGGTCGGAAAACCACTCTACCTGTACCTGGCCATAACGGAAGAGGCGCTTGCGACGGTCTTGGTGCGGGAAGAAGGAAAGGCTCAGCAGCCAATTTACTTTGTGAGTAGAGCGCTGCAAGGAGCAGAACCGCGGTATAGCAAATTAGAGAAGCTGGCACTGACACTCTTGACCTCTTCCCTTAGACTAAGGCAGTACTTCCAAGGCCACCAGATCGTCGTGAGGACGGACCAGGGAATCCGTCAAGTACTCTAAAAACCCGATTTAGTGGAAAGAATGATGACTTGGGCCATTGAGCTCTCCCAGTACGACTTGCGGTATGAGCCCCGACATGCGATTAAGGCACAAGCAATGGCCGACTTCTTGGTAGAAGTAACGGGGGACCCAACCAAGGAAATGGACATACGGTGGAGGCTCCACGTAGACGGGGCCTCTAACCAAAAGTCCGGAGGAGCCGGGATCATCTTGGAAAGCCCTGCCGGGGTCATATACGAGCAATCGATTAAGTTTGAGTTTCCGGTATCAAACAACCAAGCAGAGTATGAGGCCCTCTTGGGAGGCCTAACCCTAGCTCAGGAAGTCGGCGCGACGAGGCTGGAGGTGTGTAGCGACTCACAGATCGTCACCTCGCAAGTAAATGAAAGCTACCAAGCCAGAGACTCACTGTTGCAAAAGTACTTGGAGAAGGTTAGAGAGTTGAGCAAGCAGTTCGAGGAGGTCACGATCCAACACGTCCCAAGGGAAAGGAACACATGGGCAGACTTCCTATCTAAGCTAGCAAGCACGAAACCGAGAGTCGGCAACCGATCTCTCATCCAAGGCATGGTAAAGGAACCAGCAATTGCCCTCCACTTGACAAAGTTAGGCCCCTCTTGGTTGGACCCTATCATCAATTTTCTGGAAAACGGTAAACTCCCTGACGACGAGAAGGCAGTTAAAGCGTTGAGAAGGGAGGCAGCCAAATATGTGACCATACAGGGATAACTGTTTAAAAAGGGACTCAGCCAGCCCCTGTTGAAGTGCCTACACCCCGAGCAGACGAATTACGTACTCAGAGAAGTCCACGAAGGGTGCTGCGGCCACCATATCGGGGGCAAAGCCCTAGCGAGAAAGCTCATCCGAGCTGGATACTACTGGCCATCAATGATGGAAGATTCCAAAGAATTTGTGAAGAAATGCGTCAAGTGTCAGGAGAACGCCAACTTCCACAGAACACCTGCTTCCGAACTAAGTCTACTGACGTCCTCCCGACCTTTCCCACAATGGAGAATCGACCTCTTGGGACCTTTCCCGGTTGGTCCGGGGCAAGTCAAATATCTCATAGTGGCCATCGACTACTATACCAAATGGATAGAGGCCGAACCACTGGCCAGCATATCATCCTCCAATTGCAGAAAGTTCATGTGGAGGCAGGTGATAACTCGATTCGGCATCTCGAAAGTCGTCATCTCAGACAACGGGACGCAGTTCATTGACAAGAAGTTCATAGAATTCCTCGCCGGCCTGGGTATAAAATAGAAATTCTCTTCGGTGGAACACCCCTAGACAAATGGGCAAGTCGAGTATGCAAATAAGGTCATCTTGCTGGGCTTCAAGAAGCGGCTGGATAACAGAAAAGGTGTATGGGCCGATGAACTCGTCTCGATCCTCTGGTCTTACCGTACAATCGAGCAGTCCTTCACGGGATAAACCCCCTTCCGCCTGACGTATGGGGTGGACGCGATGATATCTGTGGAGATCGGCGAGCCGAGTTCGCAGGTACTTCTGAAGGGAGTAGAAGAAGCAGTAGAAAAGGACCTGGTGGATGAGGCCAGGGAGATGGCCCATTTGACAAAAGTAGCACTGAAGCAAAGAATGGCCCTGCGCTACAACGCCAAAGTGCTCAGGAGGGAATTTGGAGAAAATGACCTCGTCTTGCGACGCATGATATAGGGCTACCGACCCAAGGGGAAGGAAAACTGGCGGCAAAATGGGAAGGCCCCTACAGGGTCAGAAAAGTGCTCGGCAAAGGCGCCTACAAATTAGAAAAGCTCGACGACAAGGAAATCCCAAGAACATGGAATGCAGGTAACTTGAGAAGATTTTATTCCTAGCTCAGGCACGCCGTCTAGGCGGTTTGACGAGCTCAGTGATCTATTGTTATTAAACACTTACCATGGCTATAGACCTGTTTAACTGTCGATTAATATTTACTTAACAAATTTCTCCTTTTATTCTTCCCCAATTATGCATCCCATGACAACATGTTCCTCATAACGAATGGTAATGGGACAATGATACAGCGCCCTGGGACTGATCACCCCGGGAGCCAACCAAGTTAAAGCCATAACAAACGGCCATGATAATAGCAAAGCCACGATGTGGCTTCGCCAAAGATACCAACATAACGGTAAACGAACAACGAGCGACAAGCATACACTGACAAAACGGAAACAAAACAAAATGAAAACACTACCAGATAAGCGCATAAAGACGATAATCACAAGCCGACCAAGTGACTAATAAGGTATAACAAAAATAATTTCAGAAGTTCTACAACAAAACCACAAAAACACAAGGTACAAGAGTTCACTTTTTGGGCATATCAACAATCTTCCATCCTTGATTGTCTTGAAAACTCCAATTGCCGACGTTTTAAAGTCGGGAGCCACGATCTTCACCTGAGCCTTAAGAGCCTCCACAGTCATAAAGATCGCGCTCTTTCCCTGCTCTTTGACCTCCTTATGTTTCTTTCTGAGCCCCTCAACCTCAACTTGAGCAGTCTTAGCAGCCGAGACGGCCGTGTCCCGTTCCTTTTCCAAGGCGACCACCCAACCTTGCGCGGCACTGAGCTGGCTTTCCAATGTCATCTCCCGCTCGGTCAGCCGAGATATGGTAGCATCAGAAGTCTTCAATTTTTCTTGGGCAGACGCAGCCTCCTCCTCGGCAGTCTTAAGCTTCTCCGTCGCCTCAGACAGCTACCTTCGGAGCGTTTCAACTTGAGTTTTGAATTTGTTGTTGGCTGTAACAGCAGATTCGAGCTTCCAGCATAGCGACTGCATACCCGATAACTTAAACTCCGCCTTCCGAGCAATGGCCGCACCGCGAAGGAGGGTACGTTACATCCATTGCGCCTGCCCCGCAAGGTCGGTACCATGAAAGTGTTCCTCCGTGCCGGGAAGCAACTGGGAGTCTATGAACGTCCCGGCATCAAAGTTTCTCTCTATCACGGTGAGAGCCCCTTCGGGGCTGGAGTGTGATCTCTGCCTCTTGGGGGTAGGAATGACCCTCAAGTCATCCTCCTCGACTTGTTGAGCAGAAGACGAATGCCTGGTACCAGCCGCCTCCCCAAGATCGGGAGAAACGTGCGCCACGTCAACAAGTTTATCCGACATGTCGACGTCACGGGGTGAGGGCGCCACTTGATCCTCCTTGTCCCCGGGAGGGACTACCGGCTGCTCGTCGGCCTTCTCCCCATCACTTTCCGCCAGAAAAGTTCTGAACAAGCTCTCAAGGCCTATCACTTCAGCAGACATTCCCACTGCAACAGAAATGAACAAGTTAGTCATTTAGTCGGCATAACAAACCAAAGTAGCAACCATGCAAAAAACACAAGACAAAAACCACTCACAAATATAATTCTGGGCTACCTCCCGGTTACCCATAAGAAGGTGGGGGTTCACGTGGTTTCTCCCAAAAACGGCCCACAACACGTCGGCAATTTTTCTATCCACGGCAGACATCCCCTTATAGGTCACCTTAATAAAAGCGTTAGACTCCGCCTCGAAACTCCAATATGTCGGGATAAGGCGTTCTCCCTCCAATGACAACCCGAAAGGATGGTGACCTTTGAATGGACGCACCTTAAAATACTTATCTTTGAACCCGTGATAAGAGTCCTCGAACAAGCCAAAGATCTTTCGACCTTGAGCAGATTGGAAGGACATGAACCCTTTCCTCGCCTTCCCCTCCTTGGAAGGATTCGTGAGATTAAAAAAGTAAAGGAAGAAGTCAACGGAGCAGCTCCAGGTATTCACACACCATCTCGAAACAGCGGATCAAAGCCCAACTGTTCGGATGCAGCTGCGACGGCGCCACGGAGATCTGACTAAGGAGCCCCATTTGAAAAGCGGAGAAGGGGATACGGACCCCACTTGGGTGAACATGGCTTTGTAAAACCAAATCCAGTCAGCAACTCGGGGGGCGTGGAAATTGAGTTCATACAACCGCTCGTGAGAGGCAGGAACGAAGACGTCGTAATTGGCCTCCTCGTCGGTACCTCCGCACAGGTACTCGGCCTGACGAAACTCGGTAAGCTCCTCCTCACCCATCTGGTTCGGAGAGTCCCTCAAGTCAGAAGCCACCTAGGCGTATGGGTCATAACCCGCGGCGGAGGTAGAAGCTCGGGAGACGACGCAAGGCATACCTACAATGGGGGTACCACTCGGTTAGTCTACGAGGTCGGGAGCTCGACAAAATCCCAGGAACTACATTTAGCCTATCCAGTAACTAAAATTAAGCAAGACTAAAGTAAAATCCAAGCAAAAGCCTAAATAATATCCTAGAATAGTGACCCCCCTAACGCACCTACTCAACACTAAGGCCATTTATCATACAAAGCAAATAAGCAGCATGCAAACGGAAGAACCAATGATGAAAAGAAAAAAGGAGGGACCTTGAAACAAAAGGAAAAGGGATTGATATTTACCTGGAATAGTTGCAGAAACCCGGAAGAGAAGGGAACACACAAGAATGCAAAAATGATGCCCTGGATACTTGAGAGAGAAAAAGATGAAGATAGGAGAAGCAATGATAGGAAAGGAAAAGGAAACCGAACGGTTTAAAACTGCCACTCGAGAGGCGCGAAAGGACTAGGGGCAAAATGGTCTTTGCGCACAGGGTTTTTTAACCCATTATGAGCATTTAATACTCGGTGCGAGGAACGAGGCGACAAATGATCACCCTGGCAATAAACAGACGCGCGCAAGAGGCACGTTCCTCCTACAGACGGCCGACCTCGCGACAACGCGCGAAAGAAGAGACAACACACTACCAACAGCCCTCACGACTATTGCTGGCGCGTGGGGGGACTGTTGCGGCCTGGCCCAAATTGATTGCGGGCCGACCCGACACGTAGACCACCCGACCCGAACGGTCTGGTGCGAGCTGCTTAACCACAGACCCGGACACGCGTCCTTGACAACTCATCACTACAGCTGTATGAGGAAGCTTCGAGGAAGGTGGGTCTTCTCTGGTGGGACCCACTTCTGACACAGTATATATGGGGAGGGTCCTACCCCTCCCCCACGATACGTTAGATACCACTCTATCCCTTTTTCGCCTGCACATTCAACTGACTTGGGCGTCGGAGTGTCTTTGCAGGTGACACCCCCTCCACGTCAAGAGCTCGAAAAGTCAGCTACTCCAATCTCACCCTCGCGACCTGGTTCCAGCCCGCACCCCACCTATCAAATCGAGGATTCACCCGAACCGTCCGGTAACCGACCTACCGAACAGGTAGCATAGTCCTTTTTCCTAATGATTGGTTATTTGACATATTACATTTTCCTAATAATTTGGCATATTTTTTAACGAGTCTTAGAAACCAAGAGTGTTTGGCAGCTGCGTAATCATCTTTTTCTATGCTACTAATAAAGCATTTGAAGCAGAATAACTTCCAATTTGTCACACTTAGTATTTCCAATATACAGATAAAGTATATATAACTAATGCCCCCCATACCACATCATATACATCACTCATCAGGTAACTTATTTACATTTTACAATTTACTTTTCCAACAAACCATGAGCCCCACTAATCCATGATCATATATCATTGCAAAATTGATAAATTGTTTTTTCATATTATCATTTTTTTAATATAAAGCAAAAAGTGTATTTCCTAGGACAAGAAGTGCATATCAATTTTCTAGTTCTCAATTTCAATAAAGGGCATTGTGCAACAAAGCTACATGACATTTGGTCCATATAGTGGGAATTGGGAACATAATGAGAGTATAATATATGTATATATAATTTCATATGCGAAGTATACAATTTAGGAGCAACATTTTACCTGCATTAAATGTAAATTTATCTGGTGTGGACCAAGGTATTGCTGATGATTGAACTGCTGGATCCGATGTACCAATTGAAGTAGGCACATTATGATTATCTGGCAGGTTTTGCACTTGCATTCTTGATGCATCAACATGGGGCATATGGAAAAGGGGCAAAGGGAATCTTGGTCCCAAACGAGGAGCACCTGAAGGAGTTGCTGGTGGCAAAGCAGAACCAGCTAACATGTTGGGAAATGGCATTACTGGTCTGTTCATTCCCATTTCCACGCCCATACCCATTCCAATCCCCATTCCCATTGAGGGTGAGTGTGGTTTAAGTATTACATTGTTACAAAGATTTCATTCTCATGAGAATCACATATACCCAAGGAGAAGGTGGGAATTGAAATGATGATATTTTGATTCTCTGGAATCAAACTTGCTTGAAAATAGCTTTTTAAACTCTGAACCAAACATAGACATACAATATTCCCATCTTAAAATTCCTAGGAATTATTAACCACACACATATATACTGCTGGATTCCGGAGAACATCATCGGTAGCATGCTGCATCCCATGGACATCATCTGCACAAGTAAATTGGTCTCTATTTTACTCAGAATTGTTAAATTTTTGGGAGAAGAGCAGAATAAGAAGATAATATTATATGTGAAGTTGTTGTTACATGATATAAGAGTCATAGAGGATATTACTAACAAACCTCGTAAATATCCATCTACTAACTATTAGCCATTACTAACTTAACTCCCAACTACTAACAACTCTAATAATATTTTAATATGCCCCGCAAGCTGGTGGATGAAAGATGTCAATAATCTTCAATTTGGATAAATTTTGATGAGATAGTTGAGGAAGAAGCTTGCAGCACGGTAATTTTGGTCACAACGGAAAGGAGGAACAACTCTAGTAATATTTTAATAAGAATGATCATACGATATATGATGTTGGAATGTGTATACTACTGTGTGATTAAAAAGAATGTTATTTGGACATGTAGATGAATTTCCCACACATTTGGACATGAATCTCCCACGAACATTACACACTAAATAAACAAAATAGCAGTCCAAATATACTTCAAAAGTTTCGTAATATGTATACTTAAATCAACAATAATAAAGGGGGTGGAATTCTTGTAGTTCTGAACAAAAATTTTCTAACAAAAATGTCAAACAGAAACCTGAGGAAAGAAGAAATGAATATACCTGTACTTGTAACTTTAGTGACTTCATGTATTCGATTGGTTCATCCAGCATGGATGCTTTGTTAGACTATTAATAAAAAAAACCAAAATAAAAAAAAATAAAAAATTAGAAAGAGCTATGAAGATTAAGTAAAATCCCAAAAAGAAAAAAGTCTTGACCTTGTTGCACCGAGGTATAAGTTCTTGCAAAGCTCTCATCCTTTCATTAATTCTATCTCGACGCCTCTGCATGCAAATACAATATGAACACTTCCAGTGAGAAACAAAATAACAAAAGCCAATTTTCTGTTGCAGACTACTTTGGCGTTGAATTTGCCTAATTTTTCTTTTAAGTTTTTAATATTTTAAAATTTTTTATTTTCATATTATTTAAATTAAATATTAACTTTTAACCATTCTTGATAAATTAAGTATCAAAGTTTGGGTTCCATAATCATCACCGTAACAAAATTGGCCAAAAGTACTCACCTCCTTTGAAGTATGGTAAAATATTCAATCCGATTCCTTCTATTTCTTAAATCATGAAATGGTCTGCTTTAAAATTTTTATATAATATTATACTTAATATCGTTATATCTTGTAAAATGTAACTATGTGAAGCAAGAAATACCCTTTAAACCTAACACACTGATTAACCTATTCTATTAGAAGATTAGAAGAGATCATTTGGTCAATTTAAGCTGAACAAAAATAAAGTGGAAGCCCCCACGGTAAATTTTACCAAACTTTAAGGAGGTTAGTGCAATTTGTCCCAATAATATAACTTGTGGAATCATAAAGGCAATGTATATGCATACCCTTTCTGAAAGATTATGGACCTCTGCTGCACGAGATCTCTTTGTAGATGTCGAGCCGCGGGCTTTTTTTTCGCTTCCGGAGATTCAATATCAACATCCTTTTGCAGTGAGACAAATACAGATGAGAATAAGAAAGCTACATGTTCCGTTCTGGTAGTGCCGAGGTCAGCGACTCTTGTTCGAGCACTTAGATTCTCAACCGAGCAATGCGTCGTCCAGATGTCACTATGCGGTTATGACCTCAGCTTTCTGAAACACGGCGGCGGGAGCACCTGCAAAAGGGACTCCAACGCTCAAGTAAGAATGTGAATTATGAGAAAATAAGAGAAGTAAATCAGTGCGTGTTCTGAAGAACCTGAGTCTATGGTTTCATTCGACCTAGCTTTATTGGCGGGTGATGTGTTGGTTAGGATTTGTTCTTCCCGATATGCCTGGTGGGAGTTGTTGTTAGTATCTTTGACTTGCGTAGGATCAGGAGTGAGTTGAGTGGTGTAGACCGTTGTGAGTAGCGGTCTAGGAGATGATACGGTTGTGATATTGTTTGCCTCCGGGATTTTAGGTCGGATTAGGTTTGAGCTACAGGTGCCGAGTATAAGGGGTACACATCATAGCCCCCAAGGTCGCCTGGCGTTGTATAGAACGGTGGGCGAGCTTTGATGTGTATGTCTTAGTTTGTACGTGGGCTTTCTGTTTCAGGTCCTTTTTAGTCGTTTTGAAAAGATTTTTTGTTGAAAAGAGTCTTTTGTGAAACGTGTGTCGTTTAATTTGCTGTCTTGCCGCTTGGGTTTTCCACGTTCCTAGTGGGTATGAATTGCTTTATCCACTAAGATAGTGGGCCTCGTAATAATAGCTTCCATCTGTTTTGGAACTCACAACTCTACTGTTTCAACTTCTTGTGGCTTAACTCCCATGATGTCTTCGAAAGGTTAGTACCTCTGACCATCCTTTTACTGTGTGTTACTCGTTAATGGCAGGAGAGAGAGGGAAGGAAAAATTGAAGGCGGTTGAGGTAAAGGAAGATGATCCCTACCATTGGGTTCATGATGACATGAGGACTCGTTCGTCTTCTTACACAACTATCGAGTCTGTGGCTGATTTGAGGGTTTCGAATTTTGTGAGAGCTGGGCCTGGTATAGCTATTGAGTTTCTTCCTTGTTCTAGTAGTGACAGGGTGTGTGAGAGGAGGGGTGATTGGGAATACTTTTTTATGTATACTCCTTGTTTAGTTGAGCTTGGTTTGAGGTTCCCATTTTCTTCCTTCGAGTGTGATGTTCTTACCCAACTTAATTGTGCGCCGTCTCAACTTCATCCCAATTCCTGGGCTTTTCTTCGTGCCTTTGAGTGTTTGATGGATTTTCTTTCTTTCCGTTGTTCCCTGCCTCTGTTCTTTTCTTTATTCCAGGCTAAAGGGGTTCGAAAGGGTTTGTGGGTCTGTCTTAGTAGCTTCCTGGGTCGCTCCTTATTTCTCCTTTATAAATCTTCTTTAAAAAAATTTAAATCCTTTTTTGTGAAAGTTAGGTCAGCTGAGACCGAGTACCAGTTTTACTTAGATGACGAGCTTATTGAAAGGTTTCCGTTGTATTGATGTTCTGAACCTTGCCAAATTCTAGAGGCTTCCGACCGTAGTGAGAAGGAAGATTTGTTTTTGGATTTTTTGGTTGAGTGTTTTGCTTCCGGAGAATGTTTGTCCATCTCTGAACTTTTATCTTTGTATGATTCTGGTGATGTTGAGGGTTTGAAAGCTTATATAGGTAATTTTTTTGCATGTATGTTACTTGTGTTGGTTCTTGTTGGGGCCTCTGATGCTGATGGGTTTTTGTAGGTGGCCGAGTTCCCTTGTTGGATCCTAACAAGTTGCAGTCCTTCTTAAATAAGAAGAAAGAAAAGGGGGTTGGTGGTTCTGGTGATCGAAAAGATGTTGGAGAGCAAGCTTTCTCTTCAGTTGCTCATCCCACGTCTTCGTTCAAGAGGAAAAGGGACGATGCGTCTTTGGAGGTTATTTCTGAGGGTGGTCAGGAAGCTGTGGGTGGTGGGGAGCTTGCTTTTGATCGGCAAAAGAAGATTCATGGTTTTATTGCTGGATCTAGTTCTCATTCCCTCTGGAATGAGCAGTTCAACTTTGCCGAGCTTTCTGATAGGGCATCGCAGTATCCGGGTGATATGCTAATGACTCGTCGAGTTGGTGTGGAGGCGCTTGGCAAGTTTGTTCAGGTAATTTTCTTTGCTTTTGCTTTTGTTCTCTTTTTTTTTTGTTTTAACTCGGAAGAGTTTTTGTAGGTTGTTGCTTCTCGTTTACTCTGCGTTGGACGTACTGACGAGCTCATCGGTGCTGAGCAGCAGGAGGTGGTGGACAAAGCCTCTGACTTGGAGAAGACGTATAAAGCAAGAATTGCCGAATTGGAGAAATCGATAAAGGAGAAAGAGGATGCTGTTATTAGTGCTGTTGCCAGGGCTAAGGAGTCTGAGGAGGATGTGGTCCGCTTGAGGGATCAGATTCGTCTGTTGCAGACCGAGGTGAAGGAGAGTGATGTTGCTAAGGGTGAGCTTACGGCCCGAGTTCATGAGTTGGAGGAAAATGGAACGGAGATATTTTCTTATGGATTTGAGCATGCTGTGAGTCAGATTGCTTTGCTAGCGCCAGAGTTTGATAGGGATCGGCTCAATATGACGAAGATAGTGGTCGGTGAAAAATTAGTTGTAGATGGAGCTGTAGAGGAGCATGGGGAGAATGTTCCTCCTTCTTGATTGTAGTTTAATGTTTTTCTGTTTTGTAGTTTGTTTTGTACTTGGCTGGTTTGTTTTGAAATTGTTGGATATTTGCCGACCATTACGTGGTTGGTTAGACTTTTATGTTAATATTTCTTGATTTTGTGGATTAGTATAGTAGTCATAGCTTTTGGGTTTCGTTTACATTTGGGTATGGTACCAAAGAATGTTTGATTAAATGTTTGAATTTATTTGAGACATGTGCGTCCGACCTCGTTAAAACCCGGCTTAGGCAAAACCCTCTTTTTTGGGAAAAAAGCTCTAAAGGGGAAAAAGAGTGCCTTCATTCGCTAATTTGTACAAGTTAAGATGTATACATCTTTAAAGAGGAAATGTTCCAATTTCCTGGAATTGGGTTTCCTTGTAGTGTTTGAAGTTGGTAAGCCCCCATTCCGATTACTTTTGATACTCGGAACGGTCCTTCCCAATTTGCGGCGAGCTTTCCATGTGAAGGAGGTCTTCTGGCTTCCTCCGTTCGTCTGAGCATTAGGTCGCCTTCGATGAAGGTTCTCGGGACTACTTTCTTATTGTGCTTTCTTTCTATCAGTTGTTTCTAGGCTCTTTGTCTGATGGCTGCGATTTCTCTGTCTTCTTCGGCCAGATCAAGCTTGGCTTTTCTGGAGCTTATGTTATTTTGCTCGTTGTATAGCTCGGCTCTTAATGTTGGCACCCCGATTTCCACGGGAATTAGTGCTTCTGAGCCATAGACTAGCTTGAAGGGTGTTTCGCCCGTGGTGTTGTGTACTGTGGTGTTGTAGCTCCAAAGTATTTTCGGGATTAGCTCGGCCCATTCTCCCTTCGCATTATCGAGCTTTCTTTTTATTGCCTACAATACAACTTGGTTAGCGGCCTCGGCCTGCCCATTAGTTTGTGGGTGTTCGACCGAACAAAAATGATGCTGTATATTAAAATTTCTTAGAAATGAGCCGAGCTTATTATCTGTAAATTGTCTACCGTTGTCTGATATTATTTCCCTTGGTATTCCAAATCGGCATATTATATTTTTTCATATAAAAGATTGTACCTTTTCGGCTGTTATCCTTGCTAAGGGTTGTGCTTCGATCCATTTTGAGAAGTAATCTATTGACACTAAAAGGAATTTTACATGTCCTGGTGCTACTGGAAATGGGCCGAGCCCCCATCTGTGGAAAGGCCAGCTTACCTCTATGCTGTGTAACACCTCGGCTGGCTTTGTGGAGATGGCTTCGTGTTTTTGGCACTTGTCACATGCCTTGACTTTTGCTAGGCAATCTCTTTTCATGGTCGGCCAGTAGTATCCTGTCCGGGATATCTTAACTGCGAGGGCTCTTCCTCCAATGTGATTTTCGCATACACCCTCGTGAACTTTGTCCATCACCTCTCTTGCTTCGTCTTTGCTTAGGCATTTTAGCAATGGTTGTGAGAACCCGCGCCTGTACAGTTCTCCTGCTACCTTTGTATAGAAGCTCGCCTTACGTCTGAACTGTTGTGGGTTGAGCTCATTCTTTGGTATGGTTCCTGTACTTATGTATTCAAGAAAAGGTGTTCTCCAATCATGGAGGTGGTTAATGTTTTCTATGCATAATAGTTCAATGCTGGGTTTTTTTGTGAGTGTAAGTTGTGATAATACTGATGTTTGTGTATCCGCCCTAGTGGCGGCAAGTTTGGATAGTATATCCGCCCTAACATTTTGTTCTCTATGCACATGTAGTATAGTAAATGAGGTAAATTTTGAAATGAGATCCTTTGCTATGAGCCAATATTGTTCTAGCAAAGGATCTTTTACCTGGAATTCTCCTCGGATCTGTTGGACCACCAGGAGGGAGTCGTAGTATGCTGTAAGGTTTTGTACTTGGCGGCTTAGGGCGAGCTTAAGTCCTGCTACGAGGGCCTCATACTCGGCCTAGTTGTTGCTTGCTGAGAAGTGGAACCGGAGGGCTTGTTCGGCTACTACTTCGTCTCCTTCTTTCAGTATTATCCCGGCTCTACTTCCTTCTCGATTTGATGCTCCGTCTACATGCAACTCCCATGTCTTGTTTTGCTCGTCAAGGGTTAATTCTGAAATGAAGTCCGCGAGGATCTGTGACTTTAGGGCTGGCCTTGGCTGAAACTGGATGTCGAACTCTGAGAGCTCGATAGACCACTTAATCAGTCGTCCGGCTAGCTCCGGTTTTGTTAGTATCTGTCTTAACGGTTGGTTTGTTCTCACTATTATCGTGTGGCGTTGGAAGTATTGCCTGAGTCTTCTTGCTATTATTACTAGTGCTAAAGCAAGTTGTTCTATCCTCGGATATCTTTGTTCTGTTGGTTGCATTACCCTACTGATGAAGTACACTGGGTGTTGTGTTTTACCTGTTTCAACGACAAGAGCCGAGCTTATAGAATAATTAGAAACGGATAGATACAGAAATAAAGGTTTACCGATCTGGTTTTCACAGTACTGGTGGTGATGACAGGATGGTTTTGAGTTTGGCAAATGCTTTCTCACAGTCTGCGGTCCATTGGAATTTCTTATTCTTGGATATCGTTTGGAAAAAGAGGTGTGATCGATTCGAAACTGCTGGCAGGAATCGGGATAGTGCTGCTACTCTTCCTGCCAATTGCTGTACTTCTTTTACCGTCTTAGAACTCGTCATGTCGAGTATCGCTTTGCATTTTTCAAAGTTTGCTTCGATTCCCCGTGAGGTTAACATGAATTCGAGGAATTTGCCTCCTTGTACCCCAAAGGCGCATTTTTCAGGGTTGAGTCTCATCTTGTATGCTCGGATCTGTTCAAATATTTCTTTGAGGTCGTCGCAGTGTGACTTTTCTTGAGTGGTCTTGGCGACCATATCATCCACATAGATTTCCATATTCCGACCTATCTGGTTACGTAAGACCTTGTCCATTAGCCGTTGGTAGGTTGCACCTGCATTCTTGAGACCAAATGGCATTACTCAATAACAAAAATTTCCATGTTCAGTTATAAACGCTGTTTTGCTTTGGTCTTCTGGATGCATAAGTATCTGGTTGTAGCCAGAATATGCGTCCATGAAGCTTAAGCTTTTGAAACCTGATGCACTGTCTACGAGTTTATCGATGCAAGGTAGAGGATAAGCATCTTTAGGGCAAGCCTTATTTAAATCCGTAAAGTCGACGCACATGCGCCATTTACTTGAAGTTTTTCTTACCATTACCACGTTCGAAAGCCATGTGGTGAATCTGATCTCTTTGATAAAGTTTGATTTAAGAAGTTTTTCGGTTTCTTCCAGTGCCGCTTTTGATTTTTTCGACCCGAGGTTCCTCTTCTTCTGAGCTATAGGTCGGCTTGTCTTGTTGGTGGCGAGTTGGTGACAGATAATGTTCGGATCTATCCCTGGCATGTCTGTTGGGGTCCAGGCGAATAGATCAGCATTGCTTTGTAGCACTTTTATAAGTTTCGATCTTTCTTTTCCTTGTAGTGCTTGGCCGATGTATGTGACTTGTCCGGGCTTTGTTGTCAGTGAGACTTCTTGGAGTTCGTCTGCTGGTTCGGGTCTTTCTCGGGTGTCCTCGCGGGGGTTTAGGTCGGCTAAGGATAGTACCTCAGTTGTGTTGTGGATGGCTTTGACATCTTGTTGTTCTATTCTCGGGGTCAACTTTTTTAAGCTTGCGTTGTAGCACTGTCGGGCTTGTTGGCGGTCTGAGTGAAGTGTCGCTATTGTTCCGTCATGTGCTTGAAATTTTACACATAGGTGAAAGGTTGAAAGTACTGCCCTGAATATGTTCAGAGCAGGTCTTCCAAGTATGATGTTATAAGGACTAGGACAGTCAACTATCAAATATTGTATGTCGATGTTGCGTGATGATGGGTGGTTCCCTATCACTGTCTTCAACCATATGTAACCTTTAATCGGTACCCTTTCGCTGGAGAATCCGACTAATTCTCTGGAAGAGGGTTGTACAAGTCTTTCGGATATTATCATTTTCAAAAAAGTAGTATAAAACAAGACATCGGCACTACTACCTGGGTCCAGAAGGACATTTCTTACCAATAACTCGCCTGTTTGGATGGAAATTACCACTGGATCGTTTGAGTGTGGCGCGGCCGAGCATATGTCTGCTTGGTTGAAAGTGATCTCAAGATCGTCTACTTCTTTGTTACTTTGTGGAGTTGTTCCTTCGATTGCTAGCATTGTGCGGTAGCTTCACTTTCGTGCCGAGGCTATTTCTCCGCCACATGCGAATCCTCCAGATATGCAATTGATGACTCCTTTTGGAGGAGTGTTGTTCAACCATTTGTTGTCTTCTTTGTTTCTCGGGGTTTGTTATGTTCATCTCGGTCCGTTCGATTTTCTTTATGCTTTCTGCCTTCGATGTATTTATCCAGGAGTTCTTGTCGGGCTAGCCTTTCTAGCAAGTCTTTTGCTATAATGCACTCGTCGGTTGTGTGACCATATTTCTGATGGAAAGCGTAATGCTTGGTCTTGTCCACAAATCGCTGGTCTTGGTAGTTTCCTGCCTTGACAGGAGGTTTTATGATTTTGGCGTTGAGTATTTCCTTGATGATTCTTTCTCTCTTTGTGTTGAACCTGGTGTAGTTGTCAAACTTTGGGGTAAGCTTAAACGTCTTTCTGGGATCTTTGTAGTCTGCCGACCTGATTGTTCGGCTCTCTTCCTTTTTGGGTTGCCTTCTATCTGCTTTTTCGGCCTCGCAGAGTTCTTCAATCTCCATTTGCCCGGCGGCCCTTTCTCGAAATTCTTCCAAGGTTTTCGGTTTTGTGACGGTAATTGTTTCTCTGAATTTTCTGGGCTTGAGGCTAGCTTTTATGGCGTGAAGATGGACAGCGGGATCTAGATCGGGTATCTCCATTGTTGCATCTGCGAATCTGGTTAAGTAGTCCTTTAAGCTTTCTTGGGGACCTTGGCAGATAGTGCCGAGGTAATCTGATCCGTGCACATAAATCCGTGCTGCCGCAAAGTAGTCTATGAAGGATCTTGCCAATTCCTCGAAGGAAGAAATTGATCCTTCAGGCAGTTTCGAAAACCAAAGGAGGGCTGTGCCGTCGAGGTAAGTGGGGAAGGCCCTGCAAAGAACAGGTTCATTGTTAGGTCCATTAAACATCATAGACTGAAATTTCTTAATGTGAGCCCGGAGGTCACCAATCCCCTTATATAGCTCGAGTGAGGAAGGTAATGTAAAATGTTTTGGCATTTGGTAATTGGTAATCTCCTCAGAAAAAAGGTTGTCCAAGGTCAGTTTCTCCTTTGGTGGGTCGACGCTCAACATGTTCGTGTTGCCTTTCCCTTTGCATCCACTGTCCTCCTGCTTGTTGATGTTATTCTGGATGGATAATTCGGAAAGTCTTTTCACCTCTGCCTGTAATTCAGTCATCTGGGCCATGAATTCAGCTTGAGTGGGTTGAAAAACTCCGTTGTCAGCCATGGATAGAAATTGAGAAATCCTGCGTAGAAGGAAAAAACAAAGTAATATGTGGTTAAACAAGAATGGGGTTAGTGTAACTTTCGGGCCCACGGGGGCGCCAAATATTCCGTTCTGGTAGTGCCGAGGTCAGTGACTCTTGTTCGAGCACCTAGATTCTCAACCGAGCAATGCGTCGTCCAGATGTCACTATGCGGTTATGACCTCAGCTTTCTGAAACACGGCGGCGGGAGCACCTGCAAAAGGGACTCTGGTGCATGAAATTGTGATCATCAATGGTGCCATCAACATGGTATGCTCAATTGCAATCTCAACTCTTTATCACAACTTCGCACAACTAACCAGCAAGTGCACTGGGTCGTCCAAGTAATAAACCTTACGCGAGTAAGGGTCGATCCCACGGAGATTGTTGGTATGAAGCAAGCTATGGTCATCTTGTAAATCTCAGTCAGGCGGATTCAAATGGTTATGGAGGATTAATGATTAAAAGATAAATAAAACATAAAATAAAGATAGAGATACTTATGTAATTCATTGGTGAGAATTTCAGATAAGCGTTTGGAGATGCTTTGTCCCTTCTATCTCTCTGTTTTCCTACTGTCTTCATCCAATCCTTCTTACTCCTTTCCATGGCAAGCTGTATATTGGGCATCACCGTTGTCAATGGCTACAGTTCCGTCTTCTCAATGAAAATGTTCAACGCGCTTTGTCACAGCATGGCTATTCATCTGTCGGTTCTCGATCATGTCGGAATAGAATCCAGTGATTCTTTTGCGTCTATCACTAACGCCCCACAATTACGAGTTTGAAGCTCGTCACAGTCATTCAATCCCTGAATCCTACTCAGAATACCACAGACAAGGTTCAGACCTTCCGGATTCTCAAGAATGGCCGCCAATGGATTCTAGCTTATACCACGAAGATTCTGATTAAGGAATCCAAGAGATATCCACTCAATCTAAGGTAGAACGAAGGTGGTTGTCAGGCACACGTTCATAGGTGAGAATGATGATGAGTGTCACGGATCATCACATTCATCAAGTTGAGGAACAAGTGATATCTTAGAACAAGAATAAGCTGAATTGAATAGAAGAACAATAGTAATTGCATTAATACTCAAGGTACAGCAGAGCTCCACACCTTAATCAATGGTGTGTAGAAACTCTACCGTTGAAAATACATAATAACAAGGTCTAGGCATGGCCGAATGGCCCGCCTCCCAAAAGAGGGTTCAATCATAAAAACATGATCAAAAGACGATCCGAAGATTGAAAGATCCCCCGGATACAATAGCAAAAGGTCCTCTTTATAGAGAACTAGTAGCCTAGGGTTTACAGAAATGAGTAAATGACGTAAAAATCCACTTTCGGGCCCACTTGGTGTGTGCTTGGGCTGAGCATTGAAGCTTCCATGTGTAGAGACTTTTCTTGGAGTTAAAAGCCAGCTTTTGTGCTAGTTTGGGCGTTTAACTCCCACTTTTGTGCCAGTTCCAGCGTTTATCGCCGGGAATTCTGAAGCTGACTTGGAACGCCTGTTTGCGCCATCAAATCGTGGGAAAAGTATGGACTATTATATATTGATGGAAAGCCCTGGATGTCTACTTTCCAACGCAATTAAGAGCGTGCCAATTGGGCTTCTTTAGCTCCAGAAAATTCACTTTGAGTGCAGAGAGGTCAGAATCCAACAGCATCTGCAGCCCTTTCCAGCCTCTGAATAAGATTTTTGCTCAGGTCCCTCAATTTCAGCCAGAAAATACCTGAAATCACAGAAAAATACACAAACTCATAGTAAAGTCCAGAAAAGTGAATTTGAAATAAAAACTAATAAAAATATAATAAAAACTAACTAAAACATACTAAAAGCATACTAAAAACAATGCCAAAAAGCGTATAAATTATCCGCTCATCACAACACCAAACTTAAATTGTTGCTTGTCCCCAAGCAACTGAAAATCAAATAGGATAAAAAGAAGAGAATATACAATGAATTCCAAAAACATCTATGAAGATCAGTATTAATTAGATGAGCGGGGCTTTTAGCTTTTTGCCTCTGAACAGTTTTGGCATCTCACTTTATCCTTTGAAGTTCAGAATGATTGGCTTCTATAGGAACTCAGAATCCGGATAGTGTTATTGATTCTCCTAGTTAAGTATGATGATTCTTGAACACTGCTACTTTATGAGTCTTGGCCGTGGCCCAAAGCACTCTGTTTTCCAGTATTACCACGGGATACATCCATGCCACAGACACATAACTGGGTGAACCTTTTCATATTGTGACTCAGCTTTGCTAGAGTCCCCAATTAGAGGTGTCCAGGGTTCTTAAGCACACTTTTTTTGCTTCGGATCACGACTTTAACCGCTCAGTCTCAAGTTTTCACTTGACACCTTCACGCCACAAGCACATGGTTAGAGACAACTTGGTTTAGCCGCTTAGGCCAGGATGTTATTCCTGTAGGCCCTCCTATCCACTGTTGCTCAAAGCCTTGGATCCTTTTTATTATCCTTGCCTTTTGGTTTAAAGGGCTATTGGCTTTTTCTGCTTGCTCTTTTTTTTTTGAATTCACTGTTTTTTCTTGCTTCAAGAATCATTTTTATGATTTTTCAGATCCTCAGTAACATGTCTCCTTTTTCATCATTCTTTCAAGAGCCAACAATTTTGACATTCATGAACAACAAATTCAAAAGACATATGCACTGTTCAAGCATACATTCAGAAATCAAAAGTATTGCCACCACATCAAAATAATTAATATGTTATAAAATTTGAAATTCATGCAATTCTTCTCTTTTTCAATTAAGAACATTTTTCATTTAAGAAAGGTGATGGATTCATAGGACATTTATAACTTTAAGGCATAGACACTAAGACACTAATGATCATAAGACACAAACATAAATAAAACATAAAGCATAACTTTCGAAAAACAGAAAAATAAAGAACAAGGAGATTAAAGAACGGGTCCACCTTAGTGATGGCGGCTTGTTCTTCCTCTTGAAGATCTTATGGAGTGCTTGAGCTCCTCAATGTCTCTTCTTTGCCTTTGTTGCTCCTCTCTCATGATTCTTTTATCTTCTCTAATTTCATGGAGGAGGGTGGAATGTTCTTGGTGCTCCACCCTTAGTTGTCCCATGTTGGAACTCAATTCTCCTAGGGAGGTGTTGATTTGCTCCCAATAGTTTTATGGAGCAAAGTGCATCCTTTGAGGCATCTCAGGGATTTCATGATGAGGAATTTCCTCATGTCCATGAGTGGGATCTCTTGTTTGCTCCATCCTCTTCTTAGTGATGGGCTTGTCCTCATCAATGAGGATGTCTCCCTCTATGTTAATTCCAACTGAATTACAGAAGTGACAAATGAGATGAGGGAAGGCTAACCTTACCAAGGTAGAGGACTTGTCTGCCACCTTATAAAGTTCTTGGGATATAACCTCATGAACTTCTACTTCCTCTCCAATCATGATGCTATGAATCATGATAGCCCGGTCTATAGTAGCTTCGGACCGGTTGCTAGTGGGAATGATTGAGCGTTGGATAAACTCCAATCATCCCCTAGCCACGGGCTTGAGGTCATGCCTTCTCAGTTGAACCAGCTTCCCTCTTGAATCTCTCTTCCATTGAGCACCCTCTTCACAAATGTCTTTGAGGACTTGGTCCAACCTTTGATCAAAGTTGACCCTTCTAGTGTAGGGGTGTTCATCTCCTTGCATCATGGGCAAGTTGAATGCCAACCTTACATTTTCCAGACTAAAATCTAAGCATTTCCCCCGAACCATTGTAAGCTAATTCTTTGGGTCCGGGTTCACACTTTGATCATGGTTATTGGTGATCCATGCATTGGCATAGAACTCTTGAACTATTAAGATTCCGACTTGTTGAATGGGGTTGGTAAGAACTTCCCAACCTCTTCTTCAGATCTCATGTCGGATCTCCGGATATTCACTCTTTTTGAGTTTAAAAGGGACCTTGGGGATCACCTTCTTCAAGGCCACAACTTCATAGAAGTGGTATTGATGCACCCTTGAGATGAATCTCTCCATCTCCCATGACTCGGAGGTTGAAGCTTTTGCCTTCCCTTTCCTCTTTCTAGAGGTTTCTCCGGCCTTGGATGCCATAAATGGTTATGGAAAAACAAAAAGCATTGCTTTTACCACACAAAACTTAAAAGGTTTGCTCATCCTCGAGCAAAAGAAGAAAGAAGAGAGTAGAAGAAGAAGAAATGAAGGAGATGGAGGGGGCTTTTGTGGTTCGGATGAGGGGGAGAAGTAGTGTTTAGGTTGTGTAAAAATGAAGGAGTGAAGAAGAGTTTATATAGGGGTGGAGAGAGGGGTAGTGTTCGGCCATTATGGGTGGGTTTGGGAGGAAAAATGGTTTGAATTTGGATGGTGGGGTAAGTGGGGTTTTATGAAGGATGGATGTGAGTGGTGAAAAGAATGGTGGGATTTGATAGGTGAGGGTTTTTTTTTGGGAAAGAGGTATTGAGGTGATTGGTGAATGGGTGAAGAAGAGAGAGAGTGGTGGGGTAGGTGGGGATCCTGTGGGGTCCACAGATCCTGAGGTGTCAAGGATAGCTCATCCCTGCACCAAGTGGCGTGCAAAACGCCCTTTCTGTCAATCCTGGCATTAAACACCGGGCTGCTGCCCTTTTCTGGCATTAAACGCCAGTCTGGTGCCCCTTTCTAATGTTAAACGCCAGTCTGGTGCCCCTTTCTAGCGTTAAACGCCCAAAACGGTGCCAGACTGGGCGTTAAACGCCCATTTGCTGCCCTTACTGGCGTTTAAACGCCATCAAGCTTTTCCTCCAGGGTGTGCTGTTTTTCTTTCTGTTTTTCATTCTGTTTTTATTTTTTCAATTGTTTTTGTGACTTCACATGATCATCAACCTATAGAAAACATAAAATAACAATGGAAAATAGATAAATATAACATTGGGTTGCCTCCCAACAAGTGCTTCTTTAATGTCAGTAGCTTGACAGTGGGCCCTCATGGAGCCTCACAGATGTTCAGAGTAATGTTGGAACCTCCCAACACCAAACTTAGAGTTTGAATGTGGGGGTTCAACACCAAACTTAGAATTTGGTTGTGGCCTCCCAACACCAAACTTAGAGTTTGGCTGTGGGGGCTCTGTTTGACTCTGTTTTGAGAGAAGCTCTTCATGCTTCCTCTCCATGGTTACAGCGGGATATCCTTGAGCCTTAAACACAAAGGATTCTTCATTCACTTGAATGATCAATTTTCCTCTGTCAACATCAATCACAGCCTTTGCTGTGGCTAGGAAGGGTCTGTCAAGGATGATGGATTCATCAATGCACTTCCCAGTCTCTAGGACTATGAAATCAGCAGGGATATAATGGTCTTCAATCTTTACCAGAACATCCTCTACAAGTCCATAAGCTTGTTTTCTTGAATTGTCTGCCATCTCTAGTAAGATTCTTGCAGCTTGTACCTCAAAGATCCCTAGCTTCTCCATTACAGAGAGAGGCATGAGGTTTATGCTTGACCCTATGTCACACAGAGCCTTCTCGAAGGTCATAGTGCCTAATGTACAAGGTATTGAGAACTTCCCAGGGTCCTGTCTCTTTTGAGGTAATCTCTGCCTAGTCAAGTCATCCAGTTCTTTGGTGAGCAAAGGGGGTTCGTCCTCCCAAGTCTCATTACCAAATAACTTGTCATTTAGCTTCATGATTGCTCCAAGGTACTTAGCAACTTGCTCTTCAGTGACATCTTCGTCCTCTTCAGAGGAAGAATACTCATCAGAGCTCATGAATGGCAGAAGTAAATCCAATGGAATCTCTATGGTCTCAGTGTGAGCCTCAGATTTCTATGGTTCCTCATTAGAGAACTCATTGGAGGCCAATGGACGTCCATTGAGGTCTTCCTCAGTGGTGCTCACTGCCTCTTTCTCCTCTCCAAATTCGGCCATGTTGATGGCCTTACACTCTCCTTTTGGATTCTCTTCTGTATTGCTTGGAAGAGTACTAGGAGGGAGTTCAGTAACTTTCTTACTCAGCTGACCCACTTGTGCCTCCAAGTTTCTAATGGAGGACCTTGTTTCAGTCATGAAACTTTGAGTGGTTTTGATTAGATCAGAGACCATGGTTGCTAAGTCAGAGTGGCTCTGCTTAGAATTCTCTGTCTGTTGCTGAGAAGATGATGGAAAAGGCTTGCCATTGCTAAACTTGTTTCTTCCACCATTATTGTTGTTGAAACCTTGTTGAGGTCTCTGTTGATCCTTCCATGAGAGATTTGGATGATTTCTCCATGAAGGATTATAGGTGTTTTCATAGGGTTCTCCCATGTAATTCACCTCTTCCATTGATGGGTTCTCAGGATCATAAGCTTCTTCTTTAGATGAAGCGTCCTTAGTACTGCCTGGTGCAGCTTGCATTCCAGACAAACTTTGAGAAATCATATTGACTTGCTGAGTCAATATTTTGTTATGAGGCAATATGGCATTCAGAGTATCAATCTCAAGAACTCCTTTCTTCTGATTCGTCTCATTGTTCACAGGATTCCTTTCAGAAGTGTACATGAATTGGTTATTTGCAACTATTTCAATGAGTTCTTGAGCTTCTGCAGGCGTCTTCTTCAGATAAAGAGATCCTCCAGCAGAGCTGTCCAGTGACATCTTGGACAGTTCAGATAGACCATCATAGAAGATACATATGATGCTCCATTCAGAAAGCATGTCAGAAGGACACTTTCTAATCAATTATTTGTATCTTTCCCAAGCTTCATAGAGGGATTCACCTTCCTTCTGTCTGAAGGTTTGGACTTCCACTCTAAGCTTACTCAATTTTTGAGGTGGAAAAAACTTTGCTAAGAAGGCATTGACTAGCTTTTCCCAAGAGTTCGGGCTTTCTTTATGTTGTGAGTCCAACCATATCATAGCTCTGTCTCTTACAACAAAAGGGAATAGCATAAGTTTGTAGACCTCAGGGTCAACCCCATTGGTCTTAACAGTGTCACAGATTTGCAAGAATTCAGCTAAAAACTGATGAGGATCTTCCAATGGAAGTCCATGGAACTTGCAATTCTGTTGTATTAGAGAAACTAATTGAGGCTTAAGCTCAAAGTTGTTTGCTCCAATGGCAGGGATAGAGATGCTTCTCCCATAGAAGTCGAGAGTAGGTGCAGTAAAGTCACCCAGCACCTTCCTTGCATTGTTGGCATTGTTGTTGTTTTCGGCTGCCATGTCTTCTTCTTGTTTGAAGATTTCTGTTAGGTCCTCTACAGAGAGTAGTGCTTTAGCTTCTCTTAGCTTTCGCTTCAAGGTCCTTTCAGGTTCAGGGTCAGCCTCAACAAGAATGCTTTTGTCTTTGCTCCTGCTCATATGAAAGAGAAGAGAACAAGAAAATATGGAATCCTCTATTTCACAGTATAGAGATTCCTTGAGATGTCAGAGGAAAAGAAGAATAGAAGGAGGAGGTAGAAGAAGAAGAATTTGAACTTATCAAGAGAGATAGAGTTCGAATTATTGATAGTGGAGGAATGTTAGTCCTTAAATAGAAGGATGTGAGAAGAGGGGAAGAATTTTCGAAAATAAATTAAAAGATTTTGAAGAAATTTTGAAAAATTGAAGAATGATTTTCGAAAATTAAAGTTGGGAAAGAAATAAAGTGATTTTTGAAAAAGATTTTGAAATTAGAAATCAAAAAGATTGAAAATTATTTGGAAAAAGGTGCGATTAAGAAGATATGATTGAAGAGTTATGGTTTTAAAAAGATATGATTGAGAAACAATTTAAAAAGATTTGAATTTTAAAATTAATGACTTGGCTAACAAGAAATTTAAAGGATATGATTCAAACATTAAACCTTTCTTAATAGAAAAGGCAACATACTTGAAATGTTGAATCAAATCATTAATTGTGGGCAAGTATTTTTAAGAATGGAAAGAAATTGATTTTGAAAATATATGATTGAAAAGATATGGTTTGAAAAAGATTTGATTTTGAAAAATTATGAAAACTTGAAAAAAATTTGAATTAAAAACAAAATCTTCCCTCTTGTATCATCCTGGCGTTAAACGCCCAGAATGGTATCCATTCTGGCATTTAACGCCCAGCCAGGTACCCTGGCTGGAGTTTAAACGCCAGTTTTCCTTCTTCACTGGGCATTTTGAACGCCCAGCTTTTTCTGTGTAGTTCCTCTGCTGCATGTTCTGAATCTTCAATTCTCTGTATTATTGACTTGAAAAGACACAAATTAATTTTTTTTGAATTTTTAATGATGAGGAATAATCAAAATGAAACTAAGATCAAATAAACAATGCATGCAAAACACCAAACTTAGAAGTTTGTATACTATTGACACTAACAAATTGAGAATGCATATGAGATACAACAAAACACTCAAGACAAGAGAATTTAAAGATCAGAGCAAGGAAATCATCAAGAACAACTTGAAGATCAATGAAGAACATAATGCATGTAATTTTCGAAAATTAGAAGAATAAAGACATGCAATTGACACCAAACTTAAAATTAGACACTAGACTCAAACAAGAAACATAAAAATATTTTTGATTTTAAGATTTTATAAATTTTTTTGTTCTTTTTTGAAAATTGAGTGGAAAAGAAAAAACAAGGGTTCAAAATTCTTAATGAGAATTCCAGGAATCATTTCAATGCTAGTCTAAGACTCCGGTCTAGGAATTAGACATGGCTTCACAGCCAGCCAAGCTTTCAGTGAAAGCTCCGATCCAAAACACTAGACATGGCCAATGGCCAGCCAAGCTTTTGCAGATCATTGCTCACAACAGCAAAACTGATAGAAATCAACAAACTCTTGTGATGATAAGTTAAAACCTTGGTCCAGAAGATTAGACATGGCTTCACAGCCAGCCATACTTCAACAAATCATCATGAAACTCTAGAATCCATTCTTAAAAACTCTGAAGAATAAAATAGAAATATTTTTTTGTATTTTTGAAAAATTTTCGAAAAGTAAAAAGCTTAAACATAAAATAAAATTACCTAATCTAAGCAACAAGATGAACCGTCAGTTGTCCAAACTCAAACAATCCCTGGCAACAGCGCCAAAAACTTGGTGCACGAAATTGTGATCATCAATGGCGCCATCAACATGGTACGCTCAATTGCAATCTCAACTCTTTATCACAACTTCGCACAACTAACCAGCAAGTGCATTGGGTCGTCCAAGTAATAAACCTTACGCGAGTAAGGGTCGATCCCACGGAGATTGTTGGTATGAAGCAAGCTATGGTCATCTTGTAAATCTCAGTCAGGCGGATTCAAATGGTTATGGAAGATTAATGATTAAAAGATAAATAAAACATAAAATAAAGATAGAGATACTTATGTAATTCATTGCTGAGAATTTCAGATAAGCGTATGGAGATGCTTTGTCCCTTCCGTCTCTCTACTTTCCTACTGTCTTCATCCAATCATTCTTACTCCTTTCCATGGCAAGCTGTATGTTGGGCATCACCGTTTTCAATGGCTACAGTCCCGTCCTCTCAGTGAAAATGTTCAACACGCTTTGTCAGAGCACGGCTATTCATCTGTCGGTTCTCGATCATGTCGGAATAGAATCCAGTGATTCTTTTGCGTCTGTCACTAACGCCCCACAATCGTGAGTTTGAACCTCGTCACAGTCATTCAATCCCTGAATCCTATTCAGAATACCACAGACAAGGTTTAGACCTTCCGGATTCTCAAGAATGGCCGCCAATGGATTCTAGCTTATACCACGAAGATTCTGATTAAGGAATCCAAGAGATATCCACTCAATCTAAGGTAGAACAGAGGTGGTTGTCAGGCACACGTTCATAGGTGAGAATGATGATGAGTGTCACGGATTATCACATTCATCAAGTTGAGGAACAAGTGATATCTTAGAACAAGAATAAGCTGAATTGAATAGAAGAACAATAGTAATTGCATTAATACTCAAGGTACAGCAGAGCTCTACACCTTAATCTATGGTGTGTAGAAACTCTACCGTTGAAAATACATAAGAACAAGGTCTAGGCATGGTCGAATGGCCAGCCTCCCAAAAGAGGGTTCAATCATAAAAACATGATCAAAAGATGATCTGAAGATTGAATGATCCCCCGGATACAATAGCAAAAGGTCCTATTTAAAGAGAACTAGTAGCCTAGGGTTTACAGAAATGAGTAAATGACGTAAAAATCCACTTCCGGGCCCACTTGGTGTGTGCTTGGGCTGAGCATTGAAGCTTCCATGTGTAGAGACTTTTCTTGGAGTTAAACGCCAACTTTTGTGCCAGTTTGGGCGTTTAACTCCCACTTTTGTGCCAGTTCCGGCATTTAACGCTGGGAATTCTGAAGCTGACTTGGAACACCTATTTGGGCCGTCAAATCTCGGGCAAAGTATGGACTATTATATATTTCTGGAAAGCCCTGGATATCTACTTTCCAACGCAATTGAGATCGCGCCAATTGGGTTTCGGTTGCTCCAGAAAATCTACTTCGAGTGCAGGGAGGTCAGAATCAAACAACCTCTGCAGCCCTTTTCAGCCTCTGAATCAGATTTTTGCTTAGGTCCCTCAATTTCAGCCAGAAAATACCTGAAATCACAGAAAAACACACAAACTCATAGTAAAGTCCAGAAAAGTGAATTTTAAATAAAAACTAATAAAAATATAATAAAAACTAACTAAAACATACTAAAAGCATACTAAAAACAATGCCAAAAAGCGTATAAATTATCCGCTCATCAGACTCCAACGCTCAAGTAAGAATGTGAATTATAAGAAAATAAGAGAAGTAAATCAGTGCGTGTTCTGAAGAACCTGAGTCTATGGTTAGGATTTGTTCTTCCCGATATGCCTGGTCGGAGTTGTTGTTAGTATCTTTGACTTGCGTAGGATCAGGAGTGAGTTGAGTGGTGTAGACCGTTGTGAGTAGTGGTTTAGGAGATGATACGGTTGTGATATTGTTTGCCTCCAGGATTTTAGGTCGGATTATGTTTGAGCTACAGGTGCCGAGTATAAGGGGTACACATCACTACATATAACAGAAAACAGTTGAAAACATTACTGTTCCATCACCCTCATACTTCGGCCATGATGGCTTATACTTTGGTTCATTAGTTAACGTTATCAAGAACCAAATAACGGTCTAATACAAAAACCGCTCACCAAATATCTCGGATTCACTCAAAAGACTCGAAAAGAGAGATTATGGTCAGTAACGTAAAGCGACTATAAATAGTAGCATTAGCCTAACTAAACAGGGCACATTCAAAAAGCAAATCACAATCTTCATATTTTTACCTCTGTTTCTACGTCTATATTACTTGCAATCTTAGTCGAATCTTTATGACATGAATTTGACTCTTCTGAAGTTGTTCATTTACTTTAGAGAGAAAAGTAACACAATTTAAGCCATTGATAATATAAATGGTTCTGATCATCTTAAATAAATAAATGCATTAAAAGAATTTAAAAGTAGATTTTTTAATAAGATTCCTTGAAAATTATGCGACAACTGCTGTAACTTCAAAGACCGAGTGATTTCTTCCTTTTATTTCATCTTCTTTCTATTTTATTTAGTTTTTTCTTTCTTTTTCTTCAACAAAAAAATTATTTTCGGTTCTATTTTTTCACAATATGTAATTCTCTTTTTATATTTTATTATTATGTTCTTCTATGATATTGTTATTGTTTTGGTTATTTTCTTCTTTTTTATTTTTGTCTTCTGTAACTTACATTTAAAGTTTTGTCATGAAAGAGATTAATGGTAATCACTAATAATTTTTCATCTTTTATGAATTTTGAATAATTTTTTAAAAAATCTGATAAAAAATAAAATAAATTAATTTAAATTAGGTCAAGAAATGTTTATTTATTTATTTTTTATTTTAATATAAAAAAAGCTCATGTAAATGTGCTCAATCTTTTTTAGATAAATGTACTCTATTCTGATGATAATATATTTTCTTTAACCAGTCGTACATTTAAATTTAAACTACAATATTAGACATAAAACAAGTATCATAAACACATAAAAACATATAAATATATAAATAAATTAATTTAATGTATATCAATATAAATTTATTAGAGATCTATTAAATCAACATCACACCATTAGTTATTCTAAACACTCATTAGTTTGTTCTCAGTTAGATTCTTATTTCAAATATAAACAAAAAAATGAGTACATTTATCTAAAAAAGATTGAGTACATTTACATGAGTTTTTTTTAACTTTTTTTAATGCATTTATTTATTTAAGATGATCAGAACCATTTATATTATCAATGACTTAGATTGCGTTACTTTTCTCTCTAAAGTAAATGAACAACTTTAGAGGAGCCAAATCCTTATGACATGGATCAAAGACGTTATTGCGCTAAAGCAGTAAAGCTAGGTCGTTGTTTGGAAGTAACACGCTATATGGCTCGCGTACAGTTTCAAATGAGCAAGAGCCACTGCATCAGTGTCCGGGTGTAATGTTAAATGAGCAAGGGTTCCCGCATTTTCGTGAACGGGCGAGGGTAAATAAGCTAGTTCACAAAAAAAGGTAATGGTCGGGGCGACAGAAGGTTGAGATTTGGGACATGGAACATAGGCACTCTAATAGGAAAATCTATGGAGGTGGTGGATACCATGAAAAGTAGGAAGATTAGCATCACGTGCCTACAAGAAATAAAAAGGGTTGGTGCGAAGGCTAGGAAGTTGGATACTTCCGGATTTAAACTTTGGTATACGGGAAAGGTAAAGAAAAGGAATGGGGTAGGTATTATTGTGGATAAACAGTGAAAGAAGGACGTAGTGGAAGTCAAGAGGATGGGAGATCAGATTATCTCTATCAAACTTGCATTGGTAGGAGGTACTTTTCATGTGATTAGCGCCTATGCACTGCAAGTGGGTTCGGAACAACACAAGATAAGGTTTTGGGAGGATCTTGAGAGTTTGGTCAGACATACCTCCGGGAGATAAGATTTTCTTAGAAGGAGATTTAAATTGCCATGTTGGAAGAGAAGCGACTGGGTGTGGAAGTATTCACGGAGGTCATAGTTTTGGGGTGGTCAATACTGATGGTAAAACTATTTTGGACTTTTCCTCCACTTTTGATCTCCTAATCGCAAATACATGTTTTAAAAAGAGAGACGAGCATCTTATAACCTATAAGAGTGGCATGACAAGCTCTCAAATCGACTTCTTCTTCTTGAGGAGAGCTGACCGAAAATTTTGTATTAACTGTAAAATTATTTCGGGAGAGAGTTTAACAACACAACATAGGATGCTTGTCATGGATTTTTGAGTTGAGCAAAAATTGAGAAAAAGACATCATAGGAAGAACCCAAGGACGAAGTGGTGGTGGATGAAAGATGAAAAATAAAGAAGTTTCCTAAGACGGGTAGAAGAAGAGGCAAAGTAGGATGGGAACGGAAGCGCAGAGGAGATGTGGAGAGAGATTGCAGAAGTTATTAGAAGAATAGCTAAAGAAAATTTTGGTGAATCTAGAGGGATAGAACCAAGAGACAAGGAGTCCTGGTGGTGGAATGCGAGGGAGAAAAGATAAGGCAAAAAGGGTGTGTTTTAAAGAGTGGGCTTTGTGTCGCAATGCAAATAATTAGAAAAAATATAAGGCGGCTAAGAAAGAAACAAAAGTGGCTGTATGTAAAGCAAGAACAAGAGCATATATATAAGGGTCTCTACTAGTCCTTAGGCCCGAAAGACAAAGAAAAAGGTATATATAGAATCGCAAAGAGCCATGAAAGAAGAATGAGAGTCTTGGATCAGGTTAAGTGCATAAAGGATAAAGACAGGAAGGTGTTGGCTCAAGAGGAGAAGATCAATGAAAGCTGAAAAAGCTACTTTTACGAGTTATTTAATGAAGGACAGAAGATTCTTCCGAGCCTTAGTCGGTTATGTACGAGGGAAGAAGATCAAAACTTCGACTACTATCGAAGGATTCGAGACTTGGAAGTAAAAGAGACTCTAAAGCAGATGAAAAATGGTAGGACAGTAGGACCCGATAATATCCGAATTGAAGTTTGGAAGGGTCTTTGAAAGAAAGACTTCAGTTGGTTAACTAATTTTTTTAATGAGATTTTAAGGTCTAAGAAGATGCCAGATGAGTGGAGAAAGAGCACCTTGGTACCTGTTCCGAGGGTTACTTGAAACTAGAGTTCGATCTCGGACGAGATCTTTTATGCTGATCGGAGCTGCGGAGTCCGATCTGATGATGGTGGTTGGAGTCGCTATGTCTGACTCGTGGGACTTGGTGATGATGCTGAGCCTTCGTCCCCGGAGGGTGGGGGGTACCTGTAAGGGACTCCGATGCTTAAGTTAGCAAGGGTATTAAGCAGGTATTGAGTAGAATCAGAGTATGAGTTATACCTGGGTGCTCTAGTGTATTTATAATGGTGTAGAGAGACCTTCCTCAGATAAGATAAGTTAGTTATCCTATCTTATCTTTATCTTCGACCGAGGTCATCTTATCTTTAAGGGAACCGCCCTTCTCTCTGTAGGCTTGGGCTGCCTTAGGATTTGGGGCGCGTTCCTCTATTTGGGCCCTTCTTTGGGCTTTCCTGGTGACTTGGCCGAGCTCTTTGGAAAGAGGTCGGGTTGTCCTGACCTGAAGAGGTCGGTCGCTTTGCCTGTCGAACATCCCGGGTCGGACAGCTCGACCCAGGGTATGAACAGTGCCCCTACTCGAGCTTGGTCTTTATCTAGAGGTCGAGATTTGGACTTCGAGCCTGCTCGGGTAAAGCCAAACTCGAGCATTTTGTCGCTTTTGTAGAGCTCCTTTTTGAATGCGGGGCGTTTCTGTTTCTTTTAAAAGCGTGCGTTTTTTTCATTTAACGCTCTAGCTTTGGAAACGTGCGAGAGTTTAACACCCTCATTAATGGGCTTTTAATGCTCCGCTTTCTCTGGGTCTCTTTACTTTTAAACTTTGCATTTGAAAAACGGTTTCTCTTCTTCGTAACCTTCTTTCTCTCTTTTCTGTTTTCTCTATGATTTTCTCATTTCCTTCTGTGACGTTTGCTTGGCGATTGTAGGTGCCCTTCTTGCTTTCGACGACAATTCTCGGTCTCTTCGTCTTTGCTCTCCGCGCGCTTCTCCTTTTTCAGGTTGGTTCGTCTTCTCTTTCTGTTTGCATTATTCTACTTCCTGGTGTAGTAGGGTTTTTGTTTGGGTGTATATTTGGGAAAATTTGACCCTTTTCGCTTTTCTGTGTTTTTGTTGCTGCGATTTCTGGCTTTTTCTTCTCTGATGTTCCCTTGGCAGTTTGGAGCTTCCTAAGGCTTTTGCATGTTGTTGTCTGATTCATTTGATTTTTGAAAAAGATTGCGCCTTTATCCATTTTTTCCATTTGGCATGTTCTCACTGTTGGGTGGACTGAGGTTGTAATTTCTATCACTGCTTTTTTTTATGACTTTTATTGTCTTTTTGTTGAGACGTGTAAAGATGTAGGCTTGTAGGCTTCCCTAAATCTTCTTTCTGCCTCCAAAGGATGCTCCTGGAACCTTTTGGATTGGGTTCTGGGGTTTCCTTTTCTTGCTTTTCCTGGTTTCTCTGATTCCTATATGCTTTAGTTTTGTGAGTTGCCTCCGTTTATGCCCGAGGTTTTCAATTAGTGTCCGAGGTGTTTTCTGAGTAATCCAATCTTCGTTTCTTCTTGTAGGACTAGTTAACCATGTGTTCTCGCAAAAATATTGTCGAGGCATCCTCTAAAGTTCCCGAGGGAATGTCTGACTGGTTGGACTCCCTTGTGCTGCTATGTGTATCTCTGGCTAATTTGGAGTTCTGTGCGGCGCTTAGAAAACATCATCAGATATGTAGTAGTGAGAATCAAGAATGCAACTATGAGTTGGTGGCACCTGACTCTGATGACTGGGTCTGCTTTCCTACTTTGACCCAGGGGGAGCGTCCTTTCTTCTATGCATATGATTTCTTTTTTAGCCAGATGGATATTACTCTTCCTTTTTCTTCTTTTGAGACCGACTTGTTATGGTCTTGTAACGTGGCCCCATCTCAGCTTCACCCGAATTCTTGGGGTTTTATTAAGATTTTTCAAATGGTTTGTCATGAATTTGGCATTAAGCCCTCTTTGACTCTTTTTCTGTATTTGTTTGTGTTGACCAAACCTGGGACTACCAAAAAGAAAGCTTCTTGGATTTCTTTTAGGTCGGCCCAGGGGCATAAAGTCTTCTCCATGTATGATGAGTCCTTTCACAATTTCAAGAATTACGTTTTCAAGATCCGAGCTATTGAAGGAGCTCGCGCTTTCTTCCTGGATGAGAATGACGAGCCTCGTTTTCCTATAGAGTGGCAGAGAAATATAGTTGTGTCTAGGTATACCTGGGAAATGCTAGATGAGGTCGAGCAGGCCTTTGTTGCTGCTTTGGAGAATATTTGGGGGGAACCTCCTCATCTTGAGACCAAGAAATTTCTGGGGGATCCGTCCTTGATTCGTGCTGTGCTGGGTATTTTATAGACTGTGTTTGCCTGTCTTTGTTTTCTTGCTTTCTTTTCTGGGTATTCATAGGTCGTTTGTATTTTTCTTTGTTTTTCAGAGATGTCAAAGAATAATGAGTCACTGAAGGCCTTTAAGAAGACGAGGAAAGCTACCGCGGCTCAGAACGTCCCGGCCAAGGTGGTCGGGGAAGGGTCCTCCCAGACTTTGTCGAAGCCGTCTGTCCTGAGTTCTCCTGGGCCGAGGAGAATGATCCCGACCCCTCGGGTTCGTTTGGTCGATCCACCTCAAACTTCAGTTGGTACCTTTGCTCCTTCAATCGCTCCTCCTCCAAAAAGACCTCGGACTGTCAAGCCTTTTAATCTTGATGCTCCCGACTTTAATGCAGTTGGGTTTCTGGACCAACAAATTGCTCCCTATGGTGTCATGCCTACTGACGATGTATCCATTCTTCGTCATTTGGATTATATTACCCGGAGCGGTATTACGCTGGCACACATGGGAGCGGCTCTATACCGAACAGCTCAAGATCGTCCTATTCATGCTACCAAGGCTTTTATGGAGGAGGCAAAGTCAGAGTTTGACCGAATCAAGGGTTTGAAGGAGGAGCTCGAGGTGAAGGTGTCCGAGCTGGAAAAGGAGATGAAGGGGGAGAAGGCCCGGTCTGTTGGTCTGGCGGCTGCTGCGCAACTGGCCGATGATACGGCACTGACGAGAGGACTTTTGCATGGTCTAGAAATTTGTGGATAAATCCTCGTTGCAAGTATAGTTTCTAAACCTTCAAAAGTCCTTTCGTACAAACGTGTTGGGTGTCACAAGTAACAAACCCCTTTAGAAATTGTTAACCGAGTATTCAAACCTCGGGTCGTCTTCTCAAGAAACTACGAGGAAGTGTGTTCTTATTATTTGCTATAAAGGTTGTAATCGAGGTTTAGAATATGATAAGCAAGTAATTTAAATGATGAGTGAATTAAATAGCAATTAAAAACAAATAAATAACTGTAAAACAACTTTTAGCAAGATAAGAGAAATTAGAAGTCCAACTTAGTTATCCCTCTCAACAATAATGAAAGTTGTATCTTAATTCCACTTGATCAACCTTTACCAGGGAAAAGGAAAGTCAAGGGACTAATTAAATTGACCTTTGAATCCTAATTATTTCTTAAGAAAAGGTTGGGATTATTTAAGTTCAACTCAATTAGCAAGATAACAATTATCAACTATGTTGAGTTTAATAACTGTTGAGTTACTGAATTCTTAACCAGAACCAAAAGGGAAAATGTAAATTTGCTGAAATAATAAAAATATCCTTAGATGGGAAGCAATGGTAACTTAAATCAAAGAGAACAATCATAAACTGAAAATACCTCAATTATCATTAATTCAAATATCAATCTATAACATGGAATAATTCATAAATCAAATTATAATAATCAATTCAAATGTTGGAATGAATAATTGTAGAACTAAAATAAAGGAACATTTAAACCTGGATCCAGAGTTACTCCCAAAACAAGAAGAAGTCCTAAATCCTCAGAGAGAGAGAGAGAATCTCTCTCTAGACTAAATCTAAATCATAGAAAACTAGAAATTGGCGAGCTCTCCTTGAATGGATGCATTCCCTCACTTCATAACCTCTGGTCTATGCTTTCTGGACTTGGATTTGGGCCAAAAAGGGCTTTAGAACTTGCTGGGGCGTGTTCTGTAATTTTCTGGTGCGTGGCCTCTGTCACGCGTCCGCGTGGGTCATGCGGTTGCGTCATTCGGAGCTTTTCCTTGCCACGCGGTCGCGTCAGTCATGCGACCGCGTCATGTGCGTTCTGCTTAAGGTGCTCTGTCGCGTCAGTCATGCGGCTGCGTCGCTGAATCTTCGCTTCTGGCACGCGATCGCGTCGTCCATGCGATCGCGTGAACACCAGTTTCCTTAAAGCTCCGTTTTGCTTTCTCCTTCCATTTTTGTATGTTTCCTTTTCCATCCTCTAAGTCATTCTGCCTTAGAAAATCTGAAACTGCTCAACACACTAATCACGGCATCGAATGGAAATAAAGGTAATTAAAATAATTAATTTTTAAAGCTTAGGAAACATGTTTTTCACAATACAACATAATAAAGAAGGGAAGTAAAACCATACAATTAATGTGAATAAGTAGGTGAAGGATTATATAAATCCCTCAAATTAAGCACAAAAGAACTCACGAAATATGGGTTTATCAACCTCCCCACACTTAAACACTAGCATGTCCTCATGCTAAATCCAAGGTAAATAATTAAGGTTAAAGTGATGGAATGCAATGCAACCTAAATTAAATGCAACTACCTATATGAATGATGCATCATGCAACTCTAATTTATTCACTCATATATAAAGCTTACATGTAGCTAAGTTAATTCACATTCTCAAGGAGTTATGTATATATATATATATAGCCAACCCTTAAATAATAAAGCAATTTAGCAAATGAGATGGGAAAGAAAACATTGTATAAACTTGCAAAACAATTAGTAAATTTGAGCACAGATATATGTTGATGAGTTATTGAACCCTCACTGGATTTTGTGTTTACTCTCTAGTTACTCAGTGTTTATTGGGTTTATTCACTCTATTTTTCTTTTTATTCTTATTTTCTATAGCTTTGTTCTTCATCTAACCAATCAACGATTATAGAATATAGTCATACCAAAAAGTCATGAGGTCTTAATTAAGGTTGTAATGGGGCCAAGGTAAAGGTAAAGATTTATGTATAGGGTCAAGTGAGCTAATAAGTGAATCCTTAATTAGACTAAGATCTCACCTAACATACATATTCAGCAAGATAAAACTTCTTTACCTATTTTCCATATTATCCCACTTATTGTTTACATGCTCATGTTTCATTTTTTATTTTTATCCCATGTGCATTGTTTTCATTGGGAAAATTTCTTTTTGTATCCCCTTTTATTCAGATGCTGAAAAATTATTTTTTTTAATGCACATGGTAATTGAATCACTTTGATTTTCTCATGAGCATGCTTCCCAAATTTATTTTTATTTCCTTTTAATCTTCCTAACCCTTTGTTTCTATCACTCATGTTCCCACAAGGTTTCCCACATTTAACTCTATTCATGATTTTTTATCTTAAGCTAACCAAGGATTAACTTGGGGTTTTCTTTTATTTTTCTGCTTAAGGCTAGTAATTTGGCTAAATAGAATAAAGGGGTTTTAAAAGGCCCAAGGGGGCTAACAAGGGTGATGTAAAAGGTAGGCTAATTTGGGGTAAGTGAGCTAAAATCAAATGATGGCCTCAATCATTCTCTTGGTATGTATCTATTCTATATTCTATAATTGGACATATAGATTAAAGCAAAGGAAAGAACATCAGAATAAAAAGAAATGTAACACACAGAAATAAAATTATGGTTTGAATGCAACCATACAATTAAGCTCAAGACTCACAGGCTGTGTGTTCTCTAACTCAAGCATTATATATCATTTATATATTGTATGCAGGTTTAGTTAAAAATTCCCATTATTCTCATAAAAAATTTATTTAGGGTAGCTTTTAAAGTTTTAATGTTCCTCCTTGATGAAATGTTGTCAGCTTAACTACATCATGTAATGCTATATACAAGGTTTATGGATTTAAGTCTGATATGTTCAATTTCCTAGCTTACTTCCTTTTTATATTTTTCTATTTAAACTATACTATCTTATGCTAAAAAGGGTAAACTATACTAATTAATCCACTAATAAATCAGAATTGCAAACTAAACTAAATAACTAAAATAAACTAAATGGCTAAAATATGAACTAAAGATGCAAAATGCAGAAAATAGAGTAAAAATACATAAGAGCAATGTATAAGTACTTAGAAAATAACAGTAAAAAGAAAAATACAGAAAAATATCCAAAATAAAAGAAAAAGTATGTAGTGGTTCACCAAAATAAACGCTAGAGATGGCGACCTCCCCACACTTAAAAGGAAGCATCGTCCCTGATGCTCAATCAAGCCGGGTGTGAAGGGGTGTCATCACTAGTAGGGATGGCAGCTGGAGTCTCCGTTGTGGTGGGCTGGGAGTCTGGCTGCTGTAGAGGTGGGGCTGACTGTATCGGGATCTCTGGATCCGCAGCCTCTATCTGGGGCATAACCTCCTGATGCGGGGCAGCCTGCTCTGTGGCTGCCTACTGATGGGTCTCCTCCTGGAAATAAATCTCTACCTGGGAATGAGGCTCCTCCTCGTGCTCATCGTCCTCCTCCTCTGATGGCTCTGATGGAGTGTCGGGCTCGGAAGGGATGTCGGTGCCGTGTCTGATCATCAGCTTCAGATGGGAATAGCGTCGCCTGCTGCGGCGCTCCAATCTCTCATACCGGCGCCGGTTACGGCGCTCCATCTGATCAAGCTGTCGGAATAGGCGGTGCACGAGGTGGTATACGGGCTCAGAGGCAGGTGGAGGTGCAGTAGTAGTGGCAGGAGCAGCAGTGGCAGCTGTGGATGAAGAGGGTCCAGCAGACGGTGGGGCTGTCTCATCAGTAGCAGTGAAGGGTGGTGGTCTGTAACCCAAAGCTAGGAAGTTCCTGCTGTGAGGAATGATCTTCCTGCAATCCGCCGCTGGTGGTCTCTCATCGGCATCCTCCCATGGCACGTCAGCCCAACGGCCAAGCTGTGTAACTAGATACGGAAAAGGGAGGGTGCCTCGGACGTGGACCCTGGCCATATAGTGCCGGATAAAACGAGGCAAGTACAGGTCCTTACCCTCCAGCACACACCAAAGGAGGGTAATCATGGCAACCGGGATCTCAGTCTCATGAGTACTCGGCATCACATAGTTGCTCAAGATCTGATGCCATAGCCGAGCTTCATCATTCAAGTACACTCGCTTGATCCCTCTAGGCATGGTAGTGTCCTGACCCATCTCCCAAGGAACTGTCGGGTCGAGAGCTATCTGTGCCTTCACGGCATCCCAATCAAACTGCATCTGGCCCATGTCCTCCTCAGCCTGTGCATAACCATCTGGCTGATCGGACTTGGCTGGGAGCTGGAGAATGGTCTCTATGGCCTCCTCAGTGACCAGAATTTGCTTTTCCGTCAGGTTCTCTGCATCTAGGGTAGTAAGGTAGTAGTTGCAATAGAATTCCCGGACCCAAGATGCATTGACCTCTGTCAGTGGTCTCTCCAGAAAGAACCAGCCCCTTTGCTTGATTTGCTCAGTGGTGTATTGCTGGAGGGCTTCTGGAATCTTCAAGGAACGTTCCAGGTATAGATTTCTTGAGTTTGCAAAAGTCGGGTACTTCAGCTCACAGTACCGGTTTGCAAATTTTATAGGATCAGTCGAAGGGAGCAGCTGGTCAGCTTTTTCCTGCTGTGTGAAGTTCTTCTCCCGCCATGAGGAATCGTGCATTAGAGCAATGATGGACTGGGAGGAAGCTCCTCTCTTGCGTTTGCCAGTAGCCTTGCCTTTACCTTTCCTTTGTAAGGCAGACATCCTGAAAAACAGAAAACCAGGATATGGATAAAAAAAATAGGAAAGCAAATAGGCAAGTAAACAAAGGAAACTCAAAGCGTCAAGGGAGAATAAGGAAAATGAGGAAATGAAATGTGATGGAATTTATGTTAAATGGAGAAAAAATCAATATGCCATGGTTAGAAAGTTAGAGGAAAGTGAAAATAATCAGAAAAGAGATCAAAAGGGTTAGTATGGTTAGAATTTTGAAAAAGAAATTAGTAAATTAAAATTAGTGAGTTAGTAAAGTGCGGGTTAAAGTAAGCGGCATAGAAAAATTCCATATAACAGTGATTCACAGGTAAGAATAGAAGTACTCATAATCGAACAAGAGAAACAGGTTGATGCTGATTCGAATAGAAATAAAAAAAAGCAAAAATTGGAATCAGTGAATCACAAATGCAGTTTATGAACCAGGAAATCAAAGAGGATAAGAAAGTCTGCCATAGCATTCATGAAATGGTCTGGGTAAAGCAGAGTAAAACAGAGTTCAGAAATGCCAAACCAAAACATGAATGAAAATAATTTTCAAAAAATTTGGGCAGCATTCCGGCTAAAATTGGATTGTCCCGGAAAATAAACAGCAATTATAGCAGTTCATATGAATTAAAACTTGCTGCAGTTACCAGTAATGAATAGAAATAGGAAAATTTAGAGTAACAAGCAGCAAATGCAAGAAATCACAGCATATGAACGAGGTCACAGGAACAACAGAATTGCAGTTATGATAAGACAGAAACAAGAACAGTGCAAGTAAACAGACCTAGATCCACTAACCACAGCCTAAGCTACCTAACAACCTAAAAATTCCACTACAACATGCATATTTATCTATCCTAATTATGAACAGAAATGAAAAAAATTACAGAAAAACGACGAATGGATAAAAAGGATTTGCGTTTTGCGGAACCTAGTAGGCGGAAGGGATGGAACAGGGAAGAAGGTGGCTGCGGCGGTGTTTTGCGCGGTGGCGGGGCACGGCATTGGGGTGGTGGCTGAGGGGGGCAGTGGCGGAGGGGGTGTAGGGTTAGTGATAGAAGAAGGGGGGCTGCGGGTGGGTGGCGGAGAGGGGGCGCGCGGCTGGTTGGCCGGCGGCGTCGGGGTGGTAGAAGAAGAGAGAAGGGGGGAGGGTTAGGGGTGAAGGGGGAGTTGCGCGACTGATAGGGTTCGCGTGGCTGGGGGGTTATATGATCGAATCCACGCGGCCGCGTGGGGCACGCAGTCGCGTGGTTGGGATGAAAATGGGGATGATGCGATCGCGTGGTTCGCGCGATCGCATGAGAGGGGAAAAGAGGAGTGACGCGATCGCGTGGGTCTCGTGATCGTGTCGCTAGAATTCGTGCTAAACGCATGACTCCAGCGCCGTTTCAGCGCAACTCTATGTCTCCTTTTGGGGTGATATGCAATCTATGTGACGCGATCGCGTCGCTCACGCGGTCGCGTGGTATTGGGGTTGGGTAAGTGACGCGATCGCATGGGGCATGCGATCGCGTGGCCAATTTGTGCGAAACGCACAAGAGCCGCACGATTCCAGCCCAACTTTCTGTTCGTTGGATCCTTACGCCTATATATATATCACGCGGCCGTGTGGATCACGCGGTCGCATGGGTGGTGTTTTTCGTGATATGACGCGATCGCATGGGGCATGCGGTCGCGTCGTGCAACCCTTTTTTTTTGTTTTTTTGTTTGTTTTTTTTTTGTTTTTTTATATGCATGAAAAATGCAGAATGCAATGATTAACATGAATGCTATGCATGATTCCAGGTTTAATAAATTAAAATGAAGAAGGAAAAATGAAAGCAATCAACAAGAAATAAATTGAAAAAGAAGCGACCATACCATGGTGGGTTGTCTCCCACCTAGCACTTTTAGTTAAAGTCCTTAAGTTGGACATTGGAGGAGTATCCTGTTATGGTGGTTTATGTTTAAATTTGTCCAAAAATCTCCACCAGTGCTTGGAATGCCAATAGCCTCCGGGGTCCCAAACTAGGCATGTGAAGCTTCTGAGCAGCTTTAAATATATTGTTAGGCTCCCGGGACGACAAATGTCAGAATAAACTCTAGGATTCCAAGCCTTGTTTTTAAATCCGCCTCCGTCTTGATCTACATGTCTCCATCCGGGCGGTTTAAAAAGTAGAATCTCACCGTGGTGACCAAACGTTCTCCGTGATCCATGCAATTGAGCATGATACCAATCCGTGTACTTCGAGGTAAAGCGTAGAACCTTATTGAACCTTGTGCACCAGCTCTGAGTACGAGCCATTTCCCTCTTACTCTTAAAGCCGCAGAGAGCTCTAAGCTGTCCATCTGTTTCGAGCAAACCATATTCAACTGAATAAGTGAAGGTATAAGTTAAGGATTGTACCCACTTAAAGCTTGTATTAGGTGGTAATGGCCTTGGGATAGGTGTTTTTGGTGGTTCTGCAAGTTCCGTTTCCTTGTGCTCTTCTGTGAATTCTTCCACCTCCTTGCAATGATCTTCAATTGTATCTATATCCTGGTCAAAGTTTTCTATGTCTTCCTCATCACTCAAGTCATAAATTGGAGGTTGAGAGAAATCCACCTCTGCATCATCTTCATATTCACTTGGGGAAGATTCTTCAATTTCAGAGAATTCACTTGCGGATGCAAGTTCATCACCAAGAGATCTAGACTTGTGAATATCATCATCAAGGGAAATTGCTTCTTGGATTATTCCGTCTGATTCCTCGTAAACGACTTGCCTTGGAGATTGTACAGTATCTTCCTTAGCATCAACTGTAGCATCCTGGACGGAGTTTTCCTCAATTCTGGATTCCCATGGAGGTTCAGCATCTCATAGGTCTTCAACCAACTCTTTTTCTTGAACAAAGACAGCTTCTTCTAATTGTTCTAGTACAAATTCATTCTCTGCCTTGTCCACTGGAGTCTCTAGTATTTCTTTCATGCTACGCTCTTCATCGGGTTGTCCACATGGAGCTGTGGTTGATCCTTGTATATTTGAGCGCTTAGTGGCCCATTGGATTAGTGCTTGCTCCAGTTGTTGAATGGTTGTTTGAAATTTAATTACTGTTTCTTTTAGGCGATCCTCTGCTTCACGGTTTGCTGGACTTAGACATGATACATAGGGAAGTGGTGATGATTGGGAACGATTGGATTGGTATTGGGGTAAGGAAGGATCATATGATGGCGAATGGTGAAGAGAAGCTTGTGAGTGTGGTGGTTTGAGGTTATGTTGAAGGGATGGTTCATATGCACGGGGTGGGGCTTGTTGGTAGTTACAAGGTTGTCCACCATGTCTTTCAGCTGGGTACGCGGGGTAAAATGGTCTTTGTCCAGGATATCTCGGAGGGTGTTGCTGCCAAAAGGGTTGATTAGATCCTCTTGGTTCCATCCATCCTTGATTGGTCTGACCTTGATGCACATTCTTGCTGCAACTTCTATTTCCTTTAACAATATTAGAACCAAACTCAAAGCGAGAGGGGTGAGAGTTCATAGTAGCAAATAAAGATAAAAAGGAAAAACGAAAATAAATAAACAAGCAAAAGAAAAAATATTTATAATAACCAATAATAAGGCACACGTTAGTAGTTCGCTGGCAACGGCGCCATTTTGACGACAGGACTTTTGCGTGGTCTAGAAATTTGTAGATAAATCCTCGTTGCAAGTATAGTTTCTAAACCTTCAAAAGTCCTTTCGTACAAACGTGTTGGGTGTCACAAGTAACAAACCCCTTTAGAAATTGTTAACCGAGTATTCAAACCTCGGGTCGTCTTCTCAAGGAACTGCGAGGAAGTGTGTTCTTATTATTGACTATAAAGGTTGTAATCGGGGTTTAGAATATGAGAAGCAAGTAATTTAAATGATGAGTGAATTAAATGGCAATTAAAAACAAATAAATAACTGTAAAATAACTTTTGGCAAGATAAGAGAAATTAGAAGTCTAACTTAGTTATCCCTCTCAATAATAACTTAGAAGTCTAACTTAGTTCTCCTGGGCCGAGGAGAATGATCCCGACCCCTCGGGTTCGTTTGGTCGATCCACCTCAAACTTCAGTTGGTACCTCTGCTCCTTCAATCGCTCCTCCTCCAAAAAGACCTCGGACTGTCAAGCCTTTTAATCTTGATGCTCCCGACTTTAATGCAGTTGGGTTTCTGGACCAACAAATTGCTCCCTATGGTGTCATGCCTACTGACGATGTATCCATTCTTCGTCATTTGGATTATATTACCCGGAGCGGTATTACGCTGGCACACATGGGAGCGGCTCTATACCGAACAGCTCAAGATCGTCCTATTCATGCTACCAAGGCTTTTATGGAGGAGGCAAAGTCAGAGTTTGACCGAATCAAGGGTTTGAAGGAGGAGCTCGAGGTGAAGGTGTCCGAGCTGGAAAAGGAGATGAAGGGGGAGAAGGCCCGGTCTGGTGGTCTGGCGGCTGCTGCGCAACTGGCCGATGATACGGCACTGACGAGAGGACTTTTGCATGGTCTAGAAATTTGTGGATAAATCCTCGTTGCAAGTATAGTTTCTAAACCTTCAAAAGTCCTTTCGTACAAACGTGTTGGGTGTCACAAGTAACAAACCCCTTTAGAAATTGTTAACCGAGTATTCAAACCTCGGGTCGTCTTCTCAAGAAACTACGAGGAAGTGTGTTCTTATTATTTGCTATAAAGGTTGTAATCGAGGTTTAGAATATGATAAGCAAGTAATTTAAATGATGAGTGAATTAAATAGCAATTAAAAACAAATAAATAACTGTAAAACAACTTTTAGCAAGATAAGAGAAATTAGAAGTCCAACTTAGTTATCCCTCTCAACAATAATGAAAGTTGTATCTTAATTCCACTTGGTCAACCTTTACCAGGGAAAAGGAAAGTCAAGGGACTAATTAAATTGACCTTTGAATCCTAATTATTTCTTAAGAAAAGGTTGGGATTATTTAAGTTCAACTCAATTAGCAAGATAACGATTATCAACTATGTTGAGTTTAATAACTGTTGAGTTACTGAATTCTTAACCAAAACCAAAAGGGAAAAAGTAAATTTGCTGAAATAATAAAAATATCCTTAGATGGGAAGCAATGGTAACTTAAATCAAAGAGAACAATCATAAACTGAAAATACCTTAATTATCATTAATTCAAATATCAATCTATAACATGGAATAATTCATAAATCAAATTATAATAATCAATTCAAATATTGGAATAAATAATTGTAGAACTAAAATAAAGGAACATTTAAACCTGGATCCAGAGTTACTCCCAAAACAAGAAGAAGTCCTAAATCCTCAGAGAGAGAGACATAATCTCTCTCTAGACTAAATCTAAATCATAGAAAACTAGAAATTGGCGAGCTCTCCTTGAATGGATGCATTCCCTCTCTTCATAACCTCTGGTCTATGCTTTCTGGACTTGGATTTAGGCCAAAAAGAGCTTTAGAACTCGCTGGGGCGTGTTCTGTAATTTTCTGGTGCGTGGCCTCTGTCACGCGTCCGTGTGGGTCATGCGGTCACGTCATTCGGAGCTTTTCCTTGCCACGCGGTTGCGTCAGTCATGCGACCGCGTCATGTGCATTCTGCTTAAGGCACGCTGTCGTGTCAGTCATGCGGCTGCGTCGCTAAATCTTCGCGTCGTCCATGCGATCGCGTGAACACCAGTTTCCTTAAAGCTCCGTTTTGCTTTCTCCTTCCATTTTTGTATGTTTCCTTTTCATCCTCTAAGTCATTCTGCCTTAGAAAATCTGAAACTACTCAACACACTAATCACGGCATCGAATGGAAATAAAGGTAATTAAAATAATTAATTTTTAAAGCTTAGGAAACATGTTTTTCACAATACAACATAATAAGGAAGAGAAAGTAAAACCATGCAATTAATGTGAATACGTAGGTGAAGGATTATATAAATCACTCAAATTAAGCACAAAAGAACTCACGAAATATGGGTTTATCAGGCACTAAAACATAAGGATAGCTATGTTACCACTTATAAGGAGCTGATGGGTCTTAGGGAGGAGTTGGAGTCTGTCCGAGCTGATTATGCCGAGCTCCAGGGCCATCTTGTAGGCAGTGTAACTGCTGCTTATGAGAACCTAAGGGAGCAGGTTCAGGTTATTGCCCCAGGGGCTGATCTTGTGCTATTCAGTTTGGACAATATTGTGAAGGATGGTAAGATTGTCCCTGACGACCCCGATGATGATGATGATGTCGTCCCTCCTCCGGCTACCTCTGCCAAAGCCTCTGTTGCTCTGCCTTCCTCAACCTCAACAGTTGAGGCTATTCGGCCGGAATCTGATCCAGATGTCCAGATTTTGAACCGGGATGACGGGACAGTGGACGCGGTTCCCCTTCAGACTCGCCCTCCTTCTCCCCAAGATGCTGCTACTGGGAAGCCTTTGGATCCTCTATGATTTCTCTGTCATGTTTGTGTATAGCCCGTTTTGTGGGCTTTTGGAACTCTTTATTTTTGTAACTGGTGTTTTGGTGACCGTTTGATACCTCCTTTGGTTGCTCGTTTAGCAACTTTATACTAAAAAACAAAGTAGTTTTCGAGCTCTCGGGGCTGATCTTTGATGGCCTCTGGAGCTTATTATCATAACTTAGTAGCTTTTATATCATGTCTGCTTGCACTCATCTTGGTACCTTAGTAGGCTGGGATTTTGTTTGTAATCCTCCTTTTTGGACCTCGTTTAGACCTCTTTTGGGGACTTTGTTTGTAATTTCTGTGTCCTGGGCCTAACTTCATCATGTCGGATCCTGTCGAGCTTGCGTGGTAATCCTCTTTCTTTGGACCTTGTTCAGGTCTCTTTTAGGGATTACCTTTTGTAGCTTTATCTCTTCGGGCCGACTTTGTCACGTCGGGCCCTGTCGAGTTACTTGATAACCCTCTTTTTTGGACCTTGTTTTAGGTCTCTTTCAGGGATTATCTTTTGTAACTTTTTCTCTCCGGGCCAACTTTGTCACGTCGGGCCCTGTCGAGTTACTTGATAGTCCTCTTTTTTTGACCTTGTTTTAGGTCTCTTTCAGGGATTATCTTTTGTAACTTTTTTTTTTCGGGTCGACTTTGTCACGTCGGGCCCTGTCAAGTTACTTGATAGTCCTCTTTTTTGGACCTTGTTTTAGGTCTCTTTCAGGGATTATCTTTTGTAACTTTTTCTTTCCGGGTCGACTTTGTCACGTCGGGCCCTGTCGAGCTACTTGATAGTCCTCTTTTTTGGACCTTGTTTTAGGTTTCTTTCAGGGATTATCTTTTGTAACTTTTTGTAGGAGTCCGACTATGTCCTGTCGGGCTCTTCGAAGTTATAGTAATCCTCTTTTATAGGGTTGGCCAGACCTCTTTCCAGGGCTTTACTTATAACTTGGGTTTTGGTGACTGGTCCCACTTTTTGTGCCGGCCAGCCTTTAAGTTATTTTATAGCAATCCATTTTATTAGGACCTCGTCAGGTCCTTTCTATGGATCACTTTCTATAACTTCTTGCATTATTCTATTTTCATCTTTGCCAATTTCGTAGAATTTGGGTTTCCAGCCCTCGTTTTTATCGTGATCGCGCAGTGAATTCGGTTTTCACTTTTTGTCGATCTGTAGCTTTACGATCGGGCGATGAATGTTTTCAGAATAATACAACTTGAGCATTTGTAGAGAATCTAAACAAATTTTATTAAAAGAAAATGCAAATATACATGAAGAGTTAATTTCCTAAGTCGGGTGATTTGTAGGTCTTGGCAGGGCACCTTATTAAAAACCTTTTCAGGAAAAAGAATGTGCCTTGTCCAAAATCTTTTGTCATCCCTAGCTATAGTACCTTCTTAGGTTGCAGGCGTGCCATGATCTAGAAAGTTCTCGCCCGTCGAGTTCGGAAAGCTTGTAGTAGCCCTTTCCCAATACTTCTATGACTCGGAAGGGTCCCTTCCAGTTTGCTGCCAGCTTTCCTTCTCCAGGTCGAGTTGTTCCTATATCGTTTCGGATTAGGATGAGGTCATCTTCAGCGAAGGCCTGCTGTATTACTTTTCGGTTGTATCTGGAGGCCATTCGTCGTTTCAACGCCTCTTCCCTTATCCGAGCTCTTTCTCAGATTTCCGGAAGTAAGTCGAGCTCTTCCCTTTGGAGTTGGAAATTGGCTTTTTTGCTAAAATGGATTACTCTGGGTGATCCTTCTTCGACCTCCACTAGGATCATTGCCTCCATCCGTAAGCTAATCCGGAAGGTGACTCCTTTGTCGTGGAATGTGGAGTCATTCGATATGCCCATAGGACTTGTGGGAGTTCTTCGGCCCAAGCTTCCTTTGCATCCTGTAACCTCCGTTTTAACCCTGCTAATATAACTTTGTTAGCAGCTTCACCTTGTCCATTGGCTTGGGGGTGCTCAACAAAAGTGAATTGTTGTTTTATATTCAGGTCAGCCGCTATTTTTCTAAAGCCTGCGTCTGTGAACTGGGTACCATTGTCTGTAATGATGGAGTGTGGAACTTCGAACCTTATGACGATGTTTCTATATAGGAATTTCCAACTTCTTTGAGCTATGGCCTTAGCTAGGGGTTCTGCCTCGATCCATTTTGTGAAGTAGTCTATTCCTACTATGAGGAATTTGACTTGCCCTGATCCTTGAGGAAAAGGTCCGAGGAGATCGAGGGCCCATTTTGCAAATGGCCAAGGTGAGGTTACGCTGATGAGTTCCTCTGGCGGAGCGGTCTGGAAGTTGGCATGCTTTTGACATGGCGAACATGTCCTTACGAATTCTGTGGCTTCTTTTTGTAGCGTCGGCCAATAGAATCCTGCCCGAAGTACTTTTTTGGCGAGTGCTTGCGCTCCGAGGTGATTGCCACAAATGCCACTGTGTACTTCTTCTAGGATATCTTTAGCGTTGGAAGTCGGCACACATTTCAGCAATGGTGTTGAAATCCTTCTTTGTATAAAGTATTATTTATGATGGTATAGTATTGTGCTTCCCGTTTTAACCTCTTTGCCTCTTTCTCATCTGTAGGGAGGGCTTCTGTTGTGAGGTAATTAATTATGGGGGTCATCCATCCCTGATCGAGACTTGTTATGGCTAGGACTTTTTCTTCTTCAGAGATTAATGGATTCTGTAGAGTTTCTTGGATAAGGCTTCTATTGTTGCCCCCTGGTTTGGTGCTGGCTAGTTTTGAGAATGCATCGGCCCGGGCATTCTGTTCTTGGTGTATGTGCCGAATCTCACACTTTTCGAGTTGTCCGAGCTGTTCCCTGGTTTTGTCAAGGTACTTTTTCATAGTGGGATCTTTAGCTTAGTAGCTTCCTGTTATTTGTGAAGTGACTACCTGTGAGTCGCTGAAGATGATAAGTTTTTGAGCTCCAACCTCCTTAGCCAGCTTCAATCCAGCTAGTAATGCTTCATATTCTGCTTGATTGATTGAGGCAGGGAACCCGAATTTGAAGGAGAGTTCGATTTGGGTCCCCTGGTCGCTTTCGATTATTACGCCTGCGCCACTTCCTGTTTTATTTGAGGAGCCATCCACATATAGATTCCATTCTACGGAGATCTCCGGTGTGTCTGTAAATTCCGCAATGAAGTCGGCCAAATATTGAGATTTGATGGCCGTCCGAGCTTCGTATTGAAGATCGAATTCGGACAACTCGACTGCCCATTGCAAGATTCTGCCTGCCAAGTCTATTTTCTGAAGGATTCCTTTTATGGGCTGGTTGGTCCGAACTTTAATGGTATGAGACTGGAAATATGGGCGAAGTCGTCGAGACGTTATTATAAGAGCGTAAGCTAATTTTTCTATTTTCTGGTAATTTAGCTCGAATCCTTGTAATGCTTTGCTGATAAAGTATATGGGCTGTTGCCCATAGTTGTCTTCTCGGACTAGTGCTGAGGCTATTGTCCGGTTTCCCACTACGAGGTACAATATGAGTGGTTCTCCTTCCTGTGGCCGACTTAGTATAGGTGGCCATCCCAGGAATTTTTTGAAGTCCTGGAAGGCCTGCTCGCATTCTGCTGTCCATTCAAATTCCTTTCCCTTCCTTAGAGTAGCGTAGAAGGGGAGAGATCTTATTGCTGACCCGGCCAGGAATCTAGATAAGGCTGCCAACCTCCCATTGGGTTGTTGTACCTCTTTGACACAAGTCAGACTTTTCATGTCGAGTACGGCTTTGCACTTGTCCGGGTTAGCCTCGATTCCTCTCTGCGTGATCATAAAACCTAAGAATTTGCCAGCTTCTACTGTGAAGGTACATTTTACGGGATTGAGTCGTATGCCATGTCATCTTATAGTGTCGAATACTTGTGCTAGGTTGGATAATAACATCTCTTCGTTTTGCGTTTTTACTAACATGTCGTCTACATAGACCTCCATGATTTTTCCAATGTTATCCAAAAAGACTTTGTTCATTAATCTTTGGTAAGTGGCTCCCGCATTCTTAAGACCGAATGGCATGACGATGTAGCAGTAATTTGCCTTTGGGGTTAAGAATGAGGTTTTTTCTTGGTCGGGTGGGTGCATTGGAATTTGGTTGTATCCCGATTATGCATCCATGAAGGAGAGGTATTTGTATCCGGAGGAGGCATCTGCCAGAGCGTCTATGTTCTGGAGCAGATAAGGATCTTTCGGGCAGGCTTTGTTGAGATCGGTGTAGTCAGTACACATTTTCCACTTCCCGTTTGACTTTTTTACCAATACGACATTAGAAAGCCATAATGGGTATTTGACTTCTCTTATGAAACCTGCCTCTAGTAGAGCTCGCACCTGTTCTTCCACGGCTTGAGACTGTTTTGGTCCTAGTTTTCTACGCCTTTGTTGTACTGGCCGAGATCCTAGATAGACTGCTAGCTTACGACACATTAGTTTAGGATCTATGCCTGGCATGTCTGCGGCTTTCCATGCAAAGAGGTCGGAGTTGTCTTGTTGAATTTGTATGAGTGATTCTTTTATTTCTCGTTTTAGGAGTGTGCCGATATTGGTTGTTTGGTCCGGGGTATCCCCGATCTGGATTTTCTCTATCTCTCCTTCAGGTTGTGGGCGGAGCTCTTCCCGCCTCTGAACTCCACCGAGCTCAATTGTGTGGAATTCTTCTCCTCTGCCTCTGAGGTTTATACTTTCATTGTAACAGCAACGTGCCGTCTTCTGATCTACTTTTATCGTGGCTATTCCTCCTGTAGTTGGGAACTTCATGCATAGATGCGGAGTCGAGAGTATTGCACCGAGCTTATTTAACGTTGTCCGGCCTATTAGGGCGTTATAAGCAGAACTTACGTCGACTACGATGTAGTCTATTTTGAGTGTTCTTGACTGACTTCCTTTTCCAAAAGTTGTATGAAGCGAGATGTATCCCATTGGTTGGACTGGGGTATCTCCTAGCCCGAACAGGCTGTCCGGGTATGCTCTGAGTTCTTTCTCTTCCAAGCCAAGTTTGTCGAAAGCAGTTTTGAATAAGATATCGGCAGAGCTCCCCTGGTCTATTAACGTGCGGTGAAGATTTGCGTTTTCCAGTATAATAGTGATGACCATGGGATCGTCGTGCCCTGTTGCAACGCCGGATGCATCTTCCTTGGTAAAAGTAATCGCTGGGATGTCGGGTGCTTTCTCCTTTTCGGCGACGTCATATACATCTTTGAGATGTCTTTTGCGAGATGATTTGGAGATTCCTCCCCCGGCAAACCCGTCATATATCATGTGAACATGTCTTTCTGGCGTTCGAGATAACCGCGCGGTTGGTCCGACATCTTCTGCTCTTCTTCTTTTTCTTTGATCATCATCATGGGTGGCCAGATATCGATCTAGCTTTCCTTCTCGTACGAGTTTTTCTATGATATTTTTTAGGTCGAAACACTCATTGGTGGAGTGTCCATGGATCCGATGGTATTTGCAATATTCAGCCCGGTTTCCTCCTCCCTTTTTGCCTTTGAGTGGTCGAGCTGGTGGTATTTTTTCCGTGTTACAAACTTCTTTGTAGATATCCACAAGAGCCACCCGAAGAGGGGTATAATTGTGGTATTTTTTTATTTTCTCTCCATGTCGATCTTCCTTTTTTCTGGAATCTTTGTCTTTATCCCGGGGGGTGAACTCAGCTTTTGAGGTCTCTCCTAATCGGGAGTTTTCCTCCATGTTGATGTATTTTTCCGCTCGCTCCTGCACCTCATTCAGAGATGTGGGGTACTTCTTTGATATGGATTGACTAAAAGGTCCTTCTCGCAGGCCATTAATGAGACCCATGATGGCGGCTTCTGTTGGAAGGTTTTGTATATCCATGCATGCTTTGTTGAATCTCTCCATGTAGTTACGCAGGGTTTCCCGTTCTCCTTGTCTGATTCCTAGTAAGCTCGGAGCATGTTTAGCTTTGTCCTTTTGAATGAAGAATCTGGCCAGGAATTTTTTAGCCATGTCGTCGAAACTTGAGATGGACCTAGGAGGGAGATTGTCGAACCATCTAATTGCTGTTTTTGTTAAAGTAGTTGGAAAGACTTTGCAACGGACTGCATCTGAGGCATCGGTGAGGTACATTCTGCTTCTGAAGTTGCTGAGATGATGGCTGAGATCTGTAGTGCCGTTGTATAAGGTCATGTCTGGGAGTTTAAAGTCCTTTGGAATTTTCGTCTTCATGATTTCTTTGGTGAATGGGTCTTGCTCCTTTCGTGCGTTATCTTCGGGAACGGATTGGCTGGCTTTCGTCTTGACATCGGCTTCAAGTTTTAGGAGTTTGGTTTCCAGTTCCCGGCATCGCCTTATTTCTCTTTGTAGATCCTTCTCGGCCTCTTGTTGGCGTAGAGCATCTTCCTCAAGTTGTTTTAACCGATCTTGAAATGCCTCCAGGGCTCTCTCGTTTGGGGAGTCCTTCTTGTTGATTTGGAGAGTATCTTTTGGTGTTGTGTCTGCGTTTTTATGCAGCGTTCTTTCTTCTAGATCTGAGGTGTGATCGTTGTCATGGTCATCCGCCATGGTAATGGGATGACTTCCAAGTTCCCCGGCAACGGCGCCAATGTTCCGAGGGTTACCTGAAACTAGAGGTCGATCTCGGACGAGATCTTTTATGCTGATCGGAGCTGCGGAGTCCAATCTGATGATGGTGGTTGGAGTCGCTGTGTCTGACTCATGGGACTTGGTGATGATGCTGAGCTTTCGTCCCCGTAGGGTGGGGGGTACCTGCAAGGGACTCCGATGCTTAAGTTAGCAAGGGTATTAAGCAGGTATTGGGTAGAATCAGAGTATGAGTTATACCTGGGTGCTCCAGTGTATTTATAATAGTGTAGAGAGACCTTCCTCAGATAAGATAAGTTAGTTATCCTATCTTATCTTTATCTTCGAGCGAGGTCATCTTATCTTTAAGGGAACCGTCCTTCTCTCTGTAGGCTTGGGCTGCCTTAGGATTTGGGGCGCGTTCCTCTATTTGGGTCCTTCTTTGGGCTTTCCTGGTGACTTGGCCGAGCTCTTTGGAAAGAGGTCGGGTTGTCCTGACCTGAAGAGGTCGGTCGCTTTGCCTGTCGAACATCCCGGGTCGGACAGCTCGACCCAGGGTATGAACAGTACCTATCTACAAGAATAAAGGGGATATACAAAGTTACGGAAACTATAGAAGAATCAAGCTCATGAGTCATACCATGAAGTTATGGGAAAGGGTGATAGAACGGAGGCTGAAACAAAAGACACAAGTAACAAAGAACCAATTTGGTTTTATGCCAGAAAAATCCACCACTGAATCGATATACCTGTTAAGAAGGATGATGGAGAGGTATCGTAGTAATAAAAAGGATATACATATGGTGTTTATTGATTTGAAAAAAAGCATATGATAAGGTGCCAATGGAGGTCTTTTGGAAGGTTTTAGAAAAGAAGAGAGTAATGATCGCATATAGTCATGCAATTAAAGGCATGTATAATGGGGCTACAACTAGTGTGAAGAGTCAAGGTGGTGTGACACAAGAATTTTCTATTGATATAGAATTACACCAGGGATCCTTCTTAAGTCCATACCTTTTCACATTAGTTTTGGAAGTACTCATAGATCATATCTGAGAGCCTGTAGCATCGTGTATGCTTTTTGCCGATGATATCGTCCTTATGGAAGAGTCAAGAGAAGACCTAAATAAGAAGTTGGAGTTTTAGAGAGAAGCTCTAGAAGTGTATGGTCTGCGCATAAGCTGTAGTAAGACAGAATACATGGAATGTAAGTTTGGTATGCGAAGGGAAAACCCTAATATATAGTGAAGATTGGAGATAACTTCCTACAAAAAGTTTAGAGTTTTAAGTATCTCAGGTGCATCATACAGGATAATGGAGAGATTGAGCATGATGTAAATCATAGGATCCAAGCAGGTTGGTCAAAATGGAGGAGTGCGTCCGGTTTTATATGTGACAAAAAAGTGCTTTTAAAACTTAAAGGTAAATTTTATCGCACTGCTATCAGACCGGCTATGCTTTATGGTACAAAGTATTGGGCAGCCAAAAGAGAGCAGAAACATAAGCTAAGTGTGGCAGAGATGAAGATGTTGAGATAGATAAGTGGTTGATGAGCGGATAATTTATACGCTTTTTGGCATTATTTTTAGGTAGTTTTTAGTAAGTTCAAGCTACTTTTAGGGATGTTTTCATTAGTTTTTATGTTAAATTCACATTTCTGGACTTTACTATGAGTTTGTGTGTTTTTCTGTGATTTCAGGTAATTTCTGGCTGAAATTGAGGGACTTGAGCAAAACTCTGATAGGAGGCTGACAAAGGACTGCTGATGCTGTTAGAATCTGACCTCCCTGCACTTGAAATGGATTTTCTGGAGCTACAGAACTCCAAATGGCGCGCTCTCAACGGCGTTAGAAAGTAGACATCCAGAGCTTTCCATCAATATATAATAATCCATACTTTATTTGGGAATTGATGACGTAAAGTGGCGCTCAACACCAAGTACATGCTGCTGTCTGGAGTTAAACGCCAGAAACACGTCATAACCCGGAGTTGAACGCCCAAAACACGTCATAACTTGGAGTTCAACTCCAATAAACACCTCAGCTCGTGGATAGATCAAGCTCAGCCCAAACATACACCAAGTGGGCCCCGAAAGTGGATTTATGCATCAATTACTTACTCATGTAAACCCTAGTAGCTAGTTTAGTATAAATAAAACATTTTACTATTGTATTCGAAGTCTTTGACAAGGTCTTTCGACTGTTTAATCTTAGACCATGGGGGCTGGCCATTCGGCCATGCCTGAACCTTTCACTTATGTATTTTCAACAGTGGAGTTTCTACACACCATAGATTAAGGGTGTGGAGCTCTGCTGTACCTCAAGTTTCAATGCAATTACTATTACTTTCCATTCAATTCTCTTTATTCTTATTCCAAGATATACGTTGCACTTCAACTTGATGAATGTGATGATCCGTGACACTCATCATCATTCTCACCTATGAACGCGCGTGACTGACAACCACTTCCGTTCTACTCTAGGCCGGGCGCATATCTCTTAGATTCCCCAACAGAATCTTCGTGGTATAAGCTAGATAGATGGCGGCATTCATGGGGATCCGGAAAGTCTAACCTTGTCTGTGGTATTCCGAGTAGGATCCTGGGAATCCGGAAAGTCTAACCTTGTCTGTGGTATTCCGAGTAGGATTCCGGTATTGAATGACTGTGACGAGCTTCAAACTCCTGAAGGCTGGGCGTGATGACAAACGCAAAAAAATCAATGGATTCTACTCCAACCTGATTGAGAACCGACAGATGATTAGCCATGCTGTGACAGAGCATTTGGACCATTTTCACTGAGAGGATGGGATGCAGCCTTCAACAAGGGTGATGCCTCTAGACGATTAGCCGTGCAGTGACAGCGCATAGGACCATTTTCCCGAGAGGATTAAAAGTAGCCATTGATGATGGTGATGCCCTACATACAGCTTGCCATGGAAAGGAGTAAGAAGGATTGGATGAATGTAAGAAGAAAGTAGAGATTCGAGAGGAGCACAGCATCTCCATACGCCTATCTGAAATTCCCACTATTGATTTACATAAGTATTTCTATCCTATTTTATTTTCTGTTTATTATTTTTATTCGAAAATCCATAAACCAATTTAATCCGCCTAACTGAGATTTACAAGGTGACCATAGCTTGCTTCATACCAACAATCTCTGTGGGATCGACCCTTATTCATGTAAGGTATTACTTGGATGACCCAGCACACTTGCTGGTTAAGTTGAATGGAGTTGTGATCATAAATTCCAATAGAGCCAATTTTTAAATCTCATGCAAATACAAAGAGGATCACAATTTCGTCCACCAAGTTTTTGGCGCCGTTGCCGGGGATTGTTCGAGTATGGACAACTGACGGTTCATCTTGTTGCTCAGATTAGGTAATTTTCTTTTCAAAACTTTTCAAAAAAAAATTTTTTTCAAAATTTTTCTTTTCTTTTTCGTTTTTCCAAATTTTATTTTCGAAAAAAATTAATAAAAATAAAAAAACTAGAAAATCATAAAAACTAAAAATATTTTGAGTTTCTTGTTTGAGTCGTGAGTCAATTTTTTAAGTTTGGTGTCAATTGCATGCTTTAAAAAATTTTTCTTGCATTTTTCGAAAATTCCATGCATTCATAGTGTTCTTCATGATCTTCAAGTTGTTCTTGGTAAGTATTCTTGTTTGATCTTGATGTTTCTTGTTTTGTGTTGTTTGTTGTTTTTCATATGCATTTTTCGTTTGTTAGAGTCCATGCATTAAAGATTTCTAAGTTTGGAGTCCTGCATGTTTTCTTTGCATCAAAAATTTTTCAAAAATATGTTCTTGATGTTCATCATGATCTTCAAAGTGTTCTTGGTGTTCATCTTGACATTCATAGTGTTCTTGCATGCATCATGTGTTTTGATCCAAAATTTTCATGTTTTGGGTCATTTTTATGTTTTTCTCTCTCATCATCAAAAATTCAAAAATAAAAAAAAATATATCTTTTCCTTATTTTTCTCATAATTTTCGAAAATTTGAGTTGACTTAGTCAAAAATTTTCAAAATTAGTTGTTTCTTACAAGTCAAGTCAAATTTTCAATTTTAAAAATCTTATCTTTTTAAAATCTTTTTCAAAAATTATATCTTTTTCATTTTTTTCTATTTTTCGAAAATTTCAAAATATTTTCAAAATCTTTTTCTTATTTTTATATCATATTTTTGAAATTACACTAACAATTAATGTGATTGATTCAAAAATTTGAAGTTTGTTACTTTCTTGTTAAGAAAGGTTCAATCTTTAAGTTCTAAAATCATATCTTGTAGTTACTTGTTAGTTAAGTAATTAATTTTAATTTTAAAAATTAAATCTTTTTCAAAATATCTTTTTCTTAAAAATCTTATATTTTTATCTTATCTTTTTCAAATATGATTTCAAACTATCTTATCTAACTTCTTATCTTCTTATCTTTTTAAATTTAACTTTAATATCTTCTTCAACTAACTATTTGACTTTTTGTTTGTTTCTTATCTTTTTCAAAACCAACTAACTACTTTTCCCTCTCTAATTTTCGAAAATATCTCATCCCTTTTTCAAAAATTCTTTTTAATTAATTAATTGTTTTAATTTTTAATTTTCATTATATCTTATCTTTAATTTTCGAAAATACTAACCTCTTTTTCAAAACTATTTTTGAAATTCTCCCTCTTTTTTCTTATTCTATTTAATTATTTATTTACTAACACTTCTCTTCATCTCTCTCCATCTAAATATCCGAACCCATTCTTCTTCACTCTTCTCCCCTTTCTTCTTCTACTAACACAAAGGAATCTCTATACTGTGACATAGAGGATTCCTCTTCTTTTCTTGTTTTTTTCTCTTTCATATGAGCAGGAACAGGGAAAAAGGCACTCTTGTTGAAATTGATCCAGAACCTGAAAGGACTCTGAAGAGAAAACTAAGAGAAGCTAAATTACAACAATCCAGAAGCAACCTTTCAGAAATTTTTGAACAAGAGAAGGAGATGGCAGCCGAAAATAATAATAATGCAAGGAGAATTCTTGGTGACTTCACAAAGCCAACGTCCAAATTTGATGGAAGAAGCATCTCCATTCCTACCATTGGAGCAAACAATTTTGAGCTGAAACCTCAACTAGTTGCCTTAATGCAACAAAACTGCAAGTTTTATGGACTTCCATCTGAAGATCCTTACCAGTTTTTAACTGAGTTCTTGCAGATCTGTGAGACTGTTAAGACAAATGGAGTTGATCCTGAAGTCTACAGACTCATGCTTTTCCCTTTTGCTGTAAGAGACAGAACTAGAATATGGTTGGATTCACAACCTAAGGATAGCCTGGACTCCTGGGATAAGCTGGTCACAACCTTCTTGGATAAATTCTTTCCTCCTCAAAAGCTGAGCAAGCTAAGAGTGGATGTTCAAACCTTCAAACAAAAAGATGGTGAATCCCTCTATGAAGCTTGGGAAAGATACAAGCAGCTGACCAAAAGGTGTCCATCTGACATGTTTTCAGAATGGACCATATTAGATATATTCTATTATGGTCTATCTGAATTTTCGAGAATGTCATTGGACCATTCTGCAGGTGGATCTATTCACCTAAAGAAAACGCCTGCAGAAGCTCAAGAACTAATTGACATGGTTGTAAATAACCAATTCATGTACACTTCTGAGAGGAATTCCGTGAATAATGGGATACCTCAGAAGAAAGGAGTTCTTGAGATTGATGCTCTGAATGCCATATTGGCTCAGAACAAAGTGTTACTCAGCAAGTCAACATGATTTCTCAAAGTCTGAATGGATGGCAAAATGCATCCAACAGCACTAAAGAGGCAGCTTCTGAAGAAGCTTATGATCCTGAGAACCCTGCAATGGCAGAGGTTAATTACATGGGTGAACCTTATGGAAACACCTATAATTCATCATGGAGAAATCATCCAAATTTCTCATGGAAGGATCAACAAAAACCTCAACAAGGCTTTAACAATGGTGGACGCAATAGGCTGAGCAATAGCAAGCCTTTTCCATCATCTTCTCAGCAACAGACAGAGAATTCTGAACAAAACACTTCTAATTTAGCCAATCTAGTCTCTGATCTGTCAAAGGCCACCTTCAGTTTCATGAGTGAAACAAGATCCTCCATTAGAAATCTGGAGGCACAAGTGGGTCAGCTGAGTAAGAAAGTCATTGAAACTCCTCCCAGTATTCTCCCAAGCAATACAGAAGAGAATCCAAAAGGAGAGTGCAAGGCCATTAATGTAATCAACATGGCCGAATGCACAAGGGAGGAGGAGGACGAAAATCCTAGTGAGGAAAACCTCCTGGGACGTCTCTCAAACAAGAAGGAGTTTCCTATTAAGGATCCAAAGGAATCTGAGGCTCATATAGAGACCATAGAGATTCCATTAAATCTTCTTCTGCCATTCATGAGCTCTGAAGACTATTCTTCCTCTGATGAGGATGAAGATGTGACTGGAGAGCAAGTTGCTCAATATTTAGGAGCTATCATGAAGCTGAATGCCAAGTTGTTTGGTAATGAGACTTGGGAAAGTGAACATCCCTTGCTCATTAATGAACTAGATACCTGGATTTAGCAAACTCTACCTCAAAAGAGACAAGATCTTGGCAAGTTCTTAATACCTTGTACCATAGGCACCATGACCTTTGAAAAAGCTCTGTGTGATCTGGGGTCAGGGATAAATCTTATGCCACTCTCTGTAATGGAGAAGCTGGGGATCATTGAGGTACGACCTGCCTTGTTCTCATTACAATTGGCAGACAAGTCATTGAGACAAGCTTATGGAATAGTAGAGGACGTGTTAGTAAAGGTTGAAGGCCTTTACATCCCTGCTAATTTCATAATCTTAGACACTAGGAAGGAAGAGGATGAATGCATCATCCTTGGAAGACCTTTACTAGCTACAGCAGGAGCTGTGATAGATGTCAACAGAGGTGAATTAGTCCTTCAATTGAATGGGGACTACCTTGTGTTTAAGGCACATGGCCATCCCTCTGTGACAAAAGAGAGTAAGCATGAAGAGCTTCTCTCAGTTCAGATTCAAGAAGAGCCCCCACAGTCAAACTCTAAGTTTGGTGTTGGGAGGCCACAACCAAACTCTAAGTTTGGTGCTAAGACCCCATATCCAAACTCTAAGTTTGGTGTTGGGACTATACAACATTGACCTGATCACCTGTGAGGCTCCATGAGAGCTCACTGTCAAGCTAATGACATTAAAAGAGCGCTTGTTGGGAGGCAACCCAATTTTATTTATCTAATTTTTCTTTTATTTTATTTTATTATTATTTAGTGTTTTATTAGGTACATGATCATGAGGAGTCACGAAAAAAATATAAAAATTAAAAACAGAATCAAAAACAGCAGAAGAAAAATCACACCTTGGAGGAAGCACATCCTGGCGTTCAACGCCAGTAAGGAGCATCTGGCTGGCGTTCAACGCCAGAACAGAGCATGAATCTGGTGCTGAACGCCAGAAACAAGCAACATTCTGGCGTTTGAACGCCAGGAATGTGCCTTGAGGAAAAACTGGCACTGAACGCCAGTAACAAGCATGAAACTGGCGTTCAACGCCAGAAACATGTTACATGTGGGCGTTGAACGCCCAGAACGTGCATCACCTCGGCGTTTAAATGCCAGAATGGTGTGCAAAGTCATTTTACATGCCTATTTGGTGCAGGGATGGAATTCCTTGCCACCATAGGATCTGTGGACCCCACATGATCACCTCAGGATCTGTGGACCCCACAGGATCCCCACCTAACATATTCCCACCTTACCTCCTAATCCTATTTTACTCCTCTATTGTCACACTTCCCAAAACCCTTCACCAATCACCTCAATCTCTCTTCCCAATTACCCTCTTCACCACTCACATCCATCCACTCTTCCCCATAAACCCCACCTACCATCAAAATTCAAAAACATTTTCCCACCCATATCCCACCCTAAATGGCCGAACCTACCCCCTCCCCTTTCCCTATATATACCCTTCTATTCTACTTCATTTTCACACAACACAACCCCCTCTTCCATACCTTGGCCGAACCTACACTTCCCCTTCTCTTCCTTATTCTCTTGCTCGAGGACGAGCAATATTTTAAGTTTGGTGTGGTCAAAGCACAATCTTTTTTGTTTTCCACTACCATCAATGGCACCTAAGGCCGGAGAATCCTCTAGAAAAGGAAAAGGGAAGACAAAAGCTTCCACCTCCGAGTCATGGGAGATGGAAAGATTCATCTCCAAGAGCCATCAAGACCACTTCTATGATGTTGTGGCAAAGAAGAAGGTGATCCCTGAGGTCCCTTTCAAACTCAAGAAAAATGAGTATCCGGAGATCCGACATGAAATCCGAAGAAGAGGATGGGAAGTCCTAACCAACCCCATGCAACAAGTCAGAATCTTAATGGTTCAAGAGTTCTATGCCAATGCATGGATCACTAGTAACCATGATCAAAGTATGAACCCGAGTCCAAAGAACTATCTCACAATGGTTCGGGGGAAATACTTAGATTTTAGTCTAGAGAATGTGAGATTGGCGTTCCACTTGCCCATGATGCAAGAAGACGTACGCCCCTACACTAGAAGGGTCAACTTTAATCAAAGGTTGGACCAAGTCCTTATGGACATATGTGTAGAAGGAGCTCAATGGAAGAGAGACTCCAAAGGCAAGCCAGTCCAACTAAGAAGACTGGACCTCAAGCCTGTAGCTAGAGGATGGTTGGAGTTCATTCAACGCTCCATCATTCCCACTAGCAACTGATCTGAAGTTACTGTGGATCGGGCCATCATGATTCATAGCATCATGATTGGAGAGGAAGTAGAAGTTCATGAAGTCATCTCCAATGAATTCTACAAAATAGCCGAAAAGCCCTCCACCATGGCAAGGCTAGCTTTTCCTCACCTTATTTGCCATTTATGTTACTCAGCTGGAGTGATCATAGAAGGAGACATTCCCATTGAGGAAGATAAGCCCATCACCAAGAAGAGGATGGAGCAAGCAAGAGAGACCCTCCACGGATCTCAAGAGATGCATGAGGAAGCTCATCATCAAGAAATCCCTGAGATGCCTCAAGGGATGCACTTTCCTCCCAACAACTATTGGGAACAACTCAACACTTTCTTAGAAGATTTGAGTCACAATGTGGAACAATTAAGGGTGGAACATCATGAGCACTCCATCAATCTCCATGAAATAAGAAAAGAGCAAAGAGCAATGAGGGAGGAGCAACAAAGGCAAGGAAGGGACATAGAAGAGCTTAAGGACATTGTTGGTCCTTCAAGAAGAAGACGCCACTAAAGGTGGATTCATTCCTTGTTCTTATTTCTTTCTGTTTTTCGGTTTCTATGTTATGTTTATCTATGTTTTGTGTCTCTACTTCATGATCATTAGTATGTAGTAACCATGTCTTAAAGCTATGAATAAATTCCATGAATCCTTCATCTCTCTTAAATAAAATATGTTTTAATTCAAAAGAACAAGAAGAACATGAATTTCGAATTTATCCTTGAATTTAATTTAATTATATTGATGTGGTGACAATACTTTTTGTTTTCTGAATGAATGCTTGAACAGTGCATATTTTTGATCTTGTTGTTTATGAATGTTAAAACTGTTGGCTCTTGAAAGAATGATGAACAAAGAGAAATGTTATTGATGATCTAAAAAATCATGAAATTGATTCTTGAAGCAAGAAAAAGCAGTGAAAAAGAAGAAGCTTGCGAAAAAAAAAATTTGGCGAAAAAAATAGAAAGAAAAAGAAAAAGGAAGCAGAAAAAGCCAATAGCCCTTAAAACCAAAAGGCAAGGGTAAAAAGGATCCAAGGCTTTGAGCATCAATGGATAGGAGGGCCCAAGGAATTAAAATCCAGGCCTAAGCGGCTAAATCAAGCTGTCCCTAACCATGTGCTTGTGTCATGAAGGTCAAAGTGAAAAGCTTGAGACTGAGTGGTTAAAGTCGTGATCCAAAGCAAAAGTGTGTGCTTAAGAGCTCTGGACACCACTAACTGGGGACTCTAGCAAAGCTGAGTCACAATCTGAAAAGGTTCACCCAGTTATGTGTCTGTGGCATTTATGTATCTGGTGGTAATACTGGAAAACAAAATGCTTAGGGCCACGGCCAAGACTCATAAGTAGCTGTGTTCAAGAATCAACATGCTTAACTAGGAAAGTCAATAACACTATCCAAAATTCTAAGTTCCTAGAAAAGCCAATTATTCTAAACTTCAAAGGAAAAAGGGAGATGCCAAAACTGTTCAGAGGCAAAAAGCTACAGGTCCCGCTCATCTAATTAGAATTAATATTCATTGATATTTTGGAATTTATAGTATATTCTCTTCTTTTTATCCTAATTGATTTTCAGTTGCTTGGGGACAAGCAACAATTTAAGTTTGGTGTTGTGATGAGCGGATAATTTATACGCTTTTTGGCATTGTTTTTAGGTAGTTTTTAGTAAGTTCAAGCTACTTTTAGGAATGTTTTCATTAGTTTTTATGTTAAATTCACATTTCTGGACTTTACTATGAGTTTGTGTGTTTTTCTATGATTTCAGGTAATTTCTGGCTGAAATTGAGGGACTTGAGCAAAACTCTGATAGGAGGCTGACAAAGGACTGCTGATGCTGTTGGAATCTGACCTCCCTGCACTCGAAATGAATTTTCTGGAGCTACAGAACTTCAAATGGCGCGCTCTCAACGGCGTTGGAAAGTAGACATCCAGAGCTTTCCAGCAATATATAATAGTTTATACTTTATTCGGGAATTGATGACGTAAAGTGGCGCTCAACGCCAAGTACATGCTGCTGTCTGGAGTTAAACGCCAGAAACACGTCATAACCCGGAGTTGAACGCCCAAAACACGTCATAACTTGGAGTTCAACTCCAATAAATGCCTCAGCTCGTGGATAGATCAAGCTCAGCCCTAACATACACCAAGTGGACCCCGGAAGTGGATTTATGCATCAATTACTTACTCATGTAAACCCTAGTAGCTAGTTTAGTATAAATAGAACATTTTACTATTGTATTCGAAGTCTTTGACAACGTCTTTCGACTGTTTAATCTTAGACCATGGGGCTGGCCATTCGGCCATGCCTGAACCTTTCACTTATGTATTTTCAATAGTGGAGTTTCTACACACCATAGATTAAGGGTGTGGAGCTCTGCTGTACCTCAAGTTTCAATGCAATTACTATTACTTTCCATTCAATTCTCTTTATTCCTATTCCAAGATATACGTTGCACTTCAACTTGATGAATGTGATGATCCGTGACACTCATCATCATTCTCACCTATGAACGCGCATGACTGACAACCACTTCCATTCTACTCTAGGCCGGGCGCATATCTCTTAGATTCCCCAACAGAATCTTCGTGGTATAAGCTAGATAGATGGCGGTATTCATGGGGATACGGAAAGTCTAACCTTGTCTGTGGTATTCCGAGTAGGATCCCGGGAATCCAGAAAGTCTAACCTTGTCTGTAGTATTCCGAGTAGGATTCCGGTATTGAATGACTGTGACAAGCTTCAAACTCCTGAAGGCTGGGCGTGATGACAAACGCAAAAGAATCAATGGATTCTACTCCAACCTGATTGAGAACCGACAGATGATTAGCCGTGCTGTGACAGAGCATTTGGACCATTTTCACTGAGAGGATGGGATGTAGCCTTCAACAAGGGTGATGCCTCCAGACGATTAGCCGTGCAGTGACAGCGCATAGGACCATTTTCCCGAGAGGATTAAAAGTAGCCATTGATGATGGTGATGCCCTACATACAGCTTGCCATGGAAAGGAGTAAGAAGGATTGGATGAATGTAAGAAGAAAGTAGAGATTTGAGAGGAGCACAGCATCTCGATACGCCTATCTGAAATTCCCACTATTGATTTACATAAGTATTTCTATCCTATCTTATTTTCTGTTTATTATTTTTATTCGAAAATCCATAAACCAATTTAATCCGCCTAACTGAGATTTACAAGGTGACCATAGCTTGCTTCATACCAACAATCTCTGTGGGATCGACCCTTACTCACGTAAGGTATTACTTGGATGACCCAGTACACTTGCTGGTTAAGTTGAATGGAGTTGTGATCATAAATTCCAATAGAGCCAATTTTTAAATCTCATGCAAATACAAAGAGGATCACAATTTCGTCCACCAGTGGTCATACGCGATTGGATAGAATAAGGAATGAAGATATAAGAGAGAGAGTTAGAGTAGCATCTATTATGGAAAAGACAGTAGAATTGCATCTCAGGTGGTTCAGACATATGAGAAGAAGACCGACAGAACACTCAGTCAGGAGGGTGGATGAGATGAAAGATGGACAAGGGGTGAAAGGCAGAGGAAGACCTAAGAAGACCATCCATGAGGTGGTCAAACGAGATCTACATATAAACGATCTCTCTATAGACATGATACATGATAGAGCTCAATGGCGTCGTTTGATTCATGTAGTTGACCCCACTTAGTGGGACAAGGTGTTATTGTTGTTGTTTTATTTTAAGAAATATTTTATTGGCTTGAGCGTTGTAGTTCTTCTTACAGGTTCCACGTCTAAGTCTAAGTTCTGAGAACCGTCATCCCTGCTGATCGGAATACTTGAAGTATCTCTGGAAGCGCAGTAGCGAGTTGTAGCTCAGAAGGGTATCCTTGACAGAAAATTTGGCGCCCACTATGGAGCTGATTTCTAGTACTACCCACTCTCTTCTTTCATTGTTAGCATTATCTCCTTTTTTGCAGAATTCTGGATATGGCTGACGACTCATTACTACCATCTCCTCCCACTCATGCCAAATTAGTGGCCATGAACGTTGCCCTCCCAGCGGAAGTGAAAAAAATGTCCGAACTGATCGAAGACGAGCATCATTCTGCAACAAACACGGCAATGGAAGTCACACCCCCCAGAGTCCAATAAGAAAAGAACAAATCCTTTTTCTGACGAAATAATAAACTTTCAAATGTCGAAGAATTTTACTCTTCCAACCACATTAAAACCCTTTGAGGGGTTTGGTGACCCCAAAATTCATGTCACTAAATTTGAATCCATGATATTTTTGAACGGTTTTTTTGACCCTATTTTATGTCGTTCGTTTCTGATCTTTTTGGATGGAGCTGCCTTATTATGGTTTTCTAGTCTCCCTGCAGGTTCAATTTCCAGTTTTGACGAGTTTGCCGACCAATTTGTCAACCAATTTGTAGACTCAAAGATCTATGTCCATGGTTCCGATTTTCTCAGCACCATCAAGCAAGGACAACATGAAATCTTGAAAGACTACATGACAAGATTTGTAAAAGTAGCGATGAAAATTCCCGACCTCAACCTCGATGTACACCTTCATGCATTAAAAAGCAGGTTACGTCTAGAGAGATTCCAGGAGACAATTTCCGTCACTAAACCTAAGACACTGGCCGAATTTAGGGATAAAGCATAGAGAAAAATAGAGATCGAAGAGCTAAGAGAAGCCAAAAAGGTCAAAAAACAAACACCACAAACACCTCAGAGAGAAGAGGATAGGTAGGGAAGGCAGAGTCAGGCGCGTGAACAAAGAAAGCCTTTCAAGTTGACATCGAAGTTTGACTTCTACACAAAGTTCAACACAAAAAAAGAATACATAATAAAGAAAATTCTCCATAGTAAACTTATAAACCCACCTAGCAAAGCCAGAACTTATCAAGATCAGAGATATGTGGACAAAAGCAAGTATTGTGCATTTTATCAAAAGTTCAATCACACCACCGACGAATGTGTGGTAGCTAAAGACCTATTGAAAAGATTGGCGAGACAAGGTTTGCTGGATAAATATGTCAGCAGTAGAGGCCAGAAGGAAATGACAAGCACAACCACAGATTAACCAAACTATAATTCAACTTTTGAGGACAAAGGAACTTGGCACGCTACACCAGAATTTCCCACATCAAATGGAGTTATTAACTATATTTCGGGAGGTTTTGCAGGAGGAGAAATCACTATCATGGCCAGGAAACAAAGTTACTGAACCATGCTAACCATGGAAAGATCCTCCAAAACAACATAAACTTCACTCCCCACTGAATGCATTTCTTTTTATGTGTCTGACTTCAAGTCACAATGCCTAAACCTGGACGACCATGTCATGATCTCAGTGAACATAACTAATAGTCAATAAAGTCCTCTCGACCCGGGGAGCAGTGCCGATGTATTGTTCTACTTCACCTTTCAAAAAATGCAGCTTAGTGATAAGGCTATGCAACCCTCAACCGAGGAAGTGGTAGGCTTCTCCGGGAAAAGGGTACACATGTTAGGTTATGTATGGTTAAGAACGACACTAGGGGGGCTTCCAAACTCTAAAATCCTAGACATTCAATTTTTAGTAGTTGACTGTGTTAGTCCTTATAATGTTATTTTGGGACAACCATCCCTTAACTCCTTCGGAGCTATTGTCTCTGCTGTTCATCTGTGTGTAAAGTTCCATGTGCAGGGTAATATCGTATCAATAGTGCATGCCGACCATAAGGATGCATGACAATGCTATAATGCAGGCCTAAAATTGATACCACTACCAATAGAAACTATTCAACATGTCAACTCTGTCTATAATACGGAGGACATCCCAACCCTGGTCGAGCTACCCCAACTGACGAACAGACTAAGATACAACTTACCGAGTTCAAACATCAATATACTAACATTGGATCCATTTTTTCTGCAGGAAATGAACAAAACATCACCAAGTTGCTCAACTCCAATACCGACATTTTTGCATGGATTCCAGCAGATATGCTTGGGATTGATCCGAATATAATATGTCATAAACTTGCCATCAATCCTGGTGTCCGACTAGTGCGTCAGAAAAAGTGAAACCTAGGAACGGAAAAAGAAACGTAGCCATAACGAAAACTCAGAAATTGCTTGACGCAGGGTTCATCTAAGAGCTCAGATTCTCATCAGGGTTGGCAAACGTGGTCATAGTGAAAAAGAGTTTGGGAAAGTGGCGCATGTGCGTGGACTTTACAGACTTAAACAAATCGTGTCCCAAAGATTCATATCTGTTGCCAAGCATCGACACACTAGTGGATAACACATCGGGATTCAAGCTGTTAAGTTTTATGGACGCCTACTGCAGATATAATCAGATACTGATGCACCTGTTGGATCATGATAAGACTGCATTCATAACAGATAACGATAGCTTTTTTTATATGGTAATGCCCTTTGGACTTAAAAATGCAGACGCAACATATCAGATGTTGATGGATAAGGTATTCCAAGAACAAATTGATCGGAACATGGAAGTTTATGTCGATGACATGGTCGTGAAGTCAGACTCGGAGGAAGCCCACCAAGCCAACCTCCACGAAGTATTCCAATAACTTCAGAAATATAACATGAGGCTAAATACAGAGAAATGTGCATTCGGAGTACACGAGGGTAAATTCCTCAACTTGCTATTGGTGCATCAAGGAGTTGAAGCCAACCCCAACAAATGCCGAGCTATCATACAAATGCAATCACCTCGAACAATAAAAGAAGTTCAACAACTTACAGGTCGTCTCGCAGCATTGTCAAGGTTTTTGCCTGCAGCAACAGAACGATCTTACCATTTCTTTAACACTCTTAAAAATCTAAAAATTCACCTAGACCGACGAGTGCGAACAAGCATTCAAAAATTTTAAAGATCTTCTCAGTTCACCAACTATTCTTCAAAAACCGCAATAGGGTAAGTCTCTTTACTTATATCTTTCAGTTTCAGCTCATGCAGTTAGTTCTGTACTTGTCACAGAAACAGGTAAAGAACAACATCTAATTTATTTCGTTAGTAAGTTGCTACAGAATACGGAGACAAGATACCCAACCATAGAGAAACTAGCATTTGCCTTAATAATCATAGTCGGATGCCTACGACACTATTTTCAAAACCACCAAATCATAGTTCAGACAGGCTAGCCAATCTGACAGATATTAGCACGACCAGACCTTACAGGACGACTCATCAAGTGGTCGGTCGAATTATCAAAATTTGACATCTCCTGTCAATCAAGAGGATCATTGAAAGCTCAAATATTGGCAAACTTCATCGATGAGTTTACTGCTGCAGAAGAAATCCTCCCAGTATGGGAACTATATGTCGACGGAGTTTCCAATGATGGGGGCTGCGACGTAGGAATCCTCCTCAAGGACAACACAAGTGTCTATGCTGAGCAATCAATAAGATTTTCATTTTAGGCAAGCAAAAATCAGTCAGAGTATAAAGCCTTACTCGCTGGACTTCAGCTGGCAAAGGAAACAAACATTCAAAATCTCAGAGTTCATTATGACTCCCTCCTCATCATTCAACAGGTAACTGGTAACTTCCATGTAAGAGATCCCCTCTTAGAATAATATTTAAATGTGGTAAAAGATCTTATACAACACTTTAGACATTTTGACATATCACACACCATACCTTGGCCGATTCTCCCCTAAAGTTGAAACACCTCAAAAATCTCTCTTTTCAGAAGCTCTAAGCTTTTAAACGTCAATTCCTCAAGCTTAATCACTCGGATTTCATTTCAAACCGCTCAATTGAACTCTAAATCAACAAGAACACAATCTAATTTAGACAATATCACTATAATCATCATAAGGTTCACTAATTTAATAATTCACAAGGGTTCAACAGTTTTTTACCTTACCCACAGATTGATTGGACACAACATAATGATTATCCGCTACTAGAGTTCACCTAAACCATCAAAATTGTTCAATTCTTCAATACCTAATCTTAAAACCCACAAAATTTTGGAGAGGAAGAATTGAGCGTAAATGTAAATTTATTACCACTTTGTTCAGATAGAATTGAAGAAAATTCGAAGGCGAACACATGACTGCTGCCAGCATGTCAATTGGAGCTCCGGATTGAAAGTTGTGGGCGATTGAATTTCTAGAGACATTAGGGTTTTAGTTATGCTCTTTCTTCTCTCTTCTTTCAGCATATTCAAAGTGAAAATGAGGAGAAAAGATTCGTTTGGGAGTTTATATAGGTTGGGCCTTGGGCCCGGTTTGGATTCGGTCCAATCGGTTCGGCCTGTTGGTCCGTTTTTGGGCCAAAATCTTTAAAATTGGTGTCAAAACTCATATTTTAATTATTTCTAATTCATTAAACTATAAAATTTAATTCTATAATTTTTTAAATAATAATTAATTTATTAGTTAATTATTTATTAATTTGACGGGTTTTACATGTTGCATGGCTGGTATCTTGAAATGGGGTCATGCGTTCGCATGATGGGGCAAATTTCGCACTTGTGCGTACACATGGGGATGCATACACACGATTATCCATTCAAAGGTGTGACAAAATGATACACCCCTTGACCTTGGCATGTTGCACACCATGAACTTTGGCCTCATGGGAGCTATTTTTCTAGGCATGTGGCATGCCCACTTCCTTGGCATGTTGCATGTCTAATTCTTGCTTGATTTGCCTTGGGTTTGAGCCTTTGGAGAGTTGGCCCAGCATGCCACACTCTTGCCTTGACGTGTGGCATGCTGGGTTCTTGAATTGTCTTTGAATCTTCTTCACATGGTGTGTGACACGTCAACTGCTCGGTATGTTACACGTCGACTTCAAAGTCTCCCCTGGGAGGGGTTAGTTTGGGTGTGTTGCACACCCATGTGCTTGGTGTGTTGCATGCCCAATTGGTGCAAAATTTGGCTCCCAAGATCCTTGGCCCGGCATGCCACGCCTTCAAACTGGCGTGTGACACGCCCACCTCTTCTTTGGCTTCCTGGGTGTGTGGCACGCCCTTCTTTCTGGCGTGTTGCGCGCCAGTTCTCTACATCCTGGAGGATGCTTTCCTGGTTGTGTTCCTTTACTTATGCTTTGCTTCTCTTTTGCTATCAGTTTTCTACAATTAACAATAAATCAAAGCACTCAAAGTACTAATAGAATAGCCTTAAAAATCATATAATCACTAAGCAAAAAGTTATCAAATTTCTATAAAAAAAAAATACCAAAGAAAAGTACATAAGATGCTCATGCATCATTTTGGATCTTCAATAGATTTATAGTGAATGTCATTATCCTTTGTACCTTGTAGATATCTTAAGGTTCTTCGTGCAATCCCATAGTGCTTTTGACTTGGCTTTCACATGAATCTTGATAGTAGACTTGTTGCATGCATGATGTCGGGTCTTGTGGTAGTTAGATAAAGGAGACTGATGAGAGGAACTTTTGCGTGGTCTAGAAATTTGTGGATAAATCCTCGTTGTAAGTATAGTTTCTAAACCTTCAAAAGTCCTTTCATACAAATGTTTGGGTGTCACAAGTAACAAACCCCTTTTAAATATTGTTAACCGAGTATTCAAACATCGGGTCGTCTTCTCAAGGAACTGCGTGGAAGTATGTTCTTATTATTGGTTATAAAAGTTGTAATCGGGGTTTAGAAGGTGAGAAGCAAGTGATTTAAATGACAAGTAAAGTAAATGGCAATTAAAAATAAATAAATAACTGTAAAACAACTTTTGGCAAGATAAGAGAATTTAGAGGTCTAACTTAGTTATCTCTCTCAACTATAATAAAAGTTGAATCTAATTAAATTGACCTTTGAATCCTAATTATTTCCTAAGAAAAGGTTGGAATTATTTAGGTTCAGCTCAATTAGCAAGATAACGATTATTAATTACGTTGAGTTCAATAACTGTTGAGTTACTAAATTTTAAATCAGAACCAAAAGGGGAAAAAGTAAAATTGCTGGAATAATAAAAATATCTTCAAATCATGAACGATGACAATCATAAATTAACAAGAGCAATAATAAACTGAAAGTGCCTCAATACCATTAATTCAAATAATTATCTGTAACATGGAATAATTCATAAATTAAATTATAGAAGTAAATGATCAATTCAAATGCTGGAATAAATAATTATAGAACTAAAATAAAAGAACAATTAAAAACCTGGATCCAGAGTTACTCTTGAAACAAGAAGAAATCCTAAATCCTAAAAGAGAGAGAAAACCTCTCTCCAAACTAGATCTAAATCATTGAAAACTAAAATTATGCGTCTCCTATCAAATTGATGCATTCCCTCACTTCATAACCTCTTGTCTATGCTTTCTGGACTTGGATTTGGGCCAAAAAGGGCTTTAGAACTCGCTGGGACGTGTTCTGTAATTTGCTGATGCGTGGCCTCTGTCACGCGTCCGCGTGGGTCACGCGGTCGCGTCATTCAGAGCTTTTCCTTGCCACGCGGTCGCGTCAGTCATGCGACCGCGTCATGTGCGTTCTGCCTAAGGCACGCGGTCGCGTCAGTCACGTGGCCGCGTCGCTGCTGATTCGTGCTCGGCACGCGATCGCGTCGTCCATGCGATCGCGTGGATACCAGTTTCCTTAAAGTTCCGTTTTGCTTTCTCCTTTTCTTTTAGTATGTTTCCTTTTTCATCCTTTAAGTCATTCTGCCTTAGAAAATCTGAAACTACTCAACACACTAATCACGGCATCGAATGGAAATAAAGGTAATTAAAATAATTAATTTTCAAAGCTTAGAAAACATGTTTTTCACAATATGACATAATAAGGAAAGGAAAGTAAAACCATGCAATTAATGTGAATAAGTAGGTGAAAGATTATATAAACCACTCAAATTAAGCACAAAAGAACTCATGAAATATGGGTTTATCAACCTCCCCATACTTAAATACTAGCATGTCCTCATGCTAAATCCAAGGTAAATAATTAAGGTTATAGTGATGGGATGTCATGCAATGCAACCTAATTTAAATGTAACTACCTAAGTGAATGATGCCTCATGAAACTCTAATTTATTCACTCATATATAAAGCTTACATGTAGCTAAGTTAATTCACATTCTCAAGGAGTTATGTATATACATATAGATATATAGCCAACCCTCAAATAATAAAGCAATTTAGCAAATGAGATGGGGAAAGAAAACATTGTACAACCTTGCAAAACAATTAGTAAAATTCAGTCACAGATATATGTTGATGAGTTATTGAACCCTCACTGGATTTTGTGTTTACTCTCTAGTAACTCAGTGTTTATTGGGTTTATTCACTCTATTTTTCTTTTTATTCTTACTTTCTTATAGCTTTGTTTTTCATCTAACCAATCAACAATTATAAAATATAGTCATACCAAAAAGTCATGAGGTCTTAATTGAGGTTGTAATGGGGCCAAGGTAAAGGTAAGGATTTATGTATAGGGTCAAGTGAGCTAATAAGTGAATCCTTAATTAGACTAAGATCTCACCTAACATACATATTCAGCAAGATAAAACTTCTTTACCTATTTACCCATATTTCCCACTTATTGTTACATGCTCATGTTTCACTTTTTATTTTTTTATCCCATGTGCATTGTTTTCATTGGGGAATTTCTTTTTGTATCCCCTTTTATTTAGATGCTGAAAATTTTTTTTTTAAATGCACATGGTAATTGAATCACTTTGCTTTTCCATGAGCATGCTTCCCAAATCTATTTTTATTTCTTTTTAATCTTCCTAACCCTTTGTTCCTATCACTCATGTTCCCACAAGGTTTCCCACATTTAACTCTATTCATGATTTTCTATCTTAAGCTAACCAAGGATTCACTTGGGGTTTTCTTTTGTTTTTCTGCTTAAGGCTAGTAATTTGGCTAAATAGAATAAAGGGGTTTTAAAAGGCTCAAGAGGGTTAACAAGGGTGATGTCAAAGGTAGGCTAATTGGGGTAAGTGAGCTAAAATCAAATAATGGCCTCAATCATTCTCTTGGTATGTATCTATTCTATGTTCTATAATTGGACATATAGATTAAAGCAAAGGAAAGAACATCAGAATAAGAAGAAATGTAACACACAGAAATAAAATTATGGTTTGAATGCAACCATACAATTTAAGCTCAAGACTCACAGGCTGTGTGTTCTCTAACTCAAGCATCATATATCATTTATATATTGTATGAAGGTTTAGTTAAAATTTCTCATTATTCTCATAAAAAAATTATTTAGGGTAGCTTTTAAAGTTTTAATGTTCCTCCTTGATGAAATGCTGTCAGCTTAACTATATCATGTAATGCTATATACAAGGTTTATGGATTTAAATCTAATATGTTCAATTTCCTAGCTTACTTCCCTTTTATATTTTTCTATTTAAACTATACTTATCTTATGCTAAAAAGGGGTAAACTATACTAATTAATCCACTAATAAATCAGAATTGCAAACTAAACAAAATAACTAAAATAAACTAAATGGCTAAATATAAACTGAAGATGCAAAATGCAGAAAATAGAGTAAAAATACATAAAAGCAATGTATAAGTACTCAGAAAATAACAATAAAAAGAAAAATACAGAAAAATATCCAAAACAAAAAAAAGTATGTAGTGGTTCACCAAAATAAACGTCAGAGATGACGACCTCTCCACACTTAAAATGAAGCATCGTCCCCGATGCTCTGTCAAGCTGGGTGTGAAGGGGTGTCATCACTGGTAGGGATGGCAGCTGGGGTCTCAGTGGTGGTGGGCTGGGAGTCTGGCTGCTGTAGAGGTGGGACTGATTGGAGTAGGATCTCCGGATCGGCAACCTCTATCTGGGGTGTAACCTCCTGATGCGGGGCAGCCTGCTCTGTGGCTGCCTGCTGATGAATCTCCTCCTGGAAATGAGTCTCCTCCTCGTGCTCATCCTCCTCCCCCTCTGATGGCTCTGATGGAGTGTCGGGCTCGGAGGGGATGTCGGCGCCCTGTCTGATCATCAGCTTCAGATGGAAATAGCGTCACCTACTGCGGCGCTCCAATCTCTCATACCGGCGCCGGTTACGGCGCTCCATCTAATCAAGCTATCGGAATAGGCGGTGCACGAGGCGGTAAACGGGCTCAGAGGCAGGTGGAGGTGCAGTAGTAGCGGCAGGAGCAGCAGTGGTAGCTGTGGATGAAGAGGGTCCAGCAGACGGTGGGGCTGTCTCATCGGTAGCAGTGAAGGGTGGTGGTCTGTAGCCCAAAGCTAGGAAGTTCCTGCTGTGAGGAATGATCTTCCTGCAATCCGCCGCTGGTGGTCTCTCATCGGCATCCTCCCATGGCACGTCAGCCCGACGGCCAAGCTGTGTAACCAGATATGGAAAAGAGAGGGTGCCGCGGACGTGGACCCTGGCCATATAGTGCCGGATAAAATGAGGCAAGTACAAGTCCTTACCCTCCAGCACACACCAGAGGAGGGTAAGCATTGCAACCGGGATCTCAGTCTCATGAGTACTCGGCATCACATAGTTGCTCAAAATCTAATGCCATAGCCGAGCTTCATCATTCAAGTACACTCTCTTGATCCCTCGAGGCATGGTAGTGTCCTGACCCATCTCCCAAGGAACGGTCGGGTCGAGAGCTATCCGTGCCTTCATGGCATCCCAGTCAAACTGCATCTGACTCATGTCCTCCTCAGCCTTGGAAAAACCATCAGGCTGATCGGATTTGGCTGGGAGCTGGAGGATGTCCTCTAAGGCCTCTTCAGTGACCAGAATTTGCTTTCCCCTCAGGTTTACTGCATCAAGGGTAGTAAGGTAGTATTGCAATAGAATTCCCAGACCCAAGATGCATTGACCTCTGTAAGTGTTCTTTTCAGAAAGAACCAGCCCCTTTGCTTGATTTGCTCAGTGGTGTACTGCTGGAGGGCTTCTGGAATTTTCAGAGTTCGTTCCAGGTATAGATTTCTGGAGTCTGCAAAAGTCGGGTACTTCAGTTCACAGTACCGGTTTGCAAATTTAATAGGATCAGTCGAAGGGAGCAGCTGGTCAGCTTTTTCTTGCTGAGTGAAGTTCTTCTCCCGCCATGAAGAATCGTGCATTAGAGTGATGATGGACCGGGAGGAAGTTCCTCTCTTGCGCTTGCCAGTAGCCTTGCCTTTGCCTTTCCTTTGGGAGGCAGACATCCTGAAAAACAGAAAACCAGGATATGGATAAAATAGGAAAGCAAGTAGGCAAATGAAAATGAAACTCAAAGCGCTAAGGGAGAAATAAAAGAAGGAAAATGAGTAATTGAAATGTGACAGAATGAATGTTAAATGGAAAGAAAAAAATCAATATGCCATAGTGAGAAAGTTAGAGGAAAGTGAAAAGAACCAGAAAAGAGAACAAAAGGGTTAGTACGGTTAGGATTTGAAAAAGAAATTAGTAAATTCAAATCAGTGAGTTAGTAAAGTGCGGGTGAAAGTAAGTAGCATAGAAAAATTCCAAATAACAGTGATTCACATGTAAGAATAGAAGTACTCATAATTGAACAAGCAGTTTATGAACCAGGAAATCAAAAAGGATAAGAAAGTCTGCCATAGCATTCATGAAATGGTCTGGATAAAGCAGAGTGAAACAGAATTCAGAAATGCCAAACCAAAACATGAATGAAAAAAATTTCAAAAAATTTGGGCAGTATTCCGGCTAAAATTGGATTGTCCCGGAAAATAAACAGCAATCATATCAGTTCATATGAATGTAAAAAAATCAAGCTGCATGTACATAGATATAAAATAAACATAAAAATGCAATGTAAACAGCAGCGATATACAAGAAAGCAGCATATGAATCATGAATATAGCAGCAGCAGAATTGCACATAGGATAAAACAGAAGTAAGAACAGTGCAAGTAAACAGACCTATATCCACTAACCACAGCCTAAGCTACCTAATGATGCCAAGGCATCTTAGGCTAGTTTCACTAGCATTTTTCTGTTAGTTTTAGTTGTTTTATGCATTTTCTTGAGCTTAAAGTAACCAAGAATGGTTAAATTCCATGAGTTTTTAGTTATATTACTTGAATGCTATGAATGGAAGAATTCTCATGAAATTTTGCAAGACTTTGATGCAGTTGTTTGGATGATTTCAGGGAAGAAGAGGCTAGGCAAGGAAGCAACAAAATCAATAAAGGAAGCTTGAATATCACATGTGGAGTTTAAGTTCCAGTTTAAGCTTAAACTGGAACTTAAACTGCCAAGCCATATAATGCTGGGAAGTGGCGTTTAAGCTCCAGTTTAAGCTTAAACTGGAGCTTAAACGCCAGAATCATGAAAGCTGAAAGTGGCGTTTAACTTCCAGTTTAACCTTAAACTGGAAGTTAAACGCCAGAATGAGAATTGCACCAGGGAGCATTTCCACGTTTAAGCTCCAGTTTAACCTTAAACTGGAGCTTAAACGTGTTCGACCCAATTTTTCACCAGGAAGCATTCTCACGTTTAAGCTCCAGTTTAAGGTTAAACTGGAGCTTAAACGTGTTCGACATTTTATCCTCCAGGGTGCTTTCCTCATTTCCACGTTTAAGCTTCAGTTTAACCTTAAACTGAAGCTTAAACGTGTTCGACAATTCCACCCTCCAGGATTGCCTTCTTCCATTTCCACGTTTAAGCTTCAGTTTAACCTTAAACTGAAGCTTAAACGTGCTTGAATTATATCACCTCCAGGAGTGTCCAACGTTTAAGTTGCAATTTAAGCTTAAACTGCAACTTAAACGCCACTAATTGAAAAGGTTTCTGGGCCAAAGATATTGCAGTTTAAGTTAGCATTTGAGCACAAACATTAACTTAAACATACTCTGGTATGAAACCCAATTGAATATCATGGCTTATGGGATTGGGCCTGAAGAATTGATGAGTCTGGAATTTCAATTTGTTGAGTCATGTGTCATTACTTGATTATCACTAAGTTGGCTCAATGAATGTTACAGAATTGGATCAGCAGCCTCATCAGGATTATGGATCATAAACCCAAAGCAAAAGGAAATCAAGGAAAGGCCTCAAAGCCCAAGAAACACAACAGAAGCTCAATTTTAGAAAGTGTATAAATAGGATAGAATTTAAGTTAAAAAAGGATTTTTTGGACTTTTGGGGGATCATTTTGCTAGTTTTCATACTTTGTGTAATTGAATTCAGAGCTATGACTCACTAAACCCCTTTCATTGGGTTAGGGAGCTCTATTGTAATTCAATGAATCAATAATAGTTTTTATCTTCTTCTTCAATCTTTTCTCTTGAATTTTGTTAGAAAGCTTCTCGATCTAATTCCATTGGTTAGTTGTCTTGGGAAAGAAACTATCCATAATTGGAATCCTTCGGAACCTTGGGAAAGGAATGGAGGATTCATGCTAGAGAAGCTTTCTCACAGTGAATTGGATTGGGGTTTGGATGGATATTGTGACATGTAATCCTACCAAATTGTGGTTCATGAAACTGTGTGGTATAATCAGTGATCGAGCATCATCTCTTCTTATGAACATTTAAACCAAGGGATTGGGAATTTGTTTGTTTTTAGAGAGAATTGGTGAGCCAAGGGATTGGGATCCAATCATATAAGATTGCCAAGCAAAAATTCAATGAATGCATTGGTTGAGGAAGGGATAAAAATGTTTTGATTTGGAGATCTCAATATCTCCTGAAACCCAATGAATTCCCCATTTCTGATCTACCACTTTCTCTTTACATTCTGCAATTAAATTCATGCAATCACCCCGATCCCTTTTTAATTTCAGCAATTTAGCTTCTCGCTCTTTAATTCATGCAATTTAACATTCCGCAATTCTCATCTAAATCTTGATTCCGCTCAACTAGAACACACTTCTAATCCGAATTGCTCACTCAACCAATCCTTGTGGGATTCGACCTCACTCTATTGTGAGTTTTTACTTGACGATAACCGGTGCACTTGCCGGAAGGAATTTTTGCCGATCGTGCAATTTCCTAAAATCGAAGCTATCAAGTTTATGGCGCCGTTGCCGGGGATTGGTTTTCGATTGACAATTCTCAAATTGGAAGTTAACTAGATTGAGCATTTTTCTTGTTTTGTTAATTCAGTTCAAGTTACTTGTTGAATTTTAATTTCTGCACTTTGTTACTTGCTTTCTTTCTTTATGCCTTTAAATTCAAGCAACTAACTCACTGACCCACTAACTATTTGAATTAATTCCTCAACTGCTCTAACCATACTCTTCCATTAACCAAGAGTATTTCACTTGTTTGTTGCCTGTGCTGTGTTCTTGTATGACAGGTAGGAGAGGAGAGACATCAACTCCTCCATATACCGAACCAGAGAGGACCCTTCATAAACTTAGAAGGGAAGCAAGAGGGAAGAGAATACTGAGAGAAAAAGAATCTGAAGGAGAATCTGAGGACAATTTTGAGGAAGCTCTAGATCTCAACATGGATAGAGAAGTTCACAACCATGAGAGAGCTGATGGAAACAATGCCATTCCCGAGAGGAGGGTTCTTGGTTCATACATAAACCCAACCTCTGGGAATTGTGGTAGCAGCATTCAGAAACCACCCATTCAGGCCAACAATTTTGAACTCAAACCACAGTTAATATCACTGGTGGAGGATCATTGTTCATTTGGTGGTAGTGCTAATGAAGATCCAAACCAACATCTCACAAAATTCCTGAGAATTTGCGACACTGTGAAGTCCAATGAAGTCCAGGAAGATGCCTATAAACTGCTCTTGTTCCCATTTTTACTTAGGGACAAGGCAGCTAAGTGGCTGGAATCATTCCCAAGGGGGAGCCTAACAACCTGGGATGAGGTGGAAAGCAAGTTTCTGGCACGTTTCTACCCCCCACAAAAGGTCAATAGGCTTCGATCTGAGGTTCAAACTTTTAGACAACAAGATGGTGAAAGTCTCTACGAGGCATGGGAGAGGTTCAAGGATTTGACAAGGAAATGCCCACCAGACATGTTCCATGACTGGGTGCAACTGCATATTTTCTATGATGGACTTTCTTATGAATCAAGGAAAGTTGTAGACCATTCATCAGGAGGTTCATTGAACAGGAAAAAGACTGTGGAAGAAGCCATTGAAGTGATTGAGACAGTGGCTGAGAATGAGTACTACTATGCTTCAGAGAGACACAACACTAAGGGAGTCATGGAGTTGAACCATGTTGATACAATTCTAGCCCAAAACAAGGTGTTTGCCAAGCAACTAGCAGAGCTCACCAGGAAGTTAAAAACAAATCAAGTGGCTGCAATACACACACAAGATCAAGAGGAAGTAAGCACTGAAGGAGGTGATTGGGAAGAGGCCAACTATGTGAGAAATCAACAAAGGCAACCATATGATCCACATTCCAAGACTTACAACCCAGGCTGGAAAAACCACCCAAACTTTGGGTGGGGAAACAAGCAAACCCAACCACAAAACCACAAACCTTACAACCCCAACCAACATAACAATTCCACATACCAAAACTTCAACCAAAGATCATACCAAACCACACAAAACACTTACTCCCAACCACCATATCATGGTCAAAATAATCAACCTGCCCAACCTAATCCGAACCAACAATTTCAAGATCAATTAAACAGGATAGAAGGAATGCTTGCAAACATGGGTCAGGACATAAGTGGGTTGAAAAGCTTTACGGATGATGTGAGATCTACCTTAAGGAACCATGGTGAAAAACTCAAGAGGATGGAGTCTCGAGTAGGAGAGCTATCTCAACAGGCCCCCAAGTCAACTACAGTGTTCCCTAGTGACACAGAAAAGAATCCTAAAGGGGAACAAAAGGGAGTGAAATGGGAAGAATGCAAGGCCATCACCATATTGAAGGAAGTCTCAGAAGAAGAAGGAATCAGACCCTCAAAACAGGAGCCAGAAATCTTGAAGGAAGGTGTGGAAGAAGCTAAGCAGGAAAGTGAAACTGAGCAAGCCAAGGAACTGCAAAATAAAGGCATGCTGGAAACATACCAACCAAAGGCACCATTTCCTCAGAGGTTAGGAGGAGGTGAAAAAGGGAAAACATATTCAAGGTTTTTAGAGACATTTAAGTCTCTCCATATCAATATTCCCTTTCTTGAGATTCTCCAGCAGATGCCTACACATATCAAGTATTTGAAGGAATTGCTGAGCAAGAAAAGAGTTTTGAAGGGAGGACAAACTGTAATAATGAACAAAGAATGCAGTGCCCTCATCAAGAAGGACATAGTCTCTAAGAAAACAGACCCAGGAAGTTTTCATATCCCCTGCATCATATGGGAAACAAAAATTGACAGAGGATTCTGTGATCTAGGAGCTAGCATAAATGTGATGCCTCTGACTCTTATGAAGAGGCTACAACTGAATGAGGTGAGATCCACTGATGTAATCATACAACTGGCTGAAAAAACTCAGAAGCAAGCTGAAGGGGTAGTTGAGAATGTGCTGGTGAAAGTGGGAAATTATTTCTTCCCCACAGACTTTGTCATTTTGGACATGGAGGAAAGCTACCTACACCCTATCATTCTGGGAAGGCCATTTCTAGCCACTGCTAGAGCGCTCATAGATGTAGAACAAGGAGAGCTAATTTTGAGAATACATGATGAACAGCTCATTTTCCATGTTTTCAAACCTGCACCTGAGCCTGAACCAGAACCTGAAAAGCCTAAGGATGATAGTAGCCATCTGTGTTTGGAGGAAAGAAATCCAGCAGCTGAAACTCTGAAACAGTCCTTGGAAGGCAAACAAGAATTGCAAGAGTTAAAGCCACAAGAATCAATAGAAACGGATCAGAAGGATCCTCCTGGCATAAGGGTCAATGAAGAAATCCTCAAGAGAGAGGGAAGAATTGTAAAGAAACTGCCAAGAGGGTGGAGAAACAAGAAAATTCCCACTGAAGGTTTCTCTCCGGGAGATAAAGTGATATCAAGTCATTATCTGCCAATCCCACCTGGCCTCAAAACCATTCCTTCCCAACTCCCTCAAGTGTTCACAATCAGAAAAGTTCTTTCTATGGAACATTTGGAAATCATGAAGGAATCAAATGGGGACGTTTTCATAGTGAGAGGAGAGGACATCAAGCACTACAATCCACCCTAACAAGGGACAACCGTCAAGCTAGTGACATTAAAGAAGCGCTTCATGGGAGGCAACCCATGTTTTAGTATCCTTACTCTTTATTGTTTTGCTCTGCATCTAATAAAGCATGGTTTCTTATGCATGAACTTGAATCCTCAGGACAACTGTTGATAAGGTGCACTAAACATTGCATGTAAAATACAATTGGTCTCTAAGTTTGGTGTGCCTGAAGGCACCTCCAAATCTTATTCAAAATTGTATTCAGTCTTTCATTCAAGGTGCACAACCAAACATTAAGTTTGGTGTTCCTCTTTGAACACAGTTAATGAAAAGCAAGAAGTTCCTCTGGATTTAGAAATTCATGACAAGTATACCATTTGCATGTTTTAATACTTTGATTTCAATTACTTTAGGTAGTAAAATTGTTTAGGATCAAAGAGCCAAAGTGATTATGATTTATTAGAATTATGCACATTCATTAAGGACAACCAACATGGATTTCATGTCATCAGGAGACATTATCAAACACTAAGTTTGGTGTCCAGTAATAAGTGTGCATACATACAAAGGTCACGGCTATAAGCTCATGAAGTCAATCATTGATTTACAATTCAAAAAGAATGAAAAACATGTGCAAGTACTATTCATTATTCACATGGACCGAAAAAAAATGATAGCAAATTTGTTTGTTTGTGCAGGTACAAAAGTAATGATAAGAATGGATGAAAAAGACAAAGGGGGGAGGTACGGTCGTGGTCAAAAAGGGAGTTCACAAGTCTTTGAAACTAACACATGGGAAAAGGAAGTTCTGCATGAAAAGATAGCTACATGTACAACTTAATGCACCCAGAATACTTCCAAGAAAGTTAAAAGCAATTCGTCTTTCTCCCTAATTCATATATTTACCATCAAGCCATCCTTCACAAATCACCCTAGCCGTCCATTTTTCACTTGCATGCACTATAAAGAATCATTTGGGGAACGAGTTCCACACCACCAATTCTCCTTCTTGCACATATTCTTTCATCATAGCAAAACTATCTCTTGCCAAAAACAACTTCACCACACTTCTAACAACACTTTCTTACTTCACCTTATCAACTTTAGCTTGTCACTTGCCAAAACTTAAGAACCAATGGCAGCCTCATCTAGCCACAAAAGAAGAAAAGACAAGCAGCCAATGGAGGAGGAAAGGGAATTTGATGCATGGAAATACAAATCAGTTTTCCATGAGATTCAGGCCGAATGGATGAGACCTAAAAGGGTACTAGCTGAGGTTCCCTTTGACCTTGAAAAGGATGAGTTCCCAAGTGTTTGGGAGAAGATCAAAAAGAGGAAGTGGGAGCTCCTGACTAAGCCAATCACTAAAATCAACATCAACCTGGTGAAGGAGTTTTATGCAAATGCAGTGAGGGAGGATCCAACCGTGGAACCCACATACAAAAGCTATGTGAGAGGGGTGGAAGTTGACTTTAGCCCCAAGGCAATCATGAAAACTCTTGGCCTGAAAAACATACGTTTCAGCCAAGTAAGTTATGAGGATAGGATGATAGGAGAACCTGACTATTCGACTATTGCTGAAGACCTTTGTGCCATCAGAGCTGAATGGGTGAGAAAAACAAGAGGGGCTCCAAGAGTCTTGAGAAGGGGAGACCTAACACCTGAAGCTAAAGGGTGGTATGCAATAGTTAGGAGATCCATCCTACCCACTGCAAACTCTTCAGAAATAGTCCCTAAAAGAGCCATCTTGCTACATTGCATTATGGTGGGAGGGGAGATCAAAGTTCATAAACTCATTGCTGAACAGATACAAGAGTTTAGTGAGAAAAGTGACCCTGACTCCTGGCTCCACTTCCCTAGCACCATCATCAGACTATGCATCGATGCCCAAGTACCACTTGAAGATGCAAGACCTAATTGGCTACATCCTGGAATGGCCATAACTGCTCACAGAATGACTCTTGGCCCAATTGCTCCAAGACATACAAAAAGAAGAAATGAAGAAGGGCAACAAGCAGAAGAGGAGCAAGAAGCAGAGCAAGAAGGAGAAGAAGAGCAAGAAGAGCAAGGAAATCCAGAAAGAAGGCAACAAGTTCCCAGAGACCCCATGGATATGAGCAGAATGCAAGATATGCAGTTCAAGCTGATTACAACATCAGTTCTCAAATCAAGCTTAACTACATAGGGGAACATCTACACAAGATGGACCCAGCATTCCCAGCTTTTGATGAGTATTTCAAAGGGAGGAAAGAAGGAGAAATGAACAAGGCAGTGATCCTTGAGAAAGGAGTGGAAGAAACAATGAAAAAAGCTGGATTCTGGACAAAGCTCATAAGAAAAGACAAAGGAAGTACAAGTGGTCAAAAAGAGGTAAGAAGCAAGAAGAAGCAGGACCCCAAGAATCAAAAAGAACCAAGCAACAAATGAAAGGTGGTCTTGTTCCTTAATAAGCAAATAATAGTTTGTGAATTGTCTTTATGAGCTTTCTTTCATTTTAAGTCATTTGAGTTTTATGTGAAATTTTTAGTATGTTTGTCTGTTTACTGCTTTGAATAAAGTGAATGCCTAGATGTTTGGATATAACTTCACCTTCTTAAACAAATGCTTGCCATGCTTGTTCTGTTTCCAAAAATAAAAGAAAAGTTTGAACAAAAGTAACTTGGCTCATTTAGTGACAAATCAAGTAGAATTAAGTGGTGGTATGCATGCTTGATTATTTAGTCAGATCACTGGAAATTGAGTGTAGAATTATCATTTTTGTGTAGAAGTTTGAATACTGTCTATGGATCTTGATGAATGAATGTCTTTGGCCATGAAAAAGAAAGAAAAAGAAGAAGAAAAAGCCACTGAAAAAGGGCAACCAAAAAGAAAAAAAAATTGAGAAAATAAGCTAGGCACCAATGGTTTGAACTTCTGAGACAAATGCCTGTGGTGTTTATGTATTAAGGATATGCTTGGATGAATAGGTTCTGAGGAGTGTTTCAACACTTGGTAACTTGGGTTAACTAACCCGGGATTATCAACCAAAAGTCCATTATCAAGAGCAACCTAAATACAAAACATTTAGTCACACAAAGAGGTGCTGGGCACCAATGTCTCAAGAAGAAATGTGAACTAAAATGCCTGTAGTGGATATGTGTAGTGCACTGATAAGAAACAGAAAATGCCAAAGGCTTGTGCAACACATGTGGTGGACGAAATTGTATCTCTTTATGGAATATGATAATAGAGCCTGGTCCAAAATCAACTTCGTTCGACTAACCAGCAAGTGCACTGGGTCGTCCAAGTAATACCTTACGTGAGTAAGGGTCGATCCCACGGAGATTATTGGTTTGAAGCAATCAATGTTTATTTTATTAATCTTAGTCAGGATGCCAATAGGATTAAAAGTGAAATTACCAGATTTGATTATATAAAAATAAAGGGGAATAATAGCGTTACTTGTTATGCAGTAATGAGAAACATGTTGGAGTTTTGGAGATGCTTTGTCCTCTGATCTTCAACTCTTCCTTGAAATCCTTCAACACACGCAAGGTCCTTCCATGGCAAGCTCTATGTAGGGTGTCACCGTTGTCAATGGCTACCTCCCATCCTCTCAGTGAAAACGTTCCTATGCTCTGTCACAGCACGGCTAATCATCTGTCGGTTCTCAATCAGGTTGGAATAGAATCCATTGATTCTTTTGCGTCTGTCACTAACGCCCATCCCTCAGGAGTTTGAAGCACGTCACAGTCATTCAATCCCGGAATCCTACTCGGAATACCACAGACAAGGTTTAGACTTTCCGGATTCTCATGAATGCCGCCATCAATCCGGCTTATACCACGAAGATTCTGATTAAAGAATCTAAGAGATATTCATTCAATCTGATGTAGAACGGAGGTGGTTGTCAGGCACACGTTCATGGATTGAGGAAGGTGATGAGTGTCACGGATCATCACCTTCTTCACAATTAGGCGCGAATAAACATCTTAGATAAGAGCAAGCGTGTTTGAATGGAAAACAAAGGAATTGTATTAAATCTTCGAGACGCTGCAGAGCTCCTCACCCCCAACAATGGAGTTTAGAGACTCATGCCGTCAAAAAGTATGTAATTCAGATCTGAAAATGTCATGAGGTACAAGGTAAGTCTCTAAAAGTTGTTTAAATAGTAAACTAGTAACCTAGGTTACAGAAAATGAGTAAACTAAGATAATTGGTGCCGAAATCCACTTCTGGGGCCCACTTGGTGTGTGCTGGGGCTGAGACTAAAGCTATCCACGAGTAGAGGCCTTTCTTGGCGTTAAACTCCAGGTTATGACGTGTTTTGGGCGTTCAACTCCGGATCATGACGTTTTTCTGGCGTTTAACTCCAGACAGCAGCATGAACTTGGCGTTCAACGCCAAGTTACGTCGTCTATCTTCGCGCAAAGTATAGACTATTATATATTGCTGGAAAGCCCTGGATGTCTACTTTCCAACACCGTTGAGAGCGCGCCAATTGAACTCCTGTAGCTCTAAAAAATCCATTCCGAGTGCAGGGAGGTCAGGATCCAACAGCATCAGCAGTCCTTTTTCAGCCTAAGTCAGATTTTTGCTCAGCTCCCTCAATTTCAGCCAGAAAATACCTGAAATCACAGAAAGATACACACACTCATAGTAAAGTCCAGAAATATGATTTTTGCCTAAAAACTAATAATATTCTACTAAAAACTAATTAAAACATACTAAAATCTACATGAAATTACCCCCAAAAAGCGTATAAAATATCCGCTCATCACAACACCAAACTTAAACTGTTGCTTGTCCTCAAGCAACTAGATGAATAAAAGAGGATAAAAAGAAATTAAGAAGCAATAATATCTCAGAGTTTTAAGTGAAGCTCAGATTCTAATTAGATGAGCGGGGCTAGTAGCTTTTTGCTTCCAAACAGTTTTGGCATCTCACTTTATCCCTTGAAATTCAGAATGATTGGCATCCATAGGAACTCAGAAGTCAGATAGTATTATTGATTTTCCTAGTTAAGTATGTTGATTCTTGAACACAGCTACTTTTATGAGTCTTGGCCGTGGCCCTAAGCACTTTGTTTTCCAGTATTACCACCGGATACACAAATGCCACAGACACATAACTGGGTGAACCTTTTTCAGATTGTGACTCAGCTTTGCTAGAGTCCCCAGTTAGAGGTGTCCAGAGCTCTTAAGCACACTCTTTTTGCTTTGGATCACGACTTTAACCACTTAGTCTCAAGCTTTTCACTTGGACCTTCATGACACAAGCACATGGTTAGGGACAGCTTGATTTAGCCGCTTAGGCCTGGATTTTATTTCCTTGGGCCCTCCTATCCATTGATGCTCAAAGCCTTGGATCCTTTTTACCCTTGCCTTTTGGTTTTAAGGGCTATTGGCTTTTTCTGCTTGCTTTTTCTTTTTCTTTCTATTTTTTTTTTCGCCACCCTTTTTTTTTTTTTACAAGCTTTTGCTTTTTCACTGCTTTTTCTTGCTTCAAGAATCAATTTCATGATTTTTCAGATCATCAATAACATTTCTCTTTGTTCATCATTCTTTCAAGAGCCAACAATTTTAACATTCATAAACAACAAGATCAAAAATATGCACTGTTCAAGCATTCATTCAGAAGAAAAAAAGTATTGCCACCACATATAAATAATTAGAATTTTCCTTATTAAGAACTTGAAAAAATTAAATTGCCTCTTTATTCTACAAATCTACTATTTTATTCATGTTTGATGATGATGGGAAGAATAAATTATAACTTAATTGGAAATAAAACCAAAATAGATATGCTAATTACTACTCCTATATAACTTCTAAGGTGAAATCCTTATAATAATACTATCACAGAGTTAAAGCTAGAATTAGAACTTAACAACCTGTATTTTGGGAAGTGGATGTTCCTCTAGTCTGTAGGGTGCCTTTAAGAATTAATTTCTGACGCTTCAGCTCCCTTAAGTTCACATCCTTGCTCTTCTTGTTCCCTTAGATGCCATGATCTTGATGAGTTTTAGCTCAGTGATCATGGCAACTCACACCAAACTTAGAGGTTTGCTTGTCCTCAAGCAAAAGAAATGACAGGAGAGGAATAGAGGGAGAGGCATTTTCGAAATCCAAAAGATATGATGAGTTGAAAAAGATTTGAATTGGAAAAAGATTTGGGTTTATGAATTAAGATATATTTGATATTTTTGAAAAAGGGATTTTAGAAATTAGTGTTTTTAGAAATTAGGATTAAAAATTTTGGAATTGAAGGATGACATTTTGAAACATGTTTATGCAAAAAATCATGAATTGAAACATAAAAATTTAGAAAAATTATAAAGAAAAACGAATTTTACCTCCTCCCCACCATCCTGGCGTTAAACGCCCAACTGGTGCATGGTTTGGGCGTTTAACGCCCAGATGCTACCCTTACTGGCGTTAAACGCCCAGTGGGTGCTTCTCATGGGCGTTCAACGCCCAAATTGTTTCTTACTGGCTTTTTCACGCCAGTGAGCTTCCAATTTTCCCTGTAACTCTGTGACTTCAATCAATTGCTATTTCACCTTTTGAAGATACTCTCGCATCTACCTATAAAACTTGATCAATTAAATAAACAAATAAAATTAAATTTTGTGATTTGGCTGGGTTGCCTCCCAGCAAGCGCTTCTTTTATGTCATTAGCTGGACTGTTACTGAGTTTCAATTAAGCCTCAGTTTTGAGCAGTCTTGCTCAAAATTACCTTCAAGATAATGTTTAACTCTTTGTCCATTGACAATGAACTTTTTGTTAGAGTCATTATCCTGAAGCTCTATGTATCCATATGGTGACACACCTGTGATTACATATGGACCTCTCCACCGGGATTTTAATTTCCCAGGGAATAATTTGAGCCTAGAATTGAATAGCAGAACTTTCTGCCCTGGCTCAAAGACTCTGGATGACAATTTCTTATCATGCCATCTTTTTGCTTTCTCCTTGTATATTTTTGCATTCTCGAAAGCATTGAGTCTAAATTCCTCTAGCTCATTTAACTGGAGTAAACGTTTTTCTCCAGCTAATTTGGCATCAAGGTTTAGGAATCTGGTTGCCCAGTAGGCCTTGTGTTCCAGTTCCACTGGCAAGTGACATGCCTTTCCATACACAAGCTGGTATGGAGAGGTCCCTATAGGGGTCTTAAATGCTGTTCTGTATGCCCACAGAGCATCATCTAAGCTTCTTGCCCAATCCTTTCTACGGTTAATTACAGTCCGTTCCAGGATTCTTTTAAGTTCTCTATTTGAGACTTCAGCCTGCCCATTAGTTTGTGGGTGATATGGAGTAGCCACCCTGTGATTGACTCCATAACGTACTAGAGCAGAGTAGAGCTGTTTATTACAGAAATGAGTGCCCCCATCACTGATTAACACTCTAGGGATACCAAATCTGCTGAAGATATGTTTCTGGAGGAATTTTAACACTGTTTTAGTGTCATTAGTGGGTGTTGCAATAGCCTCCACCCATTTGGATACATAATCCACTGCCACCAGAATATAGGTGTTTGAGTATGATGGTGGGAAAGGTCCCATGAAGTCAATGCCCCATACATCAAACAACTCAATCTCCAAGATTCCTTGTTGAGGCATGGCATAACTGTGAGGCAGGTTGCCTGATCTTTGGCAACTATCACAGTTAAGCACAAATGCTCGGGAGTCTTTATAGAGAGTAGGCCAGTAGAAGCCACTTTGGAGGACTCTTGTGGCTGTTCGTTCACTTCCAAAATGTCCTCCATATTGTGATCCATGGCAATGCCAAAGGATCTTCTGTGCTTCCTCTTTAGGCACACATCTACGGATTACTCCGTCTGCACATCTCTTGAAGAGATATGGTTCATCCCAAAGATAGTACTTTGCATCTGTGATTAATTTCTTTGATTGCATCCTACTGTACTCTTTGGGTATGAATCTCACTGCCTTGTAGTTTGCAATGTCTGCAAACCATGGCACTTCCTGGATGGCAAACAGTTGCTCATCTGGAAAGGTTTCAGAGATCTCAGTGAGAGGGAGGGACGCCCCTTCTACTGGTTCTATTCGGGACAGGTGGTCTGCTACTTGATTCTCTGTCCCTTTTCTGTCTCTTATTTCTATATCAAACTCTTGCAGAAGCAACACCCATCTGATGAGTCTGGGTTTTGAATCCTGCTTTGTGAGTAGATATTTAAGAGCAGCATGATCAGTGTACACAATCACTTTTGATCCTACTAAATAGGATCTGAATTTATCAATGGCATAAACCACTGCAAGTAGCTCTTTTACTGTGGTTGTGTAATTTTTCTGTGCGTCATTTAGAACACGGCTGGCATAGTGAATGACGTGCAGAAGCTTGTCATGCCTTTGTCCCAACACTGCACCAATGGCATGGTCACTGGCATCACACATCAATTCAAATGGTAATGTCCAGTCTGGTGCAGAGATGATCGGTGCAGTAACCAATTTAGCTTTCAGAGTCTCAAATGCCTGCAGACACTCTTTATCAAAGATAAATGGCGTGTCAGCAGCTAGCAGGTTGCTCAGAGGTTTGGCGATTTTTGAAAAATCTTTTATAAACCTCCTATAGAATCCTGCATGCCCCAGAAAGCTTCTGATTGCCTTAACATTAGCAGGTTGTGGTAATTTTTCAATTACTTCTACCTTAGCTTGATCCACCTCTATTCCCTTGTTCGAGATTTTGTGCCCAAGGACAATTCCTTCAGTCACCATAAAGTGACACTTCTCCCAGTTTAAAACCAGGTTAGTCTCTTGGCATCTCTTTAGAACAAGTGCTAAATGGTTAAGGCAGGAGCTGAATGAGTCTCCAAATACTGAAAAGTCATCCATGAAGACTTCCAAGAATTTTTCCACCATATCAGAGAAAATTGAGAGCATGCACCTCTAAAAAGTTGCAGGTGCATTGCACAGGCCAAATGGCATCCTTCTGTATGCAAATACTCCAGATGGGCAGGTGAATGCCGTTTTCTCCTGATCCTGGGGATCTACTGCAATTTGATTATAACCTGAATATCCATCCAGGAAGCAGTAGTATTCATGACCTGCTAGTCTTTCTAGCATTTGGTCTATGAATGGTAAAGGAAAATGATCCTTTCTGGTGGCTGTATTGAGCCTTCTATAATCAATACACATACGCCACCCTGTAACTGTTCTTGTAGGAACCAGTTCATTTTTTTCATTGTGAACTACTGTCATGCCTCCCTTTTTAGGGACAACTTGGACAGGGCTTACCCAGGGGCTGTCAGAAATAGGATAAATAATCCCAGCCTCTAGTAATTTAGTGACCTCCTTTTGCACCACTTCCTTCATGGCTGGGTTCAGCCGCCTTTGTGGTTGGACCACAGGTTTGGCGTCACCCTCCAATAGGATCTTGTGCATGCATCTGGCTGGACTAATGCCCTTAAGATCACTGATGGACCACCCAAGAGCTGTCTTGTGTGTCCTTAGCACTTGAATTAGTGCTTCCTCTTCCTGTGGCTCTAAGGTAGAGCTTATAATTACAGGAAAGGTATCACCTTCTCCCAGAAATGCATATTTCAGGGATGGTGGTAATGGTTTGAGCTCGGGTTTAGGAGGTTTCTCCTCTTCTTGAGGGATTTTCAGAGGTTCTACTATTCTCTCTGATTCCTCCAAGTCAGGCTGAACATCTTTAAATATGTCCTCTAGCTCTGATTCGAGACTCTCAGCCATATTGACCTCTCTTACCAGAGAGTCAATAATATCGACACTCATACAGTCATTTGGGGTGTCTGGATGTTGCATGGCTTTGACAACATTCAACTTGAACTCCTCCTCATTGACTCTCAAGGTTACTTCCCCTTTTTGGACATCAATGAGGGTTCGGCCAGTTGCTAGGAAAGGTCTTCCTAGAATGAGAGTTGCACTCTTGTGCTCCTCCATTTCCAGCACCACAAAGTCAGTAGGAAAGGCAAATGGCCCAACCTTGACAATCATGTCTTCAATCACGCCTGATGGGTACTTAATGGAGCCATCAGCGAGTTGAAGACATATCCTGGTTGGTTTGATTTCTTCAGTCAAACCAAGCTTTCTGATAGTAGATGCAGGTATTAGGTTGATACTTGCCCCAAGATCACATAAAGCTTGCTTGGTACAAGTACCTTCTAATGTGCATGGAATCATAAAGCTTCCAGGATCTTTAAGCTTCTCAGGTAAGCTTTTCAGAATGACTGCACTGCATTCTTCAGTGAGGTAAACTTTTTCAGTTTCCCTCCAATCCTTCTTATGACTTAAGATCTCTTTCATGAACTTAGCATAAGAGGGTATTTGCTCAAGTGCTTCTGCAAACGGAATCTTTATTTCAAGAGTCCTGAGATAGTCTGCAAAGCGGGCAAATTGCTTATCCTGTTCCGCTTGGCGGAGTTTTTGAGGATAAGGCATTTTGGCTTTGTATTCCTCAACCTTAGTTGCTGCAGGTTTATTACCTACAGAAGTGGGTTGGGAAGCCTTTTTAGAAGTGTTGTCATAAGCACTTGTGTGTGACTGATCCCCCACTGACATTTGAGTGCCAGGGGTGGAAGCTGGAGTGGCGTTGGACGCCACCTCCTTGTTGGTCACTGGCGTTTGAACGCCAGAACCATGCTCCCTTTGGGCGTTCAACGCCGGATTCATGCTTGTTTCTGGCGTTGAACGCCAGGAATGAGCATGGTCTGGGCGTTCAGCGCCAGCTCTATTCCTCTCTGGGCTCTGATTGTCCTCAGATGGATCTTAAGTAACCATTTGTTCATTTCTTGGTTTCCTGCTGCTTTGAAGTGAGGTATTTAATGTTTTCCCACTTCTTAATTGAACTGCTTGACATTCTTCTGCTATTTGTTTTGACAGTTGCTTTTCTGTCTGCTTTAATTGCACTTCCATATTCTTGTTAGCCATTCTTGTTTCCTGTAATATTTCCTTGAATTCGGCTAGCTGCTTGGTTAGAAAGTCTAATTGCTGATTGAATTCATTAGCCTGATCCACCGGACTGAGTTCAGCAGTTACTGTTTTAGCTTCTTCTTTCATAGAAGATTCACTGCTTAGGTACAGATGCTGATTTCTGGCAACTGTATCAATAAGTTCTTGAGCTTCTTCAACTGTTTTTCTCATGTGTATAGATCCACCAGCTGAGTGGTCTAGAGAAATCTGAGCTTTTTCTGTAAGCCCATAGTAGAAGATGTCTAATTGCACCCATTCTGAAAACATTTCAGAGGGGCATTTTCTTAGCATCTCTCTGTATCTCTCCCAGGCATCATAAAGGGATTCATTATCTCCTTGTTTGAAGCCTTGGATGCTTAGCCTTAGCTGTGTCATCCGTTTTGGAGGGAAATAGTGATTCAAGAATTTTTCTGACAGCTGTTTCCATGTTTTTATGCTGTTCTTAGGCTGGTTATTCAACCACCTCTTAGCTTGATCTTTTACAGCAAATGGAAACAGTAATAATCTGTAGACATCCTGATCTACTCCCTTATCATGTACTGTGTCAGCAATTTGCAGAAATTGTGCCAGAAATTCTGTAGGTTCTTCATGTGGAAGACCAGAGTACTGGCAGTTTTGTTGCACCATGATAATGAGCTGAGGATTCAGCTCAAAGCTACTAACTCCAATGGAGGGTATGCAGATACTACTCCCATATGAAGCAGTAGTGGGGTTAGCATATGACCCCAGAGTCCTCTTGGACTGTTCATTCCTACTTGCTTCCATATTGGATTACAAGAGATAATTTATATGTTGATTTAAAGAAAATGGAATAAGTAAAAACAAAATATATAAAAAGAAGTTAAAATTTTTTTTTTCGAAAAAAATTGAAATTAAAATCTAAAATTTTATGTAAAAAAAATTCGAAAAAGTAGTTCAATATTAGTTAAAAAATAATTTTTTTTTTTTGAATTTTGAATTTTATGAAGAAAGATAAAAACACACAAAAGACACAAGACTTAAAATTTTTAGATCTAGTGCTCCTTATTTTCGAAAATATTTGGAGGGAAAACACCAAGGAACACCAAACTTAAAAATTTTAAGATCAAAACACAAGAAAAAGTCAAGAACACCTTGAAGAGTCACAAGAACACCAAGAACAAAAGAAAGAACACCAAACTTAAAATTTTTAGAAAACCAAGACAAATTTTCGAAAATTACAGAAAACTTAACAAGAAAACACCAAAATTAGAGTTTGACACAGATTAAATCAAGAAAAATTATTTTTGAAAAAGATTTTCAAAAGAACTGGTGCCCAATTGCCAAGAACATACGCCAACGCTATAACCAACTGAGTTAAAAATGTAATGTATTTTAAGGATATATTATTTTTGTGGATAAAAGTATAATTTTTGAAAGTTAATGTTTTGAAAAAGCACAAGAAAAACAAGAAAAGACACAAAACAAGAAAAACTCAAGATCAAACAAGAAAAATAACCAAGAACAACTTGAAGATCAATGAAGAACAAAGAACACAAGTTCGAAAATTTAAAGAAAAATATCAAACATGCAATTAACACCAAACTTAAAATAAGACATTAGACTCACGAAAATTAACAATTAATTAAGAAAAAATAAATTTTGAAAAGAAATTTTCGAAAATAAACTATCCTATCAGAATTTGATGACTCTATAACAACAAAAAGGAACTATTCCTAATCTAAGAAATAAAATAAGCCTTCAATTGTTCAAACTCAATAATCCCCGGCAACGGCGCCAAAAACTTGGTGGACGAAATTGTATCTCTTTATGGAATATGATAATAGAGCCTGGTCCAAAATCAACTTCGTTCGACTAACCAGCAAGTGCACTGGGTCGTCCAAGTAATACCTTACGTGAGTAAGGGTCGATCCCACGGAGATTATTGGTTTGAAGCAATCAATGTTTATTTTATTAATCTTAGTCAGGATGCCAATAGGATTAAAAGTGAAATTACCAGATTTGATTATATAAAAATAAAGGGGAATAATAGCGTTACTTGTTATGCAGTAATGAGAAACATGTTGGAGTTTTAGAGATGCTTTGTCCTCTGATCTTCAACTCTTCCTTGAAATCCTTCAACACACGCAAGGTCCTTCCATGGCAAGCTCTATGTAGGGTGTCACCGTTGTCAATGGCTACCTCCCATCCTCTCAGTGAAAACGTTCCTATGCTCTGTCACAGCACGGCTAATCATCTGTCGGTTCTCAATCAGGTTGGAATAGAATCCATTGATTCTTTTGCGTCTGTCACTAACGCCCATCCCTCAGGAGTTTGAAGCACGTCACAGTCATTCAATCCCGGAATCCTACTCGGAATACCACAGACAAGGTTTAGACTTTCCGGATTCTCATGAATGCCGCCATCAATCCGGCTTATACCACGAAGATTCTGATTAAAGAATCTAAGAGATATTCATTCAATCTGATGTAGAACGGAGGTGGTTGTCAGGCACACGTTCATGGATTGAGGAAGGTGATGAGTGTCACGGAAGTTCCTGCTGTGAGGAATGATCTTCCTGCAATCCGCCGCTGGTGGTCTCTCATCGGCATCCTCCCATGGCACGTCAGCCCGACGGCCAAGCTGTGTAACCAGATATGGAAAAGAAAGGGTGCGCGGACGTGGACCCTGGCCATATAGTGCCGGATAAAATGAGGCAAGTACAAGTCCTTACCCTCCAGCACACACCAGAGGAGGGTAAGCATTGCAACCGGGATCTCAGTCTCATGAGTACTCGGCATCACATAGTTGCTCAAAATCTAATGCCATAGCCGAGCTTCATCATTCAAGTACACTCTCTTGATCCCTCGAGGCATGGTAGTGTCCTGACCCATCTCCCAAGGAACGGTCGGGTCGAGAGCTATCCGTGCCTTCATGGCATCCCAGTCAAACTGCATCTGACTCATGTCCTCCTCAGCCTTGGAAAAACCATCAGGCTGATCGGATTTGGCTGGGAGCTGGAGGATGTCCTCTAAGGCCTCTTCAGTGACCAGAATTTGCTTTCCCCTCAGGTTTACTGCATCAAGGGTAGTAAGGTAGTATTGCAATAGAATTCCCAGACCCAAGATGCATTGACCTCTGTAAGTGTTCTTTTCAGAAAGAACCAGCCCCTTTGCTTGATTTGCTCAGTGGTGTACTGCTGGAGGGCTTCTGGAATTTTCAGAGTTCGTTCCAGGTATAGATTTCTGGAGTCTGCAAAAGTCGGGTACTTCAGTTCACAGTACCGGTTTGCAAATTTAATAGGATCAGTCGAAGGGAGCAGCTGGTCAGCTTTTTCCTGCTGAGTGAAGTTCTTCTCCCGCCATGAAGAATCGTGCATTAGAGTGATGATGGACCGGGAGGAAGTTCCTCTCTTGCGCTTGCCAGTAGCCTTGCCTTTGCCTTTCCTTTGGGAGGCAGACATCCTGAAAAACAGAAAACCAGGATATGGATAAAATAGGAAAGCAAGTAGGCAAATGAAAATGAAACTCAAAGTGCTAAGGGAGAAATAAAAGAAGGAAAATGAGTAATTGAAATGTGACAGAATGAATGTTAAATGGAAAGAAAAAATCAATATGCCATAGTGAGAAAGTTAGAGGAAAGTGAAAAGAACCAGAAAAGAGAACAAAAGGGTTAGTACGGTTAGGATTTGAAAAAGAAATTAGTAAATTCAAATCAGTGAGTTAGTAAAGTGCGGGTGAAAGTAAGTAGCATAGAAAAATTCCAAATAACAGTGATTCACATGTAAGAATAGAAGTACTCATAATTGAACAAGCAGTTTATGAACCAGGAAATCAAAAAGGATAAGAAAGTCTGCCATAGCATTCATGAAATGGTCTGGATAACGCAGAGTGAAACAGAATTCAGAAATGCCAAACCAAAACATGAATGAAAAAAATTTCAAAAAATTTGGGCAGTATTCCGGCTAAAATTGGATTGTCCCGGAAAATAAACAGCAATCATATCAGTTCATATGAATGTAAAAAAATCAAGCTGCATGTACATAGATATAAAATAAACATAAAAATGCAATGTAAACAGCAGCGATATACAAGAAAGCAGCATATGAATCATGAATATAGCAGCAGCAGAATTGCACATAGGATAAAACAGAAGTAAGAACAGTGCAAGTAAACAGACCTATATCCACTAACCACAGCCTAAGCTACCTAATGATGCCAAGGCATCTTAGGCTAGTTTCACTAGCATTTTTCTGTTAGTTTTAGTTGTTTTATGCATTTTCTTGAGCTTAAAGTAACCAAGAATGGTTAAATGAATAACAAAGCAATGAACCATCCAAACAGTATGATTTTGATGCAAATTCCATGAGTTTTTAGTTATATTACTTGAATGCTATGAATGGAAGAATTCTCATGAAATTTTGCAAGACTTTGATGCAGTTGTTTGGATGATTTCAGGGAAGAAGAGGCTAGGCAAGGAAGCAACAAAATCAATAAAGGAAGCTTGAATATCACATGTGGAGTTTAAGTTCCAGTTTAAGCTTAAACTGGAACTTAAACTGCCAAGCCATATAATGCTGGGAAGTGGCGTTTAAGCTCCAGTTTAAGCTTAAACTGGAGCTTAAACGCCAGAATCATGAAAGCTGAAAGTGGCGTTTAACTTCCAGTTTAACCTTAAACTGGAAGTTAAACGCCAGAATGAGAATTGCACCAGGGAGCATTTCCACGTTTAAGCTCCAGTTTAACCTTAAACTGGAGCTTAAACGTGTTCGACCCAATTTTTCACCAGGAAGCATTCTCACGTTTAAGCTCCAGTTTAACCTTAAACTGGAGCTTAAACGTGTTCGACATTTTATCCTCCAGGGTGCTTTCCTCATTTCCACGTTTAAGCTTCAGTTTAACCTTAAACTGAAGCTTAAACGTGTTCGACAATTCCACCCTCCAGGATTGCCTTCTTCCATTTCCACGTTTAAGCTTCAGTTTAACCTTAAACTGAAGCTTAAACGTGCTTGAATTATATCACCTCCAGGAGTGTCCAACGTTTAAGTTGCAATTTAAGCTTAAACTGCAACTTAAACGCCACTAATTGAAAAGGTTTCTGGGCCAAAGATATTGCAGTTTAAGTTAGCATTTGAGCACAAACATTAACTTAAACATACTCTGGTATGAAACCCAATTGAATATCATGGCTTATGGGATTGGGCCTGAAGAATTGATGAGTCTGGAATTTCAATTTGTTGAGTCATGTGTCATTACTTGATTATCACTAAGTTGGCTCAATGAATGTTACAGAATTGGATCAGCAGCCTCATCAGGATTATGGATCATAAACCCAAAGCAAAAGGAAATCAAGGAAAGGCCTCAAAGCCCAAGAAACACAACAGAAGCTCAATTTTAGAAAGTGTATAAATAGGATAGAATTTAAGTTAAAAAAGGATTTTTTGGACTTTTGGGGGATCATTTTGCTAGTTTTCATACTTTGTGTAATTGAATTCAGAGCTATGACTCACTAAACCCCTTTCATTGGGTTAGGGAGCTCTATTGTAATTCAATGAATCAATAATAGTTTTTATCTTCTTCTTCAATCTTTTCTCTTGAATTTTGTTAGAAAGCTTCTCGATCTAATTCCATTGGTTAGTTGTCTTGGGAAAGAAACTATCCATAATTGGAATCCTTCGGAACCTTGGGAAAGGAATGGAGGATTCATGCTAGAGAAGCTTTCTCACAGTGAATTGGATTGGGGTTTGGATGGATATTGTGACATGTAATCCTACCAAATTGTGGTTCATGAAACTGTGTGGTATAATCAGTGATCGAGCATCATCTCTTCTTATGAACATTTAAACCAAGGGATTGGGAATTTGTTTGTTTTTAGAGAGAATTGGTGAGCCAAGGGATTGGGATCCAATCATATAAGATTGCCAAGCAAAAATTCAATGAATGCATTGGTTGAGGAAGGGATAAAAATGTTTTGATTCGGAGATCTCAATATCTCCTGAAACCCAATGAATTCCCCATTTCTGATCTACCACTTTCTCTTTACATTCTGCAATTAAATTCATGCAATCACCCCGATCCCTTTTTAATTTCAGCAATTTAGCTTCTCGCTCTTTAATTCATGCAATTTAACATTCCGCAATTCTCATCTAAATCTTGATTCCGCTCAACTAGAACACACTTCTAATCCGAATTGCTCACTCAACCAATCCTTGTGGGATTCGACCTCACTCTATTGTGAGTTTTTACTTGACGATAACTGGTGCACTTGCCGGAAGGAATTTTTGCCGATCGTGCAATTTCCTAAAATCGAAGCTATCACCTAACAACCTAAAAATCCACTACAACATGCAAGTCTAGCTATCCTAATTATGAACAAAAACAGAAAAAATTACAGAAAAATAACGAACGGATAAAAATGGTTGCGTGTTGTGGAACCTGGTAAGCGGAAGGGGTGGAACAGGGAAGAAGTGGCTGTGGCGGCGTCCGGCGCGGTGGTGGGCGGCGCTCGCAGTGGCAGTGGTGGAGAGGGAAGGGGAAGAGGAGGAAGGGAGAAGAAGAGAGAAGGGGAGGGGGAATGGGTGTTGGGCGGCGGCGTACGGGGTGGCGGTGGCGTCTGGGTGGTCGGCGGTGGCGGTTGGAGGGAGAAGAGCGGAGAGGGAGAAGAGGATTGAGGGTGGGGGGGCTGCGCGAATGATAGGGTTCGCGTGGCTGGGGGGTTATGTTGTTGAATCCACGCGGCCGCGTGGGACACGCGGTCGCATGGTTGGGGCAAAAATGGGAGTGACGCGATCGCGTGGGGTGCGCGATCGCCTGAGGGGGGGAAGAAGGTTGACGCGATCGCGTGGGTCTCGCGATCGTGTCGCTGGAATTCGTGCTAAACGCACGACTCTAGCGCCGTTTCAGCGCAACTCTCTGTCTCTTTTTGGGGTGATGTACAATCCATGCGACGCGATCGCGTTGCTCACGCGGTCGCGTGGGATTGGTATTGGGTAAGTGATGCGATCGCATGGGGTATGCGATCGCGTGGACCAATTTGTGCGAAGCGCACAAGGGCCGCACGATTCCAGTCCAACTTTCTGTTCATTGGATCCTTACGGCGATATATACATCACGCGGCCGCGTGGGTCACGCGGTCGCATGAGTGGTGTTTTTCGCGATATGACGCGATCGCATAGGGCATGCGGTCGCGTCGTGCAATGTCTTTTTTTTTGAAAAATATTTACAATAACCAATAATAAGGCACACGTTTGCAATTCCCCGGCAACGGTGCCATTTTGACGTTGGGATTTTTGCCAATAAAGAATGTCATAAAAACAGTCGCGTTGTAGATATAGTCTCTAAACCGACAGAAATCCCTTCGTACAAACGTTTTGGGTGTCACAAGTAACAAACCCCTTAAAATTGATAACCGAGTATTCAAACCTCGGGTCATCTTCTCAAGGAATTACAGGGAGGTATGTTCTTATTATTGGCTATGGAAATTGTAAATTGGGGGTTTTGAGAATTTAGGCAATGGGCACAAGCATATTTTCAAAGCAATAAAAATAAATAAATAACTGTAAAATAAACACTTGGCAAGATATGAGAACCGGAAGTCCTATCCTGGTTATCCTTATCAATTGTGATGAGAATTGGATTCTTCCCCCACCTTATTAACCTCTAACTATGAAGGTAAGTTAAGTGGATGAATTAATTCCAACTTTCAATCAACAATGAGTTTGATAGCTCAAGTGTTACCAATGACGCAACCAAAGTCAAGGGGAAGAGAATCTACTTAAATGAAAATAACTTGGATAAACACAGAGCATTAATAAATTAAAGAGAACAATCATAAGTCTGAAACACCTCAAATTATATAAAATATTCAAATCATAACATGGAAAAGTTCATAAATTAAATTGGAAAAATAAATAAAAATAAAGAACCTGGGATTGAGAGCTACTCCTAAAACTAAGAGAAATCCTAAATCCTAAGAGAGAGAGGAGAGAACCTCTCTCAAAACTAATCTAAATCATGAGAAGTGAATTATGAGTGCATAAATATGAATGGATGCATTCCCCCACTTTATAGCCTCTAATATGTGTTCTCTGGGCCGAAAACTGGGTCAAAAACAGCCCAGAAATCACTTCCAGCGCTTTCTGGTCCGTACAGGTCGCGGAAAAGTGACGCGGCCGCATGGCTCACGCGACCGCGCGGGTTGCATTCCTGCCAGGTCACGCGTCCACGTGACTCACACGTTCGTGTCGCCTGGCGTCGGGGCAGCTATGGCAAATTATATATCAAATCGAAGCCCCGGACATTAGCTTTCCAACGCAACTAGAACCGCGTGGTTTGGACCTTTGTAGCAAAAGTTATAGCCGTTTGAGTGCGAAGAGGTCAGGTTGGACAGCTTAGCAATTTCTCCAACTTCTTGTATACCTTCCACTTTTGCATGCTTCCTTTTCATCCTCTGAGCCTTTTCTGCCCTGTAATCTCTGAAATCACTTAACACACATATCAAGGCATCTAATGGTGATAAGAGAGGATTAATAATAAGCAAATATAAGTCCAAAGAAGCATGTTTTCAATCAAAGCACATAATTAGGAAGGCAAATGTAAAACATGCGAATAGTATGAATAAGTGGGTAAAGAGTTGATAAAAACCACTCAATTGAGCACAAGATAAACCATGAAATATGGGTTTATCAAAGGTTCAATCTTTAAATTCTAGAATCATATCTTTTAGTTTCTTGTTAGTCAAGTAATCAATTTTAATTTTAAAAATAAGATCTTTTTCAAAATAAATTTCAATCATATCTTTTCAAACATGTCTTTTTTTCAAAATCAATTTCAAAAAATCTTTTCTAACTCCTTATCTTCTCAAAATTAATTTTCAAATCTTTTTCAACTAACTAATTGACTTTTTGTTTGTTTTACTATTTCTTATCTTTTTCAAAACCACCTAACTACTTTCCTCTCTCTAATTTTCAAAAATTCCTCACCCTTTTTCAAAATTATTTTTAATTAACTAATTGTTTCAAATTTTAATTTTAATTTTATTTCTTCTCTCAATTTTCGAACTTTAACTAATAATTAAAATAAAAACAATGCCAAAAAGCGTATAAATTATCCACTCATCACAACACCAAACTTAAATTGTTGCTTGTCCCCAAGCAACTGAAAATCAAATAGGATAAAAAGAAGAGAATATACTAAAAATATCAAAATATCAATGAATATTAGTTCTAATTAGATGAGCGGGACTTGTAGCTTTTTGCTTCTAAACAGTTTTGGCATCTCACTTTATCCTTTAGAAGTTTAGAATGATTGGCATCCATAGGAACTCAGAGTTCAGATAGTGTTATTGATTCTCCTAGTTAAGTATGTTGATTCTTGAACACAGCTACTTCTATGAGTCTTGGCCGTGGCCCTAAGCACTTTGTTTTCCAGTATTACCACCGGATACATAAATGACACAGACACATGACTGGGTGAACCTTTTCAGATTGTGACTCAGCTTTGCTAAAGTCCCCAGTTAGAGGTGTCCAGAGCTCTTAAGCACACTCTTTTTGCTTTGGATCACGACTTTAACCACTCAGTCTCAAGCTTTTTACTTGGACCTGCATGCCACAAGCACATGGTTAGGGACAGCTTGATTTAGCCGCTTAGGCCTGGATTTTATTTCCTTGGGCCTTCCTATCCATTGATTTAGCCGCTTAGGTCTTGATCTTATCTTGGGATTGGACTGGTTATCTAAGAACCATGTCCTGCTGGATTGTTCTATAAAGTCGGTGTACTTTATGCCAGAAGATACAGAAGGGCTGGTCGTGGTGAATAATTATTACTTGAATTCGATGATGGTGAACTGTTCTGGAATCAAATGTCAGGGTATTCTGTTGTTAACCGCGGGTGTTTCGGGTGATGATCAAAGGTTGGAACAGATTCCAGTTGTGTGTGAGTTTTCGGAAGTGTTTCCCGATAGAGAGGTTGAGTTTGCTATTGAATTGGTGCCCGGGGCGGGACCAATCTCAAGTGCTCCTTATAGGATGTCACCGTTAGAGATGGACGAGCTAAAGTCTCAGTTAGAGGATTTGCTGGGTAAGAATTTTATACGACCAAGTGTCTCTCCGTGGGGTGCTCCAGTGTTACTGGTAAAGAAGAAGGATGAGAGTATGCGGCTCTGTGTGGATTACAGGCAGCTAAACAAGGTCAAAATAAAGAATAAGTACCCACTACCGAGAATTGATGATCTCATGGATCAGCTACAAGTAGCTGGAGTTTTCTCCAAGATCGATTTGCGATCCGATTATCACCAGATAAGGGTGAGGGATGAGGATATCCCTAAGACCACTTTCAGGACTCGTTATGGTCATTACGAGTACACTGTAATGTCTTTTGGATTGACGAACGCTCCTGCAGTGTTTATGGATTACATGAATAGAGTTTTCCGTCCGTTTCTAGATAAATTCGTTGTTGTCTTCATTGATGACATACTGATTTATTCCAAGACTGAGGAAGAGCATGCGGAACACTTGAGGACCGTGTTGCAGATTCTAAAGGAGAAGAAACTCTATGCAAAACTGTCTAAATGTGAATTTTGGAAGAGTGGGGTGAAGTTTTTGGGTCACGTGGTGAGTAAGAAGGGAATAGCCGTAAATCCAACTAAGGTGGAGGTTGTGATGGATTGGAAGCAACCAACCATCGTAACGGAGATAAGGAGTTTTCTGGGCTTAGCTGGCTATTACCGAAGGTTTATCAAGGGCTTTTCATAGATAGCTTTGCCAATGACAAAGTTAAACCGCAAAGACACTCCGTTTGTTTGGACTCCTGAATACGAGGAGAGCTTTCAGACATTGAAGAAAAAGTTGACCACTGCACCTGTGTTATTGTTACCTGAGCCGAACGAGCCATTTGAGGTGTACTGTGATGCCTCATTGAAGGGTCTGGGGTGCATGCTGATGCAGCATCATAATGTGGTGGCGTATGCCTCACGGCAGTTGAGACCGCATGAAGTTAATTATCCTACGCATGACTTGGAGCTTGCTGCGGTCGTGTTGGCGCTAAAGGTGTGGAGGCATTATCTCTATGGGGTTAAGTTCCAAGTTTTCTCTGATCATAAGAGCTTGAAGTACCTCTTTGATCAAAAAGAACTTAATATGAGGCAGAGGAGGTGGATGGAATTATTGAAGGACTACGACTTTGAGTTGAATTACCATCCGGGAAAGGCGAATGTAGTGGCAGACGCGTTAAGTCGGAAGTCGTTATATGCGGCTTGGATGATGCTCCAAGAGGAGAAGTTGCTCAAGGGATTCGAGAGTCTGAAAATTGGTGCTCGAGAAGTATCCGGAACTTTGTGTTTGAGCCGATTAGAGATCTTAAGTGACTTTAAGTCCGAACTCCTAAAGGCTCATCAAAATGATGAAGCGGTATGGAAGGTGTTACCGGCTATTGAGCAAGGAAAACAGTGGAGAGTGTCGGAAGAAAAAGATGGGTTATGGAGATTCAAGGGTAGGATCATTGTGCCGGATGATGGCACTTTGAGGCAAGATATTTTAAAGGAGGCACACAAAAGCGGATTCTCCATTCACCCGGGAAGTACTAAGATGTACCATGATTTAAAGGCGATGTTTTGGTGGCCGGGTATGAAGAATGATGTGGCAGAATATGTATCAAAATGCCTGACTTGTCAAAAGGTAAAGATGGAACATCAAAGACCTTCTGGGATGTTGCAACCTCTAGAGATTCCACAATGGAAGTGGGAAAGTATTGCAATGGACTTCATGTCAGGATTGCCAAGGACTAGGGCTGGTTTTGATGCTATCTGGGTGATTGTGGACCAACTGACGAAGTCAGCTCACTTTTTACCCATTCGTATGACTTACACCCTTGAGGAGCTAGCACGGTTATACATAAAGGAGATTGTGAGACTTCATGGTGTACCTGCTACTATAATCTCTGATAGAGATTCTCGTTTCACTTCAAGATTTTGGGGTGCATTTCAGAAAGCTTTTGGAACCCGACTAAGCTTGAGCACGGCTTACCATCCTCAAACAGATGGTCAATGATGACAAGTCATCATATACCTATTTTTCAATGCTTTTTCATACAAGAAATTGATGATTAGTGCTTAAATATTGCATTCTTTTGTGCTTAATTAGAATATTTCCTTGATCTTTTAAATTTATAAATCTTGTAGGAAATAAGAAGAAAAAGAAGCAAAGAAGCACAAAATAAGCTAAAAAGGAGAAAAAAAGAGCTTTGGGGCACACTTTTAAGTTGGAGCACACTTTGGAGCCTTAGGCCACGCTTTTAAAAGCGTGGCCCATGACCAAATTAAAGGAGGAAGCAACCAGCACGCACATTGCCCTGCTTTTGCCAAGGGCAGGGCAATATCGTGATGAAACAAAGTGAGGTTGGAGCAAATTTTTGCTAAGTTAAATCTGGGCGCTCACAGCATGACCCTACCTCCTTCAAAGGGCTATAACTTGAGCTACAGATGTCCGATTGATGTGCTTCCAGTTGCGTTGGAAAGCTGACATTCAAAGATTTCTAGCAATATATAGAAATTTATATTTGGCATACAATTGTGGTATGAGTGAAAGACATCTTTAAGGGCCATAAATAAGCGAAAATAAACCAAAATGCTTCCACCAAGGCTCAAAGAGGGAGACACAAGGAAACCAAGGAAGTCTGCTCTCAAGGAGAGCAGAGTGCTCTCTTGGAGAGCAATGTCGTGCTCTCTTCATAAAAATTCAAGGAAAATTGTTTCCCCAAATGCTTTCACATGGGTTTGAACTTGGGAACTCCCCTTGGCGCACACAAGCATGAGCATGACACGGTCCAAGGAAGCAAGGATGCACATGCAAGGCTCCACTGCTCTGCCCTCCACAAGAGCAGGGCAGCATCCTGATGCCTCACTATACTCAACACGCAACATGCATCCCCACACAAAGCTTCACTGCTCTGCTCTCCACAAGAGCAGAGCAGCCTCTTGGGAGCAACATGGGCCAAAATTCAACTAAAATTCTATTTAAATTCAATTCCTCTCCAAATTGAATCAAGGCCAACCAAACCCATTTCTCCTCAAATCTAAAGCAAGCAAAGCCCACATCATCACTCAAAGGCACATGGATCAATTAGATTAGGATTTTCATTTTAATTGTAATTTGTTTTAACTTTCACTTTGTAAAGCCTATATAAAGGCATCAATTCCATCTCACTAGAGGAGGCTAGCTCCACTAGGGAGCATTAGGAGTAGTAGTAGAGAGCTCTCTCTTTAGTTTTTCTCTTTGTTTTGAAATTTTGGATTGAGGTTGGAGGAATTCTGTTTCAATCTTTGATCTAAAATCCATCTTTGTTCATCTTCTGCATAATTTCTAAGAATTGAAAGTTGAATCTGAGTTTTCATTTACTGCTTCCATCTTCATTTCTTCTTCAATCTATTTGCTGTTGAATCAAGGAAGGGCTTGAGATCTAGACTTGTTTTCTAGTCTCATTGATTCCCTGAGATCTTTACTTGTCTCTTTAAATTTCACAATTGAGCTTAATTACATTCTGTGTTGCTTCTTCAAGCAATTTTCCATTTCTGTTTAAATCTGCTGCACTTATTTCATCTTTTACTCCTCTGCTTGATTGCTCTTTACATTTTCTTGTTGAATTTTAAATTTCCAGCACCCTAGCCCCCTTTACATTTGATGCAATTTACATTTCATGCAATTTAAGTTTCAGCTATTTTACTTTCTTGCTCTTTAAGTTTTTTGTAATTTTACTTTCTGCACTTTAATTTTCCTTGCTATTTTACTTTCTGTTGGCTACATTTCATCCAATATCCCTTCAATGTTAGCTTGACTAAACTAATCACCCACTAAAGTTGCTTGATCCATCAATCCCTGTGGGATGGACCTCACTCTAGGTGAGTTATTACTACTTGATGCGACCCGGTATACTTGCCGGTTGGATTTGTGTGTTGGAAATTCGTTTTCCACAAAAACACCCATCAGTCAATCCGAGAGGACGATTCAAACACTAGAGGATATGTTGAGAGCATGTGTTTTGGACCAACCGGCGAGTTGCGATCGGTATATGCCATTAGTGGAGTTTGCATGCAATAATAGTTATCATACGAACATCAGAATGGCTCTGTATGAGGCCTTGTATGGGAGGAAATGTCAATCTCTGCTATGTTGGTATGAAGCTGGAGAGAAAAGCTTGTTGGGGCCAGAAATGATATCTGAGACTACTGAACAAGTCAAGAAAATCTGAGATAGGATGCTTACGGCGCAAAGTCGTCAAAAGAGTTACGCCGATCAGAGGCGAAAGCCCTTAGAATTTGAGGAAGGAGACCATGTCTTCCTTAAGGTTACTCCGACCACGGGAGTAGGTAGGGCAATTAAAGCAAAGAAGTTGAATCCTCGATGCATTGGTCCATTTCAAATCCTGGAGAGGGTTGGACCGATGGCGTATCGGATGGCTCTACCACCTCATCTTTCGAACCTGCACGACGTGTTTCATGTGTCGCAGCTTTGGAAGTACACTCCTGATGCTAGCCATGTGTTAGAACCTGAGTCGGTTCAGTTAAGGAAAGATTTGACGCTTCTAGTGGCTCCAGTCAGAATTGATGATACTAGTATCAAACGGTTGCGTGAAAAAGAGGTTTCATTAGTCAAAGTGGCATGGAGTCGAGGCGGTGTTGAGGAACACACTTGGGAACTTGAGTCGGAGATGCGAACGGATTATCCATACTTATTCTCAGGTAATTGCATTTGAATTTTGTGGGCAAAATTCCCAATTAGGTGGGTAGAATGTAAAACCCAGTTAATTAACGACCAATTAACCCATAAATGAGAATTTATTCTAGAAAGCCCTAAATGTGATTTTTATGGCTAAATGTGATAGAGGAGATTGAGACGATAATTTCGGTACCAATTTTATAGAATTCGGACCAAGATTGGACCGAACGGGCCAAACCGGGCCAACCGGACCCAAAGTGGGCCCTTGGCCCAACATAACTAAACCAAAACCCTAGTTTTCAGCACTCTCTCTCCTCACACAATACTCAAACACGCTGAAAAGGGGGATGAATGGGGGAAGAACACTCTCCCAAACTTCTATCTCTCACTTGATCTTCAAACCACCATAACTTTTGATCTAGAGCTCCGATTTCCGCACCGTTTGCGGCCACGCGTTCACGGCGGAAAGCTCTACAAAACTCATACAATCAATTTTTAGGTAAGCCACGTTTTGATCTTCGAATTTCCAGCCATGTTTTCGAGTTTCATGAGTAAAAATGTTGAGATTTTGGGCTCTTTGATGTTATAGGACCCAACTCTCTTGAAGGAGAAGGTTAATCTTATCTCCTTGGACCTTAGGTGTGGTAAGATTCTCAACCCTAGTGTAATTTATTGTTCTATGATGTTTGGGTATTGAGATGTTGTGTATGGGTATGATGATTGTAGCTTAGGTTGTGTATGTGTGAATATTTGGGCTTGATTGGTGATTTTGGAAAGCTTAAAAGGGGATTCTGGTGGTAAAAAATCTGTTCTTAGAGGTGTTGAGGCCTTGAGAGCTTGAGAAAAAGTGGTTTGAAAGTGCTCCGGTTGAGCTTGGGAAATCGGCTAAGGTATGGTCTCAGTTTCTCGTATCTAATATGTAATGCGGTAGGAAATACTTAGGCTAGAGGCCCTAAGATAGGCATTGAATTGTTGATGTTGTTGGATGGTTGAAATATATGATGTGGTCATATATGTGATGATGATTATTGATGCCTTGATGGTATGATGTATGAGAAATATACATGTTGTGATATATACTTGATGATTGGTTATGGTTGAATTGTGGGTTCAACCATGATGGTGAGTATGATATTGATTGTGTACAATGATGATTTATTGGAATTGGTGTTGTTGAAAATTGGCATGAGGAAGAGTATATGATACGTCAATGTGTTTGAATTTGAGCCACTTGGGTGAAGTGGGTTAAAATGATGGGATAGTGATTTCGGTGAATTATGGTAAAGTGTCAATGTGTGACTTGAGGAGGCTTGATGTTGAATTTGATATATTTTGATTGATTTCAAAGAAAAGGGATGAAATTGGCATGTTTTGATTGATTTTGAAAAGAGTTGAAAATGGCTTGTTTTGAAAATGGTACTTTGTGGTTTTGTATGAAAAACATGGTTTTTGGGCATACTTTGATGAGATATAACTTGGACTACGAATCTCCTTTTTGTGCCAAATCTGTTTAGAAATGAAATTGGATCTGAGATGTCCATGCCGTTCGAAGAACAGGTGAAAAACAATTTAAAATGAGAAAGTTATGCCCGTTGGAAGATTGGGGTTTGAATTTGTGAATTCTGTAGCTTTTAACTTAGAAAATTTTTAGCAGAATGACCCTTCGCGCGTAGGCGCTCTTGGCGCGTACGCGCCGTTCTTCCAGAAAACGCCATCCACGCGTGCGCGTGGTGTGCGCAGGCACGCCAATGTGCTGCACCTAATGCCCAGTTATTTTCTAGAGAGTTGTGCAAGAATTGGGCCAGTTTTGTGCCTGGGGCACGAGAGCACCCACGCGTACGCGTGGATGGCGTTTCCCGTGAAATGGCTGGTTATGGATTTAACCGTGAGCCGAATGGCTGGTTATAGATTTAACCGTGAGTAGGATGGCTAGATTATTGACGTGTTACGGCGGAGCCATGATTATGGCTAAGTATAAATGCATATATGCTGTTGAATGAATTGTGAATGTTGCACTTCCACTGTTGAAGATGAGAGTTTCCCTGGAAGGAAGCAGTGACTAGCCACCACGTGCTCCAGGTTGAGACTCGAAGCTCTTTTGACCCTATGTCGTAAGGGTGGCCGGGCACTATGAAAGCCCCGGATGAGCTCGCCCCCGTAAATATTCACCAGTGAAGGTGATGGATATGGATCATGATTATGATCAAGTTTATGATGAGTATAACTTGAGTTGGGGATGCGCGACAGAGGGACAGTCCAATGGTTAGCTACCAGGACTTGTCGGGTTGGCTCTATAACCGACAGATGATATCATCAGCCACTAGGGACAGGCATTCATCATATGCATACTATATGAATTGTTTGAGATTGCCTATTTGACTGCATATTATTTGCTAATTGTCTAAATGCCTTAATTGTTCTTATTTGTATATTTCTTGTTTGATATAACTGTGTTTGCTACATTATACTCCTGCTGGTGGTTGGGAGGTGTGAAGGAATTGGAAAGGAAAGTATTAGTTAGACTGAAGAATCTTTAGTCAGTCGCCACATATGGTTTAGCTTGTTTATAAGCTTTAATATTATCTGGAGGAATTTCTAGGATTGCTTTCAGCTTTTCTCTATTATTATGTATTATATATGTGGAAGCTGTTACCATGTTGGGGACCTCTGATTCTCACCCATGCAGATTTTGTGGTTTTTAGATGCACGACGTGAGGTTTCCCGCTGAGGCATGCTGGAGACTTCTAAATTTGCGAAGATCTTTTGTTCTCGGAACTATGTTTTGGTTTATATGTTTTTCTTAGATACTTTTATCTCCATTAAATAATACAAACTGAGATGACTCCTTGATGCAAATGCATATTTGCATTATTAGTTAGTTAGTTTAGTTAGTTTTAGCTTAATTTCACTCATTTTCTCTAAATAAACAAGTCCTTTTATGAGTTTTGTTTCCATGCATAATGATATCAAGGAACATGTTAATTCTAGCCAAATTCATGCAAATGTTTTAAGGAATGCATATATGAATGAGTATGAATGAATCTCATGGAATTGGTGCATGAATTGGTAAGACTTTGAAGCTATTTCCTTTGTTGATGATAGGTGATGAAACAAGGAAGCATGGAAGCAAGAAGGATGCAAGCTGGGCAAGAAGTTGGCGTTGCCAACTTGGAATCCACGTTGCCAACTTGGGATTGGAGTTGCCAACTCCACAACACAAGGCAAGCTTGGCCCTGGAGGCAACCAAGGCAAGAAGTTGGCGTTGCCAACTTAGGATTGGCGTTGCCAACGCCACACACAATCACACCAAGCAAGATTGGCAACCCTGGAGGCAACCAAGGCAAGAAGTTGGCGTTGCCAACTTAGGATTGGCGTTGCCAACGCCACACATACTCACACCAAGCAAGCTTGGCAACCCTGGAGGCAACCAAGGCAAGAAGTTGGCGTTGCCAACTTGGGATCGGCGTTGCCAACGCCACACACAAGCCACAAGCAAGCAAACTTGGCCCTGGAAGCAAGGTTGGCGTTGCCAACTCTAGAACCAAGTTGCCAACGCCACACACAAGCCACAAGCAAGCAAACTTGGCCCTGGAAGCAAGGTTGGCGTTGCCAACTCTAGAACCAAGTTGCCAACGCCACACACAAGCCATGAGCAAGCAAACTTGGCCCTGGAAGCAAGGTTGGCGTTGCCAACTCTAGAACCAAGTTGCCAACGCCACATACAAGACACAAGCAAGGAACTTGGCCCTGGAAGAAGCAAAGTTGGCGTTGCCAACTTGAAGCTGGCGTTGCCAACGCCCACACAAGGAACTTGGCCTTGGATTTGGAGCCTCGAGCACGTTGCCAGCCTAGAGATGAGGGGCGTTTTTGAGGACAACGCAGGCTAACAACGCCAAACAATCAAGCTTGGCCCTGGAAGAAAAGGAGCTGGCGTTGCCAACTCAAGATGGGCGTTGCCAACGCCACACAACCAAGCAACAAATGAAGCCATGGAAGAAAAGGAGCTGGCGTTGCCAACTCAAAAATGGCGTTGCCAACGCCACACAAGAAAGTTTGGCCAGGCACCAAATTTTGGTGCCAACCAGGCTGCCAAACGCCCATTGGCGCACCAACCAGGCTGCCAAACGCCCAATGGCGCACCAACCAGCGTTCTAAACGCCCATTGGCGCACCACTCACGTTGCCAACGCTGGATGGGCGTTGCCAACGCCAAAACAAGGCAGCCTGAACATGTCCACTTCAATGGAAGATATCTTGAGCTACAGAGATCCAAATTGAGTACTTCCAGTTGCGTTGGAAAGCTAACATTCAGAGCTTTCCAACCATATATAATAGTCCATGGTGGAGCACAAGATTGGAGCCAAACCAGAGTCATCTTTAGGCCCTAAAAACAAGAACATGAAGTGAAATTTAAGAAAGCTAGAGATTGGCCTAGGGGTGTGGGTCGAGCACGTTGCCAACGTGCCACAAGGGGGGAGTGTTTTGCAACAACGCCAGCCCCAAGTCCTTGCCTTGGGAGAGTGATGCTCGAGCACGTTGCCAACTTGGGGTTGAGGGTGCGTTATTCACAACAACTTGGCAACAACTTGGCAGCTTGACCTTACCTTCTTTGAGGAACCATAACTTGAGCTAGGAAAGTCCAATTGAGGTGATTCCAGTGGCATTAGAAAATAGACATCAAGAGCTTTCCAATGATGTATGATAGTCCATATTGAAGCTGAAGGTTGACACTCAAATTCTGGGCTACATTTAGCATGAAAGTAAGGCCAAGAAGAGGAAAAGCAAGTTGTTGGCAACAACTTGGGCTAGCAACGCCCAAGTCTCGTACTTCATGCCCAGGAAATTGTCCTGCACGTTGCCAACGTGCATTTGGCCTGGAGTTAGTGCCAATAACGCCAAGCCAATGGGCCAGAAACATGATGAATGAACTCTTCCCTTCCAAGTCTAGCAACACTTCCAATTGAGCCAAGAATTCAACAATGAGAAAGCCCACATTGATAACCCAAATTGGAGATCTCTGAAGAGTTTTAGGAGTAGTATAAATAGAAGAGATTGATGTACTTGTAGGGGACTTTTGGACTTTTACACTTTTACTTTACTTTTTACACTTAGTCATTCTTACTCTTTTTAGCACTTGTATTTGGAAACACTTTTGGAACTTCTCTTCTTCATTTTTCTTAATCTTCAAGCATTTACTTATTCTTCCTCATCTTTCTTTGAAATTTAGTTTAACTTTGATTGATGGCAATTGTTGTTGAAATTGGAGCTATGATTCACTAAACCCCTTTCATTAGGGGGAGGAGCTCTGTTGGTTGGAATGAATTGGTGAACCCATCTTCTCTTTCTCAATTTTAGTGGTTGATCTAAAGAGGGAACTCTTGTTCTTCAAAGATTCAACCACCATCGAGAGAGGGGTTAATCTATATGAATTATGTGGTGAATTTGATGAATGAGCCACATAATTCAGTTTAGAGTTCATCCTCTCATGATTTCCTCAATCAACATACCTTGGTTAGTATGTGAGATGTAACTCTCCTTGGTTGAGATTTTGGAAATTGTGTGGCTGGATTAAAATTGATCTTCATCTCTTCTCATGAACAATTAGATCACGAGAGTGGCAATTGGCTATGTTGAGAGAGATTGAATCACCAAGAGATTGGGATTCAATCACCCATTTGCCATGGATCTATACCTATGATTGAGAAGGATTTGACTAACATCAATTCATGAAAACTAACATCTCTAATCCCTAATGATCCTCTCTATCATTAACTCTCATTTCTCTTGCTCTAGCTATTTGATTACCCAATTCCCAATCCCTTTCTACATTCTGTCTATTTACTACTCTTGTTATTTACATTCTGTTCATCTACTTCTTGCCATTTACGTTTATGCTCTTTAAATTTCTGCACCCTTTAATTTCTTGCCATTTACCTTTGATGTTATTTAAGTTTCTTGCAATTTAAGTTTCTGTCATTCACTTGCACTTCATTTCTTTATTCTAGTTCTTTACATTCTTTGCCATTTAAATTCTTGCAATTATGTTTAAAAAATCAAAATGCTCATGAAATCAAAACTATGTTTGCTTGACTAAATCTACCATTTAACTAAAGTTGCTTAATCTACCAATCCTCGTGGGATCGACCTCACTCTTAGTGAGTCTTACTACTTGATACGACCCGGTATACTTGCCGGTTGTACGTGAAATCCTAATTTTTACGTATCACTCCTCTTATGGGAGATTTTGGAGAATAGTTTCTGTATTTGTGTCCCTTTGGGTTTCCTTTTGGGGTTTTCCTTATTTTATCATATGTATATATTGCTATGCTCGGACCGGTTATCTTCGCAGCCGGATTTTGACTCTTGATATTCCTGTTTTTGACACTCTTTTGTATATATATAATCTCGCGTTGGTTTATCCTTGTTCGTTACGTTATCGATCAGAGAGTTGCGCTTTCAAGTTGCGATTTTTGTTTACCCCTTTTTTTTCTATAAAGGCTCCTAGTTATAATCAATAATTCATACGTACTAAATTTTTATTTTAGAGGTCGTAATACCTTGCCATCTCTGAATTATGACTTAAGCATAAGACTCTGTATGGTAGGGTGTTACATTGGCCGTGGCCCTAAGCACTTTGTTTTCCAGTATTACCACCGGATACATAAATGCCACAGACACATGACTGGGTGAACCTTTTCAGATTGTGACTCAGCTTTGCTAAAGTCCCCAGTTAGAGGTGTCCAGAGCTCTTAAGCACACTCTTTTTGCTTTGGATCACGCTTTAACCACTCAGTCTTAAGCTTTTCACTTGGACCTGCATGCCACAAGCACATGGTTAGGGACAGCTTGATTTAGCCGCTTAGACCTGGATTTCATTTCCTTGGGCCCTCCTATCCATTGATGCTCAAAGCCTTGGATCCTTTTTACCCTTGCCTTTTGGTTTTAAGGGCTATTGGCTTTTTCTGCTTGCTTTTTCTTTATCGCAAGCTTTTGCTATTCACTGCTTTTTCTTGCTTCAAGAATCAATTTCATGATTTTTCAGATTATCAATAGCATTTCTCTTTGTTCATTATTCTTTCAAGAGCCAACAATTTTAACATTCATAAACAACAAGATCAAAAATATGCACTGTTCAAGCATTCATTCAGAAAACAAAAAGTATTGTCACCACATCAATATAATTAAACTAAATTCAAGGATAAATTCGAAACTCATGTACTTCTTGTTCTTTTGTATTAAAAACATGTTTCATTTAAGAAAGGTGAAGGATTCATGGAATTATTCATAGCTTTAAGACATAGTTACTACATAATAATGATCATGTAATAAAGACACAAACATAGATAACATAAAGCTTAAAAATTGAAAAACAGAGAAATAAGAACAAGGAATGAGTCCACCTTAGTGATGGTGGCGCTTTCTTCTTGAAGAATAAATGATGTCCTTGAGCTCTTCTATGTCTCTTCCTTGCCATTGTTGCTCCTCCCTCATTGCTCTTTGATCTTCTCTAATTTCATGGAGAATGATGGAGTGTTCTTGATGTTCCACCCTTAATTGATCCATATTGTAACTCAAGTCTTCTAGAGAAGTTTTGAGTTGTTCCCAATAGTTGTTGGGAGGAAAGTGCATCCCTTGAGGCATCTCCGGGATTCCTTGGTGATGAGCTTCCTCATGCGTCTCTTGGGATCCATGAGTGGGCTCTCTTGTTTGCTCCATCCTCTTCTTAGTGATGGGCTTGTCCTCTTCAATGAGGATGTCTCCTTCTATGATAACTCCAGCTGAGTAGCATAGATGGCAAATAAGATGAGGAAAAGCTAGCCTTGCCAAGGTAGAGGGCTTTTCGGCTATTTTGTAGAATTCAAGGGAGATGACTTCATGAATTTCTACTTCCTCTCCAATCATGATGCTATGGATCATGATGGCCCGATCCACAGTAACTTTGGATCGGTTGCTAGTGGGGATGATGGAGCGTTGGATGAACTCCAACCATCCTCTAGCCACAGGCCTGAGGTCCAGTCTTCTTAATTGAACCGGCTTGCCTTTGGAATCTCTTTTCCATTGAGCTCCTTCAACACATATGTCCATAAGGACTTGGTCCAACCTTTGATCAAAGTTGACCCTTCTTGTGTAGGGGCGTGCATCTCCTTGCATCATAGGCAAGTTAAACGCCAACCTTACATTTTCCAGACTAAAATCTAAGTATTTCCCCCGAACCATTGTAAGATAATTCTTTGGATTCGAGTTCACACTTTGATTATGGTTCCTAGTGATCCATGCATTGGCATAGAACTCTTGAACCATTAAGATTCCGACTTGTTGAATGGGGTTGGTCAGAACTTCCCAACTTCTTCTTTGGATCTCATGTCGGATCTCCGGATACTCAGTTTTCTTGAGTTTGAAAGGGACCTCACAGATCACCTTCTTCTTGGCCACAACATCATAGAAGTGGTCTTGATGGGTTTTAAAGATGAATTTCTCCATCTCCCATGACTCAGAGGTAGAAGCTTTTGTCTTTCCTTTTCCTTTTCTAGAGGTTTCTCCGGCCTTAGGTGCCATAGGTGGTTATAGAAGAACAAAAAAAGCTATGCTTTTACCACACTAAACTTAGAATATTGCTCGCCCTCGAGCAAGAGAAGAAAGAATAGATGAAGAAGAAGAAAATATGGAGGAGAGGGAGAGAGGGTTGTGTTTCGGCCAAGGAGGAGAAGAGAGGATTGTGTTGTGTGAAAATGAAGAAGAATGGAGGGGTTTCTATAGTGGAGGGAGAAGGAGTAGGTTCGGCTATTTAGGGTGGGTTTGGGTGGGAAAGAGTTTTGAATTTTGAAGGTAGGTGGGGTTTTTGGGGAAGAGTGGAAGGATGTGAGTGGTGAAGAGGTGATAGGGAAGAGAGATTGAGGTGATTGGTGAAAGGTTTTGGGGAAGAGTGTTATTGGATTGTGTGAAGAGGAGAGAAGGTGAGTTGAGGTAGGTGGGGATCCTGTGGGGTCCACAGATCCTGAGATGATCCGTGGGGTCCACAGATCCTGAGGTGTCAAGGATTTACATTCCTGCACCAATAAGGCATGTAAAATGCCCTTTTCATGCAATCCTGGCATTCAACGCCAGATTGATGCTTGTTTTTGGCGTTGAACGCCAGCTTCATGCTTGTTTTGGGCGTTCAACGCCCATTTGCAGCATGTTTCTGGCGTTGAACGCCAGTTCCATGCTTGTTTCTGGCGTTCAGCGCCAGCTCTCCTCAAGGTGATTTCCTGGCGTTTAAACGCTAGGATGTTGCTTGTTTCTGGCGTTCAACGCCAGATCCATGCTCTGTTATGGCGTTGAACGCCAGCCAGATGCTCCTTACTGGCATTTAAACGCCAGTAAGCCCTTCCTCCAGGGTGTGCTTTTTCTTCTGCTGTTTTTGATCCTGTTTTTAATTTTAATATTTATTTTGTGACTCCACATGATCATGAACCTAATAAAGCATAAAAGAACAATAAAAGAAAAATAAAATAAGATAAATAAAAATTGGGTTGCCTCACAATAAGCACTCCTTTAATGTCACTAGCTTGACAGTGGGCTCTCATGGAGCCTCAAAGGTGATCAGGTCAATATTGTAGACTCCCAACACCAAACTTAGAGATTGAATGTGGGGATTCAACACCAAACTTAGAGTTTAGCTGTGGCCTCCCAACACCAAACTTAGAGTTTGATTATGGAGGCTCTGTTTGACTCTGTACTGAGAGAAGCTTTTCATGCTTCCTCTCCATTGTTAAAGAAGAACACCCTTGGGTATTAAACACAAGGTAGTCCCCATTCAATTGAAGGACTAATTCTCCTCTGTTAACATCTATCACAGCTCCTGCTGTGGCTAGGAAAGGTCTTCCAAGGATGATGCATTCATCCTCCTCCTTCCTAGTGTCTAAGATTATGAAATCAGCAGGGATGTAAAGGCCTTCAACCTTTACCAACACGTCCTCTACCAATCCATAAGCTTGTCTTACTAACTTGTCTGCCATTTGCAATGAGAATATGGCAGGTTGTACCTCAATGATCCCCAGCTTCTCCATTACAAAGAGTGGCATAAGATTTATGCTTGACCCTAGGTCACACAGAGCCTTTTCAAAGGTCATGGTGCCTATGGTAAAGGGTATTAAGAATTTACTAGAATCTTGTTTCTTTTGAGGTAAAGTTTGCTGAACCCATGTATCTAGTTCACCAATGAGCAAGGGAGGTTCACCTTCCTAAGTCTCATTACCAAACAACTTGGCATTCAGCTTCATGATAGCTCTTAGATATTGAGCAACTTGCTCTCCAGTTACATCTTCATCCTCTTCAGAAGAAGAATAGTTTTCAGAGCTCATGAATGGCAGAAGGAGGTTTAATGGGATCTCTATGGTCTCTACATGACCTTCAGATTCCTTTAAGCCCTCAATAAGGAACTCCTTCTTGCTTGAGAGACGTCCCCTGAGGTCTTCCTCATTGGGATTCACGTCCTCTCCTTCCTCTCTAGGTTCAGCCATGTTGATTATGTCAATGGCCTTGCACTCTCTTTTTGGATTCTCTTCAGTATTGCTTGGGAGAGCACTAGGAGGAGTTTCAGTGACTTTCTTACTCAGCTGGCCTACTTGTGCCTCCAAATTTCTGACGGAGGACCTTGTTTCACTCATGAAGCTTAAAGTGGCCTTAGACAGATGAGAGACTATATTTGCTAAGTTAGAGGTGCTCTGCAGAATTCTCTGTCTGTTGCTGAGAAGATGATGGAAAAGGCTTGCTATTGCTAAACTTGTTTCTTCCACCATTATTAAAGCCTTGTTGAGGCTTTTGTTGATCCTTCCATGAGAAATTTGGATGATTTCTCCATGAGGGGTTATAGGTGTTGCCAAAGGCTTCCCCCATGTAATTTACCTCTGCCATTGCATGGTTTTCAGGATCATAAGCATCTTCTTCAGAAGATGCCTCTTTAGTGCTGTTGGATGCATTTTGCCATCCATTCAGACTTTGAGAAATCATGTTGACTTGCTGAGTCAACATTTTGTTCTGAGCCAATATGGCATTCAGAGCATCAATTTCAAGAACTCCCTTTCTCTGAGGCGTCCCATTATTCACGGAATTTCTCTCAGAAGTGTACATGACTTAGTTATTTGCAACCATTTCAATAAGTTCCTGAGCTTCTGCAGGCGTTTTCTTTAGGTGAATGGATCCACCAGCAGAATGGTCCAGTGACATCTTAGAGAACTCAGACAAACTATAATAGAATATATCTAACATGGTCCACTCTGAAAACATGTCAGAAGAACACTTTTTGGTCATCTGCTTGTATCTTTTCCAAGCTTCATAGAGGGATTCACCATCTTTTTGCTTGAAGGTCTGAACATCCACTCTAAGCTTGCTCAGCTTTTGAGGAGGAAAGAATTTAACCAAGAAGGCCGTGACTAGCTTATCCCAAGAGTCCAGGCTATCCTAAGGTTGTGAGTCCAACCATATTCTAGCTTTGTCTCTTACAGCAAAAGGGAAAAGCATGAGCCTGTAGACTTCAGAATCTACTCCATTAGTCTTAACAGTCTCACAGATCTGCAAGAACTCGGTTAAAAACTGGTAGGGATCTTCTGATGGAAGTCCATGAAACTTGCAGTTTTGTTGCATTAGAGCAACTAGTTGAGGTTTCAGCTCAAAATTGTTTGCTCCAATGGCAGGAATTGAGATGCTTCTTCCATCAAACTTGGAAGTAGACATCCAGGGATTTTCAGCAATATATAATAGTTCATAATTTATTCGAGTTTAGATGACGCAAACTGGCGTTCAATGCCAGTTCCATGCTGCATTCTGGAGTAAAACGCCAGAAACATGTCACAAACCAGAGTTAAATGCCAAAAACACGTTACAACTTTGCGTTTAACTCCAAGAGAAGCCTCTGCATGTGTAAAGCTCAAGCTCAGCCCAAGCACACACCAAAGTGGGCCCCGAAAGTGGATTTCTACATCAATTACTTATCTTTGTAACCCTAGTAGCTAGTTTAGTATAAATAGGACTTTTTACTATTGTATTTTCATCTTTGGATTATCTTTTGATCATTTGATCACGTTTTGGAGGCTGGCCATTCGGCCATGCCTAGACCTTGTTCTTATGTATTTTCAACGGTGGAGTTTCTACACACCATAGATTAAGGGTGTAGAGCTCTGCTGTACCTCGAGTATTAATGCAATTACTACTGTTTTCTATTTAATTCATGCTTATTCATATTCTAAGATATTCATTCACGCTTCAACCTGATGAATATGATGATTCGTGACACTCATCACCATTCTCACTTATGAACGCGTGCCTGACAAACACTTTCGTTCTACCTGTGAAAGCTAGAGTGTGTATCTCTTGGATTTCTGACCCACGACGCATGGTTGCCTCGCCTGACAACCGAGCCTCCCATTCTGTGAGATCAGAGCCTTCGTGGTATAAGCTAGAATCTATTGGCAGCATTCCTAAGATCCGGAAAGTCTAAACCTTGTCTGTGGTATTCCGAGTAGGATCTGAGATGGGATGACTGTGACGAGCTTCAAACTCGCTAGTGTTGGGCGTAGTGACAGACGCAAAAGGATCAATGGATCCTATTCTAACATGATCGAAAACCGACAGATGATTAGCCATGGGGTGACAGCGCATTTGGACCATTTTCACTGAGAGGATGGGAAGTAGCCATTGACAACGGTGACGCCCTACATACAGCTTGCTATAGAAAGGAGTAAGAATGATTGGATGAAAGCAGTAGGAAAGCAGAGATTCAGAAGGAACACAGTATTTTCCTGCGCTTATCTGGAATTCCCATCAATGAATTACATAAGTATCTCTATCTCTATTTTATGCTTTATTTATCTTCATATTCGAAAACCATTATAACCATTAGAATCCGTCTGACTGAGATTTACAAGATGACCATAGCTTGCTTCATACCAACAATCTCCGTGGGATCGACCCTTACTCACGTAAGGTTTATTACTTGGACGACCCAGTGCACTTGCTGGTTAGTTGTGCGAAGTTGTGAAGAATGTGTATGAACCATAGTATTGTGCACCAAGTTTTTTGAGCCATTGCTAGGAATTGTTCGAGTTGTGAAAAGTATGAGTCACAATTTTGCCTATCAAGGCCGTGATTAATTTCTAATTAAGATTTAGTAAAGTATGAAATATCAAGCTGGTTCAGTATAGACTTAATGAACCTATGTTTGGAACATGTTAGTTATTCATACTGTTAGGAAACTCTTAGGATTCTTTTATAAGAAAAGTGAGTCTGTTAGGAAACTTTTAGAATTCTTTTATAAGAAAAGTGAGTTTTGAATTTCTGGATAATTAACTAATTTCTTTTAAAAAGGTTTTGAATTTTTGGATGGTTAAACCATCGATTTTCAAAAGATTCATAAGACAACGATAATCACTGAGCTTGAAAACAGTTTTCTTATTAAATATCTTCTTATGAAAATTTTGAAACTCTATAGTGAGACCGTGTGGTTAGGTTCTCACCCCTTACATCTTTATCTTTTCAGGAAATGGATAAAGAAGCTTACGAAGAATTTAATCGCATTTTTCTTATACGATTTTATTGTTATATTAGTTTAGTTATTATTTATTCATCCCTCGCTATTAATATTGTATCTTGTAAAGAGGGTTAGGAGTTTTGATGGTTATGTTTGTAAGTTATTGTATAAAGAACTTAGTTATTGTGTGTTTATGTATGTATGTATGTATGTATGTATGTATGTATGTATGTATGTATGTATGTTACACTATTTAAGTGGTTGTGATTGATTTATACATATGTATGTGCAGTTTTCAAACAAAAAAGTATTTTCGGTTTTTAAAAAAATAGTTTATACAGTTTCGAGTTTTACAAAGGCTCCTATTTTATTATTAAATATGGAAGTCATTGTAATACTCCTCACTATCAGAGTGGCACAGCCGGAAGCGTGACATTCTGGTAATAAGGGTGTTACACGTCAGTTTGCTATGCTTTGGTTATTTTTATATTTCACTCTTCATTTTGCAGGCTCAAGATAACATTATGAACCTTCTATTGGCAAATGGTTGGGGCGAAAAGCACAATCTCTTTGTGAAATGGAAATTTGTAGAAGCAAAGGTAGGGGGTTCTTTGCATCCTGATATTTGTCGAGCTTTTCTTTATCCTTTCCAATATTTGGCTTGGGAGGTACTATTATGTGTTTGGTTTTCAGCTGGTAGTTCTTCTACAGTTGATTATCATTTGCGCAGAAGTATCTGTTGTACTTACCTATATGCATCTTAGTGTGGAAGATTGGCAGTGATGGTGGAAGGAATTCTTTTCTTCAGGTTCTGTTTTGTTGTATGTCTTCAGGTTCTCATTGACTAAGTAAGCAAAAGATCAATTGATTTGTAACATCTGCTGAGTTCATTTTGTAGCTTTTCTTGCATTATAGAACCATGAGTAGCAGCAACTCATGGTAATTGATCTCAATAGGCAGTTGTGAATTATTATATTATATATTGCAATATTTGCAGTTTGTTCCTCTTCTCCCTATCTTCCAAAGTGATGTTCTTGTTCTTGTATTCAACTAGTGTTGTAGCTCTTTTTGTTTCAAGTACTTTAGTTAATTTGATTTAGGAACTTGTAACTTTTCAGACTCTCATCATATTTTACTGCTGAAAAAAAGAAATTATTAGATGGATATTGTCAGATTTCATTGTGATTTTTAGTTTTTTGTACATAACTTTTTCTTTTTCGTTCTTCCTCTATATAAGCAAGGAAAACATAATATTTTTTTATGTAAGACTTAGAGCTTCATGAATGGTCTATCTTGAGATGGAAACAATACTACAAGCATACTTATCTTTAATATAAACCAGAGTTTGCTTTCTAATCTGATATTCAAATATCATATTAGAGTAACATGGAATATGATGATCGGTAATTGACATTTTTTTGTGAAGATGCACATTTTTGCATTGAAAAATAGATCTTTTGTTGTAAGAACCAGAGTTTTTGCGAATAAAATTATTTAAATGCCCAAATTTGATTCCGAAAAGTTAAGATGGGATTTTGAGGATTTAAATATGATTTTTGGACTCAGTAGGTCTTTCTGAGTCAGAAAATGTGTTTCCGTGAAAAACTGCGAACCAGCAGTTGAACCGGTTGAACCGGTTCAAGTCTGCCTGGTACTGCGTGAGAAAAAGTGAAAATAGTAAAAAACCATAGAAAAATATTAGAATTCAAAAACTGGGCACTAATTTTAGAGGTTTGGCCCGAATTTGGGCCAAACAGGCTAAAAACACTAACGGGTTAAACCGGGCCCAAGTTGGGCCCAAACCCAACATATAAAAGATTTATTAATGAACCATTTTCAGCACAAACCACACTCACAAGCACACCCACTAGCTGAGGAAGAGAAGAGGGAGAAGAGACTCCATTAACATTATTCATCATCTTCTTCCCAAGCTCATATCTTGTGCTATAGAGTTCCGATCGCTGATGAACGAAAAATTGATGTCGATAAAGAATTTCACTAATGAAATCTCGTTGTAAGCATAGTTCTAAACCAACAAACAATCTTCCTTTAATAAAAAATTTGGTTGTCACAAGTTCAAACCCCAATAAAAATAACTGAAGTATTCAAATCTTGGGTCGTTCTCCCTAGGAATTGCATTAAAGTGTTCTTGTTATTGGCTATGAAGTATCTTTAGGGTCTTTGAGATAAGAAACAAGAATTGTAAATGGCAAAAGAAATAGACTAACAACTAAGAGAGCTCTTGGTAAGGAATGAGAAGTGGAAGTCCTATCCTCATTATCATCATCAACTGAGATGAGAATTCTGTATTGCTCCCAATTAGTTAACCTCTAACTATGAAGGAAAGTCAAGTGGAGGAATTAACTTGATATCACAAGTCCTAGCCAAATATATATGAAAGACTAGCTTTAGTGACATTCAAGTCAATTAGCAACTTCCAATTATCAATCAACAAAGGAATTAGATAACTCAAGAGTCACCAATTACTCAACCAAAGCCAAGAGGAACAAAATCTACCTCATAATTAGAAGAAACATTTTAACAAACACATAGAAGGCAATAGAGGCAAACACTATTAATTGCAAGAATTAAAGGAATCTACAACTACAAAAGTAAGAGATTAACAATAGAAAGGCAAAATAATTATGAAACAACAAAGAACTTACCAATTGCATTGAAGAAGAAATGTAGATCTACAAAAGAATTCATAAACTACAACTAACAATACAAAGAAACTACAAGAGAAGTAGAATGCTACAACTACAAGGGAACAATTAAAGATGAAAAAGGAAATTAAGCAAGAAAAGAAAAAGAAGTAGATCTAGATCTAAACCTAATCCTAATTCTAGAGACAAGAGATAGCTTCTCTCTCTAAAAACTAACTAAAGCCTCATGAAAACTAAACTAAAACTCACTAACTAACTAATTCCTTCATCCGTCTTTAATCCTTGGGTTAAATAGCATTAGAAATGAGTTGGATTGGGCCCAAAATGCTTCAGAAATCACTGGCCACGAGTTGCCTTTAGTGAGTCACGTGCAGCTTCCCATATGTACGAGTGATGTACACATACGCATCTCTAAACGCCAGACAACTATAACAAATTTTATATCATTTTGAAGTCCCGAATGATAGCTTTCCAACGCAACTAGAACCGCCTGATTTGGACCTCTATAGCTCAAGTTATGATTGATTAAGTACGAAGAGGTCAGGATTGACAACATTGCGATTCCTTCATTTCTTGATGAGTTCTCCATTTCTACATGCTTTTTCATCATTCCCTCAATCCAATCTTTGCCTCCTAAACCTGAAATCACTAAACAAATATATCAAGGCATCTAATGGAATCAAGGTGAATTAAATTTAGCTATTTTAAGTCCTAAAAAACATGTTTTCACTCTTATGCACAATTAAAGGAGAATTTATAAAATCATGCTATTTTAGTGAATAAATAGGAGACAAGTTGATAAAACCCTCTAAATTCAACATAAGATAAAACCCTAAAAATGGGGTTTATCAATCGCCGCACCATTTGCGGCTACGCGTTCCTTGTGAAGAGCTCTACAAAACCCATGTAAGAAACTGGTAAGGAAAGTTCAAAATCTTCCCAGTTCCTCTCCTCTAAATTTCAAGTTTCTAGGGTTTTGGATTAAGTTAGTTTTTGTGATTTTGGATGTTTAGGTTCACTCTAATCCTTGCTTAGCATTGGATTTTGGCTATCAAATCTGTTGGAAAAGGTAAGAGACATTAAACCCTTGTAACATTATGTTTAAATGGAACCCTAGGTTGATTTGTGATGCTTTATGCATATGTAGTTCGATTATTGTGAGTTTGGAGCTTGTTGGTGATTGTTGGAAGCTTAGATTGTGGTTGGAAAGCTCATTGGTGCTCAATTTTGAGTTTTGGACATATTGGGAATCAGTCAAGGTATGGTTTTGGCTTCCTCTATAAAGTATATAATATTCATGGACACTTAGGATAGTGACCCATAGGATAGGTTTGGATTTGAATGGTTGTTGAGTTGTTGAATGATGGTATGTGATGATTTATGGTGATAGGATGATTGTTGAGTTTGATTATACTTGATTGATAAGGATATGGTGCAGATGAATGATTTGTGAAGTTGATAGGTGAATTGTGTTAATATATATGATATTGATGTTGATGAATTGGTAATGTAGTTAGAAATTGTTAATGAGGTTGGATATATGTGATATATTGATGTTGATGTTGTGGATGAGGATAGGTGAAGGAGAAATGTGGTAAGTTTGGTGTAATATGACATAGAGGGTTAATTTTGATGAAAAGAGGAGTTTGGATTGGGTTGGTTTGGTTTTGGTTGTGTTTTACAAGAAATTGTGGAAGTTGTGATTTTGGGTAAAAGTTGGTTTTTGGTGAATTTTGTCTGATCATAACTTTTGCCTCAAATTTTAAAATTGATTGAAATTTGTTTTGAATAAAAGTTCAATGAAAACTCTTTAAATCAATATAAAGTTTGCAAAATTTGGAATTTTGGAGAGGAAGTTATTATCATTCAAAGTTGGTGTTGAAAATGTGAAATTCTGCAGAGTTGCAGAATTTTGTGTTTTCTGATATGTGTGCACGCACAGCCTTGTGCGCACGCACACCTCTGCAAAAATTTTGATATGTGCATGCATAGACCTGTGCGCCCACACACGCAGAGGTAGGCAATCTGTTTGCAGTGCTAGCACAGCTTGTGCGCGCACACACCAAGGGAAATTTGCAACCTGTGTGTACGCACAGACCTATGCGCATACACACGTTGGGGAAGCAAGTCTATTGCGAGCCACAGCACAGGTTGTGCAGGTAAACAGGCATTATGAATTTTTGTACCTGTGCGTACGCAGACTCCTATGCGTACGCACACATTTTAAAACTCTCCAGAGCGTGCGCACGCATACTCCTGTGCGGACGCACACCCCCTGTTTCACAAATTTAAACTTTGTTTTCAACTATTTCACCTTCCCAACAAGGTTGTAACCTTCTACAACACCATTTTAAGACTCTTGGACATATTTTTGAGTACTTGAAACATAGGAGAGGATTTATGGGTTTTAGATGATATTATTTGGAAAAAGTTAGAAAATGGAGGTCTAGGTTTCTGGTGTACTAAGGATGGGTTGGTAGAGTGAGAATGAAGAACGGAAATGTTGAATTGACAGTGGTTAAGAGGAGTCGAGGACTCTGAATGAGATTATGGATCCATGATATATTGAAAATGTTTTCGGAAAGCCACTAATGTATCATATGTATATTGAGATTATGAAACGCTATGCGCTCGGCAGGGGCGGCGATTGGATCCTGCCTGTCGAGGTAGTGGCGGCTGCGTAAGGGCGGTGGTTCGTCCCACTTGCGTTGAGATTTGAGGTCGGTGGCAATAGATCCCGCTCGCATCCCTTCGGATCTCCAAAGCATACAGGTGCACAATCCTGGATAGTGATCCGAGTACTATATCTCGGGGGTTCCCATATGATGATTCCGAAGGGCGACGTCTCCATGGAGATGTGTCGGGTTGGCAGTTGAACCGACAATGTGATATCACAGCCAATAGGGCAGGCATTCATTATGTGTATTTTCTATCTGTTTGTATGCTTTGTCAACTTGCTATAGTTTGCCTATTTGTATAACCTGTCTAATTGCTATTTGAATTAATTGCTGTATATGATTCTACTTGTGTTTTACTTGTATTGTATATACTTGTGACTTCTACTAGGATTGAGGAGGTTAGGAAGGCGGCGGTGATGGGATCGCATGGAGGATAGGCTGGTGAAGGCTGTGGGACAACGGTGTTTATTTAGATTAGAAAATCCTCTAAGATAGAATACCATGTTTAGTTATGTTAAGGTTTTATATAATTATGCTTAGTTGGTTTAGAATGCTTTAAGTTTGAATCTTGTGATGGATATGGAGTCTAGGATTGCCTTTGGCATCCCAGGGTCTTATATCCTACATCACTAAGCACTGTTACCTTACTGAGAACCTTCGGTTCTCATACCATATTTCTGTTGTTGTTTTCAGATACAGGTCGCAACCTACCTCGGTGACTTGTCTGGTTGGTGGCAGGAACAGAGGATCTGGATAACTTTTGGAGTCTTTTGATTTATTTTGTATATGTCTCTCACTTTTATATTTTGTTAGGCCTAGAGGCTTGTATTGAGAGAGAAAAACTTGTATAAGCTGTTTTAAAACTGTTTGTTTCCTGTATGGTTTGTATATGGCTAGCCGGTGATGAACGGATTTTTGCTAGTAAAAAATTTTACAAATAAAGTCTCGTTGAAAATATAGCTTCTAAACCAGCAAAGAATCCTTTCATACAAAAACTTGTTTATCACTAAAGCAAACCCAATAAAAATAAACCGAAGTATTTAAACCTCGGGTCGTCTCTCAAAGAATTACAGGGAGGTGTGTTTATTATTGGCTATGAAAAAAGTATTTTTTTTGGGTTTTTAAAAGGTTTAAACAAGGAATGTAAATGGCAAAAGAAGTAAACTAATGATCATGAAAACCCTTGCAAGGTATGAGAACTGGACGTCCTATCCTAGTTATCTTTATCAATTGTGATGAGAATTTGCTTTCGCTCCCACTTGGTCAACCTCTAACTATGAAGGTATGTTAAGTGGATAAATCAAGTTGATTCCTCAGGTCCTAGTCATTTCCTAAGAAAAAACTAGAGTTAGGGGAATTCAAATCAATCAGCAAAGAATTCTAATTTTCAATCAACAAGGAGTTTGATAACTCAAGTGTCTCCAATTACTCAACACAAGCTAAGAATGTAAAAAGCTAAATTAAAATAATAAATGTGAAATACCTCAAATTGCATTAAATAAAGAAATCAAATCTAACATGGAGTTCATAAACAAATAAAAGAGAAACTAAATTAAAAGAACATTGAACCTGGGATTGAGAAGAAGAAGAAGAAATCCTAATCCTAAAATCTAAGAGAGAGGAGAGAGCCTCTCTCTCTAAAAACTACCTCTAAAACCTAAAATTGTTTTGAATGAAGAGTGTATGAATGAATGAATGGATTCCCCCACTCTGTAACCTCTAATCTGTGTTTTCTGGGCCGAAAAATGGGTCAAAAACAGCCCAGAAATTGCCCCCGGTGATTTCTACAGTGACAGTATGTCGCGCATGTCGCGCGTACGCGCCAGGTGCACGTGCGCGCCGATGGACTTTTGGCCAATGTGCGTGTGCACATGCTTTGCGCGTGCACGTGCTTTGCACGTGCGCGTCCTTAAACGCCAGGTCAACTATGACAAATTATATATCATTGCGAAGCCCCGAACGTTAGCTTTCCAACAAAACTAAAACCCCCTCATTTGGATCTCTATAGCTCAAGTTATGATCGATTGAGTGCGAAGAGGTCAGGGCTGACAGCATTAGCAGTTCCTTCAATTTCTTGTATTCCTTCCAGTTTTGTATGCTTCCTTTCCATCCTCTAAGCCATTCCTTCCCTGTAATCTCTGAAAACACTTAACACACATATCATGGCATTGAATGGCAATAAGAGAGGATTAAAATTAGCTAAATTAAGACCAAAGAAGCATGTTTTCAATCATAGCACAAAATCAGGAAGGAAAATGTAAAACATGCGAATTTAATGAATAAGTATGAGATTAGTGGATGAAATCCACTCAATTAAGCACAAGATGTACCACGAAATAGTGGTGCATCAGCCGGCTTAAACTCCGCGAGCTGTGGCTAGTTTCTTATGATATTATATACTTATCTTTTGTTATATTATATCTGTTTCTTGTGCTTTAAGTTAGACGCTTCGTTAGTACGTGTTGCATTTTTAAATCCTGTTTTTGAACTATACTTTTCATCAGGCTTCTAGAGTATATAAATTCCTTCAATATATTATATGTATGAGCTTAGAACTATCGTAACTTTTGATTAACCTTTACTTTACAACGCGAGGTAAAGTTTAGGCTAATTTGTACTTTCTTTCCCTACTTAAAATTCTAAAAATGCGTTTGTGATCTTTCTAGAATAGACCGGTTCTTATCCTTTTTTAGTTGTATTTTTGTTCTTCCACATAAGTAGCAATTCACTTTGAGATATTTTTTATTAATAAGTAAAGAAAGTGGCAAGGAATAAAGAATTCAATCGCAAGTTTATTGATAAATTTTGAATGGTATATAATCTTAACAGTTTATTTGTGTATAGAGGAGTTGGCAATTCGACCACGAATGCATTAGGTATATCCCTTACATAATTGATACTTGCCAAGTTTAGCTCAAGCGCACTTCATTAATGTTATCGAGTGGATTCATGCAGGTATTGCAGATATCAAAAGGTGAAGAAGCCAGCATAGAGTTAGTTAGGGAACTCCTAGAATATAATATGTTGTGGTCTTTACAAAAAAAAATGTTACATGAGCATTACATGTATATAAGAATGTATGCTTTATATTCTTCTTTTTCACTGATGTAATGTATATTTTTGCTTACACTGTGTACAATAGCTTTAGTAATAAAATTATGTACGATATCAATAATATAGAACGTTTTTAGTAATTTTTTTCTAGTTTAGTAATATGATAAATTTGTTTATTTTTTTAAATACTATGAATATTTCAATACAAATTAGATGAAAATTTATCTTGATTAAAATTATATTTATTTTGTATGAAATCAGGTTTATTTTGCAATGAAAATATTTTTAAAAAAATTGTTTTAATTTACTGATGGATATACAGACGAAAAATATGTCTATATTCAAAGTTCAGAATGCTTTTTCAGGCTCTAATTGCCGACAAAAAATCTGTCAAAAAATCTGATGCTAGTTACCGATGAAAATTTTTTCAAAAAATTTGACGTTTTGAGCAAAATGAAGGGAACAATTACTAAGGAAAAATCTGTCGGTAACGATAAAAATCTGTCGGTAAATAATTTTCGACGAGGCTTTTACAGATGGACAAAATCCATTGGTAATTTTATTGGTAACCGAAAATTCATCTGTAATAAAGATCAAATATGTGTGTAAATTCGTTTGTAAGAAACAATTTTCTAGTTGTGAGTGTATTTTACACTAAATATCATATAGAGGTTAAAATTAGTCTCTATCTATCAATCTCAATCTCCCTTTCAAATGTAGCCTAAGAGGCACCTGACTTCTCTATATGAGGTACATAAGCGAGCTGAAAAGTATATCAATATGGATGAGGCCGCTCAAATAAGAAAACATGTGGCCAGGTGGGACAATCCATATCAGTTCGAGATGAAGAGATGGAACAAAGGAAGAAGGAGGGGGACAACTCAGATAAACCTAGAAGGTATCATTCATACACCCCACTGTGTGTTTTCTTGGTAATTGCCTATAGAAAAATATACCACACAAAAAAGTACCACTGTTAAGGTCAATTCGAGGCAAAAAAGAGTATATTGGTAAGAATATTGTGAATATAATCGAATCTACTATCACTCTGCCAACGATATTGACGATTTGAAAAATATAATAGAAAAGTTAGCTAGAAAGGAGAGATTAGATAAATGTTTTGCTAGGAGGCCAAAGAAAACCAGCAAAAAGAAAAGAGAAGATGAAAAGATAGTAGAGCACCCAACAAAAACCCCAGAAAGGCATGTCTACGTTATTGTTGGAGGGTTTGCAGGAAGAGGGGTAACTAATTTTTCTCGAAAAAGACATTTAAAAGAAGTCTATTAGGTCATGAAAAATAAAAGGATACCCAGCTTGCCTACAATTATCTTCACAAAAGAGGATGCCAAAAGTGTGATCCTTGGTCATGATGATCTAGTAGTGATAACAATTATATTAGTCAATGCTAACCTCCACAGGACGTTAGTGGATCAGGGAAGTTCAGCAGATATGCTATTCAAGCCATCTTTTGACAAGCTCGGTCTGAAAGAAAAAGATTTGAAGGCATACCCAAACACCCTCTATGGATTAGAAGAAGCACCAATCTGATCTCTTGGTTACATAACTCTCTATACTACCCTTGGAAAAGGTTTAAGAACACATACCATAAATGTCAACTACATTGTAGTAGACACTCCATTAGCATATAATGCCTTGATAGGTCGAGCCATATTGAACTGACTTGACACGGTAGTGTCTACTCCTCACGTATGTATGAAATTTCTAAATCAAGAAGGAATAGCTACCATAAGAAGGGATCAGAAGATGGGGCAAAGGGATTATAATGAAAGCTTTTAAACCTATGCAACAACCTCATGAGCAAGGAATTCCATTCGATAAAACTTGGAGGTATATTGTCTGAGTAAGAAAAGACATGAGGCCTCATCCCGAAGAAAAGATGGAAGAAATATATATACGCGATGAGTTATAGAAGATCACTAATGTGGGAGTCAATCTAGAGCAAAGGCTAAAAGAAGAAATCATTAGTCTATTAAAAAAAATGCCAATCTCTTCATATGGAAAGCTTTCGATATGTTAGGCATACATCTCGATTTCATGTGTAATAAATTAGCTATCTACTCATATCATGACCTGTATAGTGGCGACGACGAAAGCTCAGTCCTGATAGAACATAGGTCGTGGAAGAAAAAGGTTAGATACTCTTGGAAGCAAGATTTATCAAGGAAGTCAAGTTCCTTATATGGCTAGACAATGTGGTCCTTGAAAGAAATAGAACGGCAAGTAAAGGATGTGTATAGATTACACGGACTTAATATGGCTTGTCCCAAATATCTATATCCACTATCTAGCATTGATGCTCTTGCAGATTCAACTTTAGGGTACAAATTCCTTTCTTTCATGGACACTTACTCAGGATACAATCAAATCTTGATGTATGAGCCTAACCAAGATAAGACGTCATTCATCACCCTAAAGGCAAATTATGGTTATGTTGTAATGCCTTTTAGGTTAAAGAACACGAGAGCAAACCAATGGCTAATGAACAAGGTATTCTCACCCCCACTTAAGAAAGTTAATAAAGGTCTATGTAGATGACATGTTAGTCAAGAAAAAAAGAGGAAGCTACATTACTGATCAACCTCTCTGTAGTTTTCAACACAATTAGGCATCATAGGATGAGACTTAATCCTACCAATATATGATTTTGTAGTAGAGGCAGGAAGATTCCTCATATTCATGCTCACCCAAAGGGGAATTAAAGCTAACCCTGAAAAATGCAAGGCGGTCGTAGATATAAAAAGCCCGACCTGTTTGAAAGAAGTTTAGCAATTGAACTAAAGACTAACAGCTCTTTCATGATTTCTAGCTGGATTAGCCTTGAAATCACTACCACTTTTCGCAATCCTCTAAAAATGGCACAATTTTATGTGAACTCAAGAATGTAAGCAAGCCTTTTGAAGAACTTGTTTTGTATTTAGCTGTGGTAGTTAAAGCGATAGCTAGTACACGAAAATTACACTCACACTATGTAATTCCGCACAACTAACCAGCAAGTGCACTGGGTCGTCCAAGTAATACCTTACGTGAGTAAGGGTCGAATCCTACGGAGATTGTTGGCTTGAAGCAAGCTATGGTTATCTTATTATTCTTAGTCAAGATACTAATAGGGTTCTTTAGTTTCAATTGTAAAAAGTGAAAGAGCATAAAATAAGTAATTGTTACGCAGTAATGGAGAATGTGTTGGAGTTTTGGAGATGCTTTGTCTTCTGAATCTCTGGTTTCCCCCTTGTCTTATTCTTCATGCACGCAAGGTTTCTCCTATGGCAAGTTGTGTGTTGGTGGATCACCGTTATCAATGGCTACCATCCGTCCTCTCAGTGAAAATGGTCCAAATGCGCTATCACGCACTGCTAATCATCTGTCGGTTCTCGATCATGTCGGAATAGGATCCATTGATCCTTTTGCGTCTATCACTACGCCCAACAATCGCGAGTTTGAAGCTCGTCACAGTCATCCAATCCCTGAATCCTACTCGGAATACCACAGACAAGGTTTAGACTTTCCGGATTCTCAAGGATGTTGCCAATGGATTCTAGCTTATACCATGAAGATTCTGGTTAAGGAATCCAATAGATATTCATTCAATCGAAGGTAGAATAGAGGTGGTTGTCAGACATGCGTTCATAGATTGAGAATGGTGATGAGTGTCACGGATCATCACCTTCATCATGGTTAAGTACGAATGAACATCTTAAAGAGAAACAAGCGTGTTTGAATAGAAAACAGAAATAATTGCATTAATTCACCGAGACGCTGCAGAGCTCCTCACCCCCAACAATGGAGTTTAGAGACTCATGCCATCAAAAAGTACAAAGTTTAGATCTAAAATGTCATGAGATACAAAATAAGTCTCTAAAAGTTGTTTAAATACTAAACTAGTAACCTAGGTTTACAGAAAATGAGTAAACTAAGATGGATAGTGCAGAAATCCACTTTTGGGGCCCACTTGGTGTGTGCTGGGGCTGAGACTTAAGCTTCTCACGTGCCTGGGCTGTTTCTGGAGTTAAATGTCAGGCTGTAACCTGTTTCTGGCATTTAACTCCAACTTGCAACCTGTTTCTAGCGTTCAACGCCATAATGCAACATGGAACTGGCGTTAAATGCCAGTTTATGTTATTTATCTTCATGCAAAGTATGGGCTATTATATATTGCTGAAAAGCCCTGGATGTCTACTTTCCAACCCAATTGAGAGCGTGCTAATTGGACTCCTATAGCTCCAAAAAATCAATTCCGATTGCAGGGAGGTCAGAATCTAACAACATCATCAGTCCTTTTTCAGCCTGAATCAGATTTTTGCTCAGCTCCCTCAATTTCAGCCATAAAACACCTGAAATCACAGAAAAACATACAAACTCATAGTAAAGTCCAGAAATATGAATTTTGCCTAAAAACTAATAAAACTAACTAAAACATACTAAAATCTATATGAAATCACCCCCAAAAAGCGTATAAAATATCCGCTCATCACAACACCAAACTTAAATTGTTGCTTGTCCCCAAGCAACTAGATAAATAAAATAGGATAAAAATAAGTCAAGAAGCAATAATATCTCAGAGTTTTAAGTGAAGCTCAGATTCTAATTAGATGAGCGGGACTAGTAGCTTTTTGCTTCCGAACAGTTTTGGCATCTCACTTTATCCTTTGAAATTCAGAATGATTGGCATCCATAAAAACTCAGAATTCAGATAGTATTATTGATTCTCCTAGTTTAGTATGTTGATTCTTGAACACATCTACTTTATGAGTCTTGGCCGTGGCCCTAAGCACTTTGTTTTCCAGTATTACCACCGGATACATAAATGCCACAGACACATAACTGGCTGAACCTTTTCAGATTGTGACTTAGCTTTGCTAAAGTCCCCAATTAGAGGTGTCCAGAGTTCTTAAGCACACTCTTTTGCCTTGGATCACGACTTTAAACACTCATTCTCAAGCTTTTCACTTGGACCTACATGCCACAAGCACATGGTTAGGGACAGCTTGATTTAGCCGCTTAGGCAAGGATTTATTTCCTTGGGCCCTCCTATCCATTGATGCTCAAATCCTTGGATCCTTTTCACCATTGCCTTTTGATTTAAAGGGCTATTGGCTTTTTCTACTGCTCCTTCTCTTTTTTTTCTGCTTTTTCTTGCTTCAAGAATCAATTTCATGATTTTTCAGATCAACAATAATATTTCTCTTGTTCATCATTCTTTCAAGAGCCAACAATTTTAACATTCATAAAATTCAATATAAAAAATATGCACTGTTCAGGCATTCATTCAGAAGACAAAAAGTATTGCCACCACATCTAAATAATTAGAATTCCTTTATTAAAAACTCAAAAAAAAATATTGCCTCTTTATTCTAAAAATCTACTATTTTATTTATGTTTGATGATGATGAGAAAAATAAATTATAGCTTAATTAGAGATAAAATCAAAATAGATATACTAATTACTACTACTAATATATAACTTCTAAGGTAAATTCCTAATAAGAATAATTATCACAGAGTTAAGGCAAAGATTAGGACTCAACAACCTTTATTTTGGGAGGTGGATGCTCCTTTAATCTGTGGGGTGCTTGGCCCTTCAAGAGATAGCTTCTGATGCTTCAGTTCCCTCAGTTCACGCCCTTGCTCTTTTTGTTCCTTAAGCAGTTTGCAAAGCATGCTATTTTGATTTTGCTGTTCTTCCTTTAGTTGCTCCATAGCTTCTTGCAATTTGGTGACAGATGCTTCAAGGCACTCCCAGTATTCAATTTGAGGGATTTCCGGGAGGAACTCCTGTGCTTTCCTCTTGATGGGGTTGTCCTGCACTTGTTGTCCTTCCATTGACTTTTTGGTGATTGGTCGCTCAACTGAGATATACTTAGCTACTCCCATCTTCACCCCAGCATCTTTACATAGCATAGAGATTAAGCTTAGATAAGCCAATTTGGCATCTTTGGAATTCTTATTTGCAATTGTGTAAAGTTCACAAGAAATCAGCTGATGAACTTCTACTTCTTTTTCCAACATAATGCAATGGATCATTACTGCTCTTTTGATGGTGACTTCAGAGCGGTTGCTAGTGGGCAGTATAGAATGCCCAATGAAGTCCAGCCAGCCTCTGGCGACTGGTTTGAGATCTTCTCTCTTGAGTTGATTTCAGACACCCTTGGTGCTAGTTATCCACTTGGTTCCAGGGAGGCATATGTCCTCTAGAATTTCGTCCAAGCCCTTATTTATTCTCATCATTCTCCTATTAAAGGAGTCTGGGTCATCTTTCAGCTGAGGTAGCTTAAAGATCTCCCTGATTTTGTCAGGGTGAAGGTGAACAATCTTCCCTCTGACCAATGTCCGATAATCATAGAAGGCGGTTCCAACTATTCTCTGCCTGTCTGTTTACCACAAATTAGAGTAGAATTCCTGAACCATGTTTCTTTCCACCTTTATTTCAGGATTAGCTAGGATTTTCCAGCTCCTGTTTTGAATTTGCTCTTGGATCTCCGGATATTCGTCTTCTTTTAGATCGAATTTAACTTCCGGGATCACTGACCTTAGACCCATTATTTTGTAGTAATGGTCTGAATGTTCTTTGGTTAAGAACTTCCCTTAATTCCAAAGTGGTTTTGGAATATTCTCTTTCTTGCCTCTTGGAGTGGTTTGTTTTTCCTTAGGAGCCATGATCTTAGTGGGTATTGGTTTAGTGATCACGGATAAACACACCAAACTTAGAGGTTTGCTTGTCCTCAAGCAAAAGAAAGGAAAGGAGAGGGATAGAAAGAGAGCCAATTTCGAATGGTAGAGGAGAGGAGGGAGGCCGAATGTGGATTTAAAGGGAAGGGGTGGGTTTTCAAAAATTTTGAAAAAGATAAGATAGAAGATATGATTTGTAAAAGATAAGTATGATAGGAAAAGGATATAATTTAAAATTTGAAAAGTTATGAAAGATATTTGAAAAAGATAAATCTGAATTTTGAAAAGAAGATATGATGAGTTTAAAAAGATTTGAAAAGAATTTAAAAAGATTTGAAAAGAATTTAAAAAGATAATTGAGTTTTGAAAAAGGTTTGAAAAGATTTTTAAAGGAGAATTAAGAAACAAGTTTAGGATTAAAAATTTTTGGAATTCAAGTTGAAAGATGAGAGTTTGTAACATGTTTATGCAAGAAATCATGAATTGAAACATGAAAAATGGAAAAAATTTGAAGTGAAAAACGAATTTACCTCCTCCCCACAATCCTGGCGTTAAACACCCAAACGCTGCATGTTTTGGGCGTTTAACGCCCATTTGTAGCTTCTTCTGGGCATTTAACGCCCAGCTGTAGCATCTGGCTGGCGTTAAACCCTAGAAAATCCTTTATCACTGAACGTTTTTCTGAACGCTCAGGATGCTGTGAATCTGGCGTTAAACGCCCAGAAGTTACTTCTTTCTGGCGTTTAACGCCCAGATGGCTATCTCTACTGGCGTTAAACGCCCAGTAGATGCTCCTTTTGGGCGTTTAACGCCCAAAACAGCTCTTACTGCCTTTTTTGCACCAGTGAGCTTCTTTTTGCTGTTTTATCCTCTGAATCCTTCTGTAACTCTGTGAACTCATGCAGTTGCTATTTTACCTTGAAGATAATTAATATGAACCTGTAAAATTCAATTAATTAACAAAAATGGCTGGGTTGCCTCCTAGCAAGTGCTTCTTTATTGTCTTTAGCTGGACTATTACTGAGCTTTAATCAAGTCTCAGTTTTGAGCATTCTTGCTCAAAATTGCTTTCAAGATAATGTTTGACTCTCTGTCCATTAATAATGAACTTTTTGTTAGAATCATTATCCTGAAGCTCTACGTATCCATATGGTGACACACTTGTAATCACATATAGACCTCTCCACCGGGATTTCAATTTCCCGGGGAATAATCTGAGCCTAGAGTTAAACAGCAAAACTTTCTGTCCTGGCTCAAAGACTCTGGATGACAGCTTCTTATCATGCCATCTTTTTGCTTTCTCTTTGTAAATTTTTGCATTTTCGAAAGCATTGAGTTTGAATTCCTTTAGCTCATTTAACTGGAGCAATCGTTTTTCTCCAGCTAACTTGGCATCAAGGTTTAGGAATCTGGTTGCCCAGTAGGCCTTATGTTCCAGTTCCACTGGCAAGTGACAGGCTTTTCCATACACAAGCTGGTATGGAGAGGTCCCTATAGGAGTCTTGAATGCTGTTCTGTATGCCCACAGAGCATCATCCAAGCTTCTTGCCCAATCCCTTCTACGGTTAATCACAGTCTGTTCCAGGATTCTTTTAAGTTCTCTATTAGAGACTTCAGCTTGCCCATTTGTCTGTGGATATTATAGAATTGCCACCCTGTGGCTGACTCCGTATCGAACCATAGCAGAGTAAAGCTGTTTATTGCAGAAATGAGTGCCTCCTTCACTGATTAGTACTCTAGGAACACCAAATCTGCTGAAGATATGTTTCTGGAGGAATTTTAGCATTGTCTTAGTATCATTAGTGGGTGTTGCAATAGCTTCCACTCATTTGGATACATAATCCACTGCCACCAGAATATAAGTGTTTGAGTATGATGGTGGGAAAAGCCTCATAAAGTCAATACCCCATACATCAAACAACTCAATCTCCAAGATCCCTTGTTGAGGCATGGCATAACTTTGAGGCAGATTGCCAGATCTTTGGCAACTGTCACAATTAAGTACAAACTCTCGGGAGTCTTTATGGAGAGTAGGCCAATAGAAGCCACATTGGAGGACTCTTATGGCTGTTCGCTCACTTCCAAAATGTCCTCCATATTGTGATCCATGGCAATACCATAGGATTTTCTGTGCTTCTTCTTTAGGCACACATCTACGCTTACTCCGTCTGCACATCTCTTGAAGAGATATGGTTCATCCCAAAGATAGTACTTTGCATCTGTGATCAATTTCTTTGATTGCTGCCTACTATACTCTTTGGGTATGAATCTCACAGCCTTATAATTTTCAATGTCTGCAAACTATGGTACTTCCTGGATGGCAAAGAGTTGCTCATTCGGAAAGTTTTCAGAAATCTTAGTAAGAGGGAGGGACGCCCCTTCTACTGGTTCTATTCGGGATAGGTGATCTACTACTTGGTTCTATGTCCCTTTTCTATCTCTTATTTCTATATCAAACTCTTGCAGAAGCAACACCCATCATATCAGTCTGGATTTTGATCTTGCTTTGTGAGTAGATATTTAAGAGTAGCATGGTCATTATACACAATCACTTTTGATCCTACTAAATAAGATCTGAATTTGTCAATGACGTAAACCACTGCAAGTAACTCTTTTTCTATGGTTGTGTAGTTCTTCTATGCGTCATTTAAAACACGACTAGCATAATAAATGACATGCAGAAGCTTGTCATGCCTTTGGCCCAACACTGCACCAATGGCATGGTCACTGGCATCACACATTAGTTCAAATGGTAATGTCCAGTCTGGTGTAGAGATGACTAGTGTTGTGACCAGCTTAGCTTTTAGAGTCTCAAACGCCTGCAGACACTCCTTATCAAAGATAAATGGCGTGTCACCAGCTAGCAGATTACTCAGAGGTTTGGCGATTTTTGAAAAATCTTTTATAAACCTCCTATAGAATCTTGCATGCCCCAGAAAGCTTCTGATTGCTTTAACATTGGTAGGTGGTGGTAATTTTTCAATTACCTCTAGCTTAGCTTGATCCACCTCTATTCCCTTGTTCGAAATTTTGTGCCCAAGGACAATTTCTTCTGTCACCATAAAGTGACATTTTTCCCAGTTTAAAACTAGGTTAGTCTTTTGGCACCTCTTTAGAACAAGTGCTAGATGGTCAAGACAGGAGCTGAATGAGTCTCCAAATACTGAAAAGTCATCCATGAAGACTTCCAGAAATTTTTTCACCATATCAGAGAAAATAGAGAGCATGCACCTTTGAAAGGTTGCAGGTGCATTGCACAGACCAAATGGCATCCTTCTGTATGCAAATACTCCGGATGGACATGTGAATGCTGTTTTCTTTTGATCCTGAGGATCTACTGCAATTTGATTATAACCTGAATATCCATCCAGGAAGCAGTAGTATTCATGACCTGCTAGTCTTTCTAGCATCTGGTCTATGAATGGTAAAGGAAAATGATCCTTTCTGGTAGCTGTATTGAGTCTTCTATAATCAATACACATACACCACCCTGTAACTATTCTTGTAGGAACCAGTTCATTTTTTTCATTATGAACCACTGTCATGCCACCCTTCTTAGGGACAACTTGGACAGTGCTTAACCAGGGGCTATCAGAAATAGGATAAATAATCTCAGCCTCTAGTAATTTAGTGACCTCCTTCTGCACCACCTCCTTCATGGCTAGATTCAGCCGCCTCTGTGGTTGAACCACTGGCTTAGCGTCATCCTCCAATAGGATCTTGTGCATGCATCTGGCTGGGCTAATGCCCTTAAGATCACTGATGGACCACCCAAGAGTAGTCTTGTGTGTCCTTAGCACTTGAATTAGTGCTTCCTCTTCCTGTGGCTCTAAGGTAGAGCTTATGATTACAGGAAAGGTATCACCTTCTCCCAGAAATATATATTTCAGGGATGGTGGTAATGGTTTGAGCTCGGGCTTGGGAGGTTTATCCTCTTCCTGAGGTATTTTCAGAAGTTCTATTATTCTCTCTGGTTCCTCCAGATCAGGCTGAGCATCTTTAAAGATATCCTCTAGCTCTAATTCAAGACTCTCAGTCATATTGACCTCTTTTACCAGAGAGTCAATAATATCAATGCTCATGCAGTCGTTTGGGGTGTCTAGATGCTGCATAGCATCGACAACATTCAACTTAAACTCATCCTCATTGACTCTCAGGGTTACTTCCCCTTTTTGGACATCAATGAGGGTTCGTCCAGTTGCTAGGAAAGGTCTTCCTAGAATGAGAGTTGCACTCTTGTGCTCCTCCATTTCCAGCACCACAAAGTCAGTGGGAAAGGCAACCTTGACAATCATGTCTTCAATCACGCCTGATGGGTATTTAATGGAGCCATCAGCAAGTTGGAGACATATCCGAGTTGGTTTGACTTCTTTAGTCAAACCAAGCTTTCTGATAGTAGATGCAGGTATTAGGTTGATACTTGCCCCAAGATCACATAGAGCTTGCTTGGTACAAGTACCCTCTAATGTGCATGGTATCATAAAACTTCCGGGATCTTTAAGCTTTTCTGGTAAGCTTTTCAAAATGACTGCACTGCATTCTTTAGTGAGGTAAACTTTTTCAGTTTCTCTCCAATCCTTCTTATGACTTAAGATCTCTTTCATGAACTTAGCATAAGAGGGTATTTGCTCAAGTACCTCTGCAAACGGAATCTTTATTTCAAGAGTCCTGAGATAGTCTGCAAAGCGGGTAAATTGCTTATCCTGTTTCGCTTGGCGGAGTTTCTGAGGATAAGGCATTTTGGCTTTGTATTCTTCAACCTTAGTTGCTGCAGGTTTATTGCCTACAGATGTGGGTTGAGAAGCCTTTTTAGAGGGATTGCTATCAGCACTTGTATGTGTCTGATCCCCCACTGGCGTTTGAATGCCAGGGGTGGAAGCTGGAGTGGCGTTAGACGCCAACTCCTTACCTATTTCTGGCGTCTGAACGCCAGAACTGAACATCCTTTGGGCGTTCAACGCCAACTTTTTGCCTGTTTCTGGCGTTTGAACGCCAGAACTGAGCATGGGTTGGGCGTTTAACGCCAGCCCTTCACCCTTTTCTGGCATTTGAACGCCAGAATTGTTCTTCTCTGGGCTCTTACTGTCCTCAAAGGAATTTTGGGTAGTAGTTTGTTCATTTCTTGGCTTCCTGCTACCTTGAAGTGAGGTATTTAATATCTTCCCACTTCTTAATTGAACTTCTTGTCACTCTTCTATTATCTGTTTTGACAACTGCTGTTCTGTTTGCTTCAACTGCACTTCCATATTCATATTAGCCATTCTTGTGTCTTGTAGTATCTCCTTGAATTCGGCTAGTTGTTTTGTTAGAAAATCTAATTGCTGAGTGAATTCAGTAACTTGTTCTGCAGGACTGAGTTCAGCAGTTACTGTTTTAGCCTCTTTGTTCATGGAAGGTTCATTGCTTAGGTATAGATGCTGATTTCTAGCAACTGTATCAATGAACTCTTGAGTTTCTTCAATTGTCTTTCTCATGTGTATAGATCCACCAGCTGAGTGGTCCAAAGACATCTGAGCTTTCTCTGTAAGCCCATAATAGAAGATGTCTAACTGCACCCACTCTGAAAACATTTCAGAGGGGCATTTTCTTAGCATCTCTCTGTATCTCTCCCAGGCATCATAAAGAGATTCATTATCTCCTTGTTTAAAGCCTTGGATATTCAGCCTTAGCTGTGTCATCCATTTTGGAGGGAAATATTGATTCAGAAATTTTTTTGACAGCTGTTTCCATGTCCTTATGCTAGCCTTAGGTTGGTTATTTAACCACCTCTTAGTTTGGTCTTTTACAGCAAATGGAAACAGTAATAATCTATAGACATCCTAATCTACTTCCTTATCATGTACTGTATCAGCAATTTGTAAAAATTCTGCCAGAAACTCTGTAGGTTCTTCTTATAGAAGACCGGAATACTGGCAACTTTGCTGCACCATGATAATGAGCTGAGGATTCAACTCAAAACTACTGACTCCGATGGAGGGTATACAGATACTACTCCCATATGAAGCAGTAGTGGGGTTAGCATATGACCCCAGAGTCCTTCTGGACTGCTCATTTCCACTTAGGTCCATGATGGAGAAAGGGAGATGATGTGGATTTATTTTATTTATTTTATTATATAAGAAAAATAATTTTCGAAATAATAAAATGAAATAAAATAAAAAGAATAAAAATAAGAAATTTGAAAATATTTTATGAAGATTTTTGAAAAAGTGAGGAGAGAGAAAGTGGTTAGGATATTTTTGAAAAAAGATATGATTTTAAAATTTAAAATTGAAATCTGAATTTTTATGGAAAAAATTTTGAAATATTTGCTTAAAAATAGTTAGAAAGATATTTTTTATTTTTTGAATTTTATTATGAAAGAGAAAAACACACAAAAGACACAAGACTTAAAATTTTTAAATCCAATGCTCGTTGTTTTCGAAAATTTTGGAGGAAAAACACCAAGGCACATGAAACTTAAAAATTTTAAGATCAAAACACAAAGAAGACTCAAGAACACCTTGAAGACTCACAAGAATAACAAGAACAAAAGAAAGAACACCAAACTTAAAATTTTTAGAAAACCAAAATAAATTTTCGAAAATTAAAGAAAATTAACAAAAGAACACCAAACTTAAAGTTTGGCACAAGATTTAATCAAAGAAAAATTATTTTTGAAAAAGTTTTAAAAGGAAGATACCCAATTGCCAAGAACATAAGCCAACGCTCTAGCCAACTGAGCTATAAATTTAACGTGTTTTAATAAGGAATTTAATAAATAAAAATTTTTGAAAACTAAAAATTTGAAAATGCACAAGAAAAACAAGAAAAGACACAAAATAAGACAAACCCAAGATCAAACAAGAAAAATTGACAAGAACAATTTGAAGATCAAGGAAGAACAAAGAACATGCAATTCAAAAATTGAAAGACAAAAAAAAGCATGCAATTGACACCAAACTTAAAACATGACACTAAACTCACATAAAAACTAAAAATTAATAAAGAAAAATAATATTTTTGAAAAATTTTTGAAAAGAAAATAAAAGACTCTGACCCAAAAGACAAAATTTTCCTAATCTAAGCAACAAGATTCACCGTCAGTTGTTCAAACTCAAACAATCCCCGGCAACGGCGCCAAAAACTTGGTGCACGAAAATCACACTCACACTATGTAATTCCGCACAACTAACCAACAAGTGCACTGGGTCGTCCAAGTAATACCTTACGTGAGTAAGGGTCGAATCCCACCGAGATTGTTGGCTTGAAGCAAGCTATGGTTATCTTATTATTCTTAGTCAGGATACCAATAGGGTTCTTTAGTTTCAATTGTAAAAAGTGAAAGAGCATAAAATAAGTAATTGTTACGTAGTAATGGAGAATGTGTTGGAGTTTTGGAGATGCTTTGTCTTCTGAATCTCTGCTTTCCCCTATCTTCTTCTTCACGCACGCAAGGTTCCTCCTATGGCAAGCTGTGTGTTGGTGGATCACCGTTGTCAATGGCTACCATCCGTCCTCTCAGTGAAAATGGTCCAAATGCGCTATCATTGCACGGCTAATCATCTGTCGGTTCTCGATCATGTCGGAATAGGATCCATTGATCCTTTTGCGTCTGTCACTATGCCCAACACTCGTGAGTTTGAAGCTCGTCACAGTCATCCAATCCCTGAATCCTACTCGGAATACCACAGACAAGGTTTAGACTTTTCGGATTCTCAAGGATGCTGCCAATGGATTCTAGCTTATACCACGAAGATTCTGGTTAAGGAATCCAAGAGATATTCATTCAATCGAAGGTAGAATGGAGGTGGTTGTCAGGCACGCGTTCATAGATTGAGAATGGTGATGAGTGTCACGGATCATCACCTTCATCATGGTTAAGTACAAATGAACATCTTAAAGAGAAACAAGCGTGTTTGAATAGAAAACAGAAATAATTGCATTAATTCATCGAGATGCTGCAGAGCTCCTCACCCCCAACAATGGAGTTTAGAGACTCATGCCGTCAAAAAGTACAAAGTTCAGATTTAAAATGTCATGAGATACAAAATAAGTCTCTAAAAGTTGTTTAAATACTAAACTAGTAACCTAGGTTTACAAAAAATGAGTAAACTAAGATGGATAGTGCAGAAATCCACTTCTGGGGCCTACTTGGTGTGTGCTGGGGCTAAGACTTAAGCTTCTCACGTACCTGGGCTGTTTCTGAAGTTAAATGTCAGGTTGTAACCTGTTTCTAGCGTTTAACTCCAACTTGCAACCTGTTTCTGGCGTTCAATGCCAGAATGCAACATGGAACTGGCGTTAAACGCCAGGTTACATCGTTTATCTTCGTGCAAAGTATGGACTATTATATATTGATGGAAGGCCCTGAATGTCTACTTTCCAACCCAATTAAGAGCGCGCCAATTGGACTCCTGTAGCTCCAAAAAATCCATTCCGAATGCAGGGAGGTCAGAATCCAACAGCATCAGCAGTCCTTTTTCAGCGTGAATCAGATTTTTGCTCAGCTCCCTCAATTTCAGCCAGAAAATACTTGAAATCACAGAAAAACACACAAACTCATAGTAAAGTCCAGAAGATGAATTTTGCCTAAAAACTAATAAAAATATACTAAAAAGTAACTAAAACATACTAAAATCTATATGAAATCACCCCCAAAAAGTGTATAAAATATCTGCTCATCAGTAGCCTCTGCATTGGCTCGAGAAGATAAAACATGACAAAAAAGCCTATTTATTTCACAAGAAAGACATTACAAGGGGCCAAATTGAATTATCAAAGAAATGAAAAGTTTGCTTATGCTATGGTCGTGGCATCTAGGAGGCTACAATCCTATTTTCAGCCTCACATCATTAATATCTGTATCAACCAACCTATTTGCAGAAGATGAACATTGTAGAGCGACAAAAATAGACACCGAGAAAGTACAACAAAAGTGAGAAAAATATTTAGAAAATAATACAGTCTTTTCATTAAAGGAAAGCATAAAATCATGGAGTATGCTCTTCCTATTAGAGAAGATACAGAAAATGCGAGGAAAGCACATGAATAACCACATTAGAGAAGATACGACAACAATAACCTTGAAAACAAAAGAAATAAAGGTGGCACAAAAGAGCATAGCTAATAAAACTCGGGAAATCCAAAAGTTGTAGAAAGAAATTGGAAAGTCTAAATGGATAGTATGAAAGGTTGGAGAAATAGAAGAAAGACGAAAAGGTAGAATGAGAAGGATATATGTACCAATTATAATGGGGGCAAAAAGTAACTTCATGTTGAAGGTGTCTAAAGAGACGCGTGAACAGTTGAAGCGATGCTGTAATTATAAGACGTCGATGAACTTCAGCTATTCACGTGGCAAAACACGTCAAGATTTTGATCTCTTCGCGAAAATATGCAAACTTGTATTGAAGAGTGACCATAAAAGATTCATCATTTGACTTGCTTGAAGCACGACCTCTTTTGAGTTTGACTTCTAGTACGGATACTGTTCATACCTTGACCTAAATAGCTTGGGATCAGGAGCCAGTAAAGGTTGGGCCATTTTAAGGAAGCCTATTAAGCTTTCAAATCTAATTCAACTAGATTCTAGATCCACCAAACCAACTTGATAACGCGTGTCCCAACCTAACTTGTGTAGTAAGCAAAGCTTTGTCATTCCACTACCTTAGGCACTATTTACATATCATCATTCCTAAAAACGTGGAATAACTTTCCAAGATACAAGAGAAGAAAATCACCCACTATCTACAAATGAAGTGATGACCAAGTCATCATCCTCTATAAATACCCTGCCAAACTCAGGTATTTTTCAATTTCAATTCACTTAAATCAGCCTAAAACTCTAGCTAACTTAAGCATCGAAGTCCGTTGTAGGTACCTCCAACATCATCCATCCAATGACGTCAGACAGCTTCACCCGTCATAGGCTTCATCTATAATAACTTGTGATGGTTATCATTGACTAAGAGAAGGGGATTGAATCTTGGCCTCCTTTTTTATTTTGCTTTCAACCTTGAATTTAGTTTAGATACTTTGAGTAAAAAACAGTAGAGACTATGGTTTTGTCTCTTGGCTCGGTAGGAGACAAAACAGAGTTACGTGCAAAGTGTGTTATGAAGAAGTGTTACTGAATAGTAGAATCAGGAGATACTTCAGTTTTGTCTCCTATAATGCAGAACCAGAAACTGAAAAGAGAAAGAATAATGACACACAAATGTATCCTAGTTTAGCTACTAAGTGTAATGTAGCCTACATCTAGTCTCCATCACAACATGAGAGAATTACATTCACCAATTCTCTCTTGGATTCTAACCAATCCTATATAGGACAAATTCAGTTTCTAACCCAAACTAGACTTGACTAGGAATTTACCTTGAGTTTTCAACAACAAAATTCTAACCCAACTTGCAAGGGAATCCCCTCAGGATTCATGATAACAAAACAGAAAAAACTTATAAAGAGTTTCTGAAATAATTATAGTTTTTTCTCCAAGTCTAACTCTCTGCCTTTTTCCACTCAATAGCTTTTTCTTACAAACCTCACCATTTTACCTTTGACCATTGAAACATAGAAAGATTAAACTAAGAAAAAGACACACTCAATGACAACTATGAAGAAGAAGAATAAACAGCTTAGTGAGATATGGGAACCCAAACTTTGTGCTCTCACTCCTTGCATCAATCCTTGGCCGTTCACCCCTTTAATAGAGGAGTGAAGCTTCCAGGGGTTTGAAACTTGCTTCAACACCTTGTTTGAATTCTTTTTCTATAATCAATGGTAGCAGCGGCGTGACATAGAAGATAGAGGGTAGAAGCAGTGACTGAATCAAACATGCAACCATACTTTCAATCTTCTCTTTCAACCTTTTTCATTTTTCCTCTTGAATCTGAACTGTGTATTCTTACTTTGGCTCCAAGTCAGATTCTTGAGTGTTAATTTACAGCAGAGTACCATTATCATTACTTTCTTCATTTTTTCAAAGATCGGTGCTTGTAGCTTAGAGAATTTGTTCAGCAACCTTCAACGAAGCACAAATGTTAATATCTCCTTTTCGTGATTCGCCCTTGGATGTGATCTTGCCTCTTGCCTTAGCCTTTTTTACCTTCTCTTCTTTGCTTTAAAATAGAAATTTTGCTTTTTGTTCTTTAATTTGCCCTAACTTCAGAATTTTTCCATTCTTTCTTTTTGTTTCAGAGAATTTACGTGAGTGATGTGAAAGAAAAGAGAAGAGAGACTTTGTCTTTCGGTGATATGAAGTTTGGTTCAAATAAAATGGGATTGCATTACTTAGTTAGCAACTAAGTTGAATGTGTGGATTTAGATATGGACTACCGTTTGGGCTTAGGTTTGATCTTGGGCCATTTTTTTTGCTTTTCTTTCATACGGTTCAGCAACTTAATTTTGGATTTAGAGTGATGAGTGATGTGTTCAAGTTGAACTAATATTGGGCTTGTATATATGCTTGTTGGGCCAGTTTTATTTCAATTTATTTTCTGCACATTACACAAGATAAATCATACAAACAATTTGATTTTAACCAAATAATATTTAGTCATCATTTAAATTGTTTTAGTTCTTCAGACTCAATAACTTGGATCCCACGTCCAAGTCCAAATCGCCTTGGTTTCATGCATTTTCTTATAATAATTTAAGGTGTGATTTTCTTTTTAATTGAGTTCCTATACTATATTAGATTTTGTACTTGAGTTCCTATACTATATTAGATTTCGTGACAAAAATGTTGAAATTAATAGAATATTTTGTCAAACAAAACGAAATAGTCTGTTAATTTTAACGTTTTTATCACAGTAAGTACTTAATTACAAATTTGATATGGTATAAAAATCTAATTAAAAGAAATTATATAAAAATATAATTAAAAATTAAATAAAATTATAAAAATTAATAGAATAATTAAACTTAATTTAAATTGGTCTCTAAATTTTATTAAATGACTCATTTAGGTCGAATAAATTAAAGGATGTGATTCAAATGATGAAATTAGTCACTAGACCAATTTCTCTCCTCTCTTGTTTTATAAATTTAACATTATCTATTATTTATAACACACTATTTTTTTTTTGTTTCGCATGTTATTGAAATATAAATATTTATCAAATATTTTTAAGTCTTAGATTTTGAACATATAACCTTTTTTTATAATAATCTAATATTTATAAGCTTAATAACATATAAATATGTTATTCATAAGATAGTTATATGACTAATTAAAATACATATTTTTTTCCATCCAAATAACGTAAATTTTATTTAAGATAGTTGTGCCTAGAGTGTATCACCTTAAAGTGGTGATTAGATGTGCTTTACTTCATTGTGAAATTTTGAAAACGAAGCACCGATATCGAAGACATTGATTTCTCACTTGATAAATGGTGTTCAGCATAAATTGGACACAGTGATTTGTGTTATTTATTTTAAAAAATAAATAAAAAATCGGATTCTCTTATTTATTTGTTTCGAATTTGTTAAATTGAAATTGGACCACCTGATTTTATTTTTAACAAAATAAAAAAATAAAAAATTTATAGTGTTAAAATCAGACCATTTAATTTTAAACTTGTTTTTTTCCATCCAATATGTTTAATATCAATTAAAAAAAAATTATTTCATATGAATGAAAAACACAGACTTTCAATATCAACGCACTGCATCTATGTTTGATCCATATAAAAGAAATGATAAAAACTAGAAACTTATTAATTCTTACCTTTCTGCATCTTATTAAAAAATATTAACAAAATATTTTTAGAGTTTGTTTGGGTGAGTTTTTTTAAAAAAAAAATTTAATTATTTTTTTAAAAAATTTTATAGAAAAATAAAAGTAATTTTATGTTTGGATATTTCATATAAAAAGATCTTTTTATTTATCAATTATGTTTGGGTATAACCATATAAAAGTATCTTTTTATTTATTTATTACATGAAAAATATCTTTTTTTCTAAAAAAAATCTTTTAAAAAATTGATATAAATTGTAACTTCTCAAAAAAATATATTTTTTTATTTTTCTAGTATTTTTACTTTTATTACTAGAAATTTATTAAATACGCTAAAAAATAAAAAATATTTTTTCTATCAATTTAATAGCGCCCAAACAAATACTTATTCTAATACCAATAAAAATTATATTATCTTAGAGAAAAATAAAAGTCATTGTTTTAAAGACAAAACTGATATCATATTATATTCTATCATAAATGTATTCATATAACTTTTAATACTTTTTATATACAAGTAATATTGTTATTATTTTTATAAAATAATTTGTAGTATGATAAGTTTTTTGAAATAGTTTTTTTATTTTATAAAAAAGATTTTATTTGAATTGCGCGAGAAAAAATAAAAGAAAAAAATAGTGCATTTGAATATGTTTTAAAAACTTTGATTTATAAAACAAAAAATAAGAGAGAATAGTTTATGAACTAATTTTATTCACATAATTTAATTTTAGAAAAAAAATGCTTTATTTAATAAAAATTTGATGCCAATTTGAATCAATTAAAACAATGACATATTAAATGATATGTGAATAAATGATGTCGTGAAATGTTATATTATACTAATATGTGAATAACGGAAAAGTGCTGCATACAAGTGATTAGGGCTTGTAAGCATTATAAGTCAATTAACTACTAACCCTCCAAAACGCGCTCCTAGTATTACGTCCCTTACACGCGCTATATAACAGATCCCACGTTTCTTTCTTCGTTCTCATTCTTTCCAAATTTCTTCGTTCTTCTTCTCGCGCGTCTTCCCCTACTTTTTCGATCGTTCTTTTTCCCTAGTTTCTCATTGGTTTGTTCTTCGTCATTGACGTGAGTTCCTCTCTCTGTAATTTCAGTTTCGTTTTCTTTTCGATTTTCTGGTTTCTGAAATCAAAATTTGAACTCGTTTTGAAGATAATGGATGATTCAACCTCAGATTGTCAGCTAAATCAGGGCGAAGTGGATTATGAATTTGAATCTAACGAAGTTCCTGAGGTTTGATTTACATACGATTACTCTGAATTTTGTTGCAGTTATTTGTATAGCATTGTGTAGCTGACTAATTCGTGAACATTGACTGTGAAATTAACGCATGAATATAAATCTGTGGATTGAATCTAATGTATTAGTTTTGATTAATTATCTGCAATTTATAGCTGACGCTCGGGTGTAGATCAGAATTTTTTGGATGTATTTTAGGGGGAAGTGTGGGTGTATTTACAGTTTATGACTTTTTTTGTTATTTTAGTTGAGTTGTTATCGTTCGGGTGTATTATATCAGACATGATTAGGTGTATTTTTAGTTTTTTGACATGGTGTATTCTGCAGGCTCTCTCTGTTGTTGATGACCAGTTTGTTTCCAAGGTTGGAATGACCTTTACCACTCTTGAAGATGCTGGAAAATTTTACAGGAACTACGCCAAGGCTGCAGGTTTTTCTACAAGAGTTTGGAGTACAAATAGGAAGGAAAACGAGATTAAGAATCAATTGATTATATGTAGCTGAGAGGGAAAATGAAAATCTAAAATATCTCCGACCGAAAAGACGAATCCGACAGCCGGTTTAAACTGTCCTGCAAGAATTTATATACACACATTGAAGGATGTTGGTGCTTGGATCATTTCAAAGGTTGTGCTGGATCATTCACACCCTTGTTGTCTAAGTAAAGCAGAGATGCTCAAACAGCACATGAAACTAAACAGAGATCCTCAAGGACGTGTTATGAATTATCAGTTCAGGGTACCAGCAGCAGCAAATAACTCTTTGTGTGTATAGTTACAGAATATGGATGTAAAAACACTGTTGTTTTGGGTGTATTTTTGTGAATTTTCTTGTGTTTCACATTTTACATATATATATATATATATATATATATATATATATATATATATTTCACAATATGATGTTTATGTTATAAAATATTGTTTATTTTTTTATTATGGTTTAAGGGTTTAAGGGTTTAGGGTTTAGGATTTTAGCTTTTAGGGTTTAGGGTTTAGGATTTAGGGTTTTAGGGTGTAAGGGTTTAAGGTTTTAGGATTTTAGGGTTTATGGTTTAGTTTTTAGGGTTTAGGGTTTAAGGTTTAGGGTTTTAGGGATAAAGCATCAGGGGGATAGAATTTTGGGTGTATATTCAACTTTATTTGGGTGTAAATAATGTCAGGTCATGGGTATATATTTGGTTTGATATTTTTCTTCATATTATAGTACCTGTAATTCAGACATTTGGTTTAGGATTTTAGGATTTAGGGTTTAGGGTTTAGGATTTAGCATTTAGGGTTTAGGGTTTAGTGTTTAGGGTTTAAGGTTTTAGGGTTTAGGGTTTAGGGTTTTAGGGTTTAGGTTTTTAAGGTTTAGGGTTTAGGGTTCAGGGTTCAGGGTTTTAGGGATAAAGCATCAGGGAGATAGAATTTTGGGTGTATATTCAACTTTATTTGGGTGTAAAAAATGTTAGATCATGGGTGTATATTTGGTTTGATGTTTTTCTTCATATTATTGTACCTGTAATTCAGACATTTTAAATACAGCAGAGAAAATTTTACTCATAATTGAAAATTTTTTACAGCATGTGTTCAATTTATTACATTAATCAGTTACATCAATCATATAGTAGTTACATTAATCAGTGTCAATATCCTTAGAATCTATCTGACACTTGGGTGTAAGTTGTGTATTCGTTTGCATTAATCAGTGGCGGGATGTGCATCAGGCACCAAATCCCAAATCCCTAACAATTGTTTTCTTCTCCTTGCTCATGTTTCTGAATTTCTCATTTAACAAATGGGTTGCACACTTAAGGTATTTGGTTTGCTGTAAACAAAGCAAAATTATAGTCAGATATAGTAAAACCTAGAAGAACGTAGAAGAACAGCAAAATTATAGCCGGATATATTTCTATTATATAAAACTGATTTCGTCTAAGACATATATTTGTTCTTACATTTTTTCCAGCTTGGTTTCTGGCTACCATTGTTTCTGAAATGAAAAATACGCCCATAGATATCAGTAAGATACACCTATAGATATGAGTCAGATACACCCATAGATATGAATCAGATACACCCATAGATATCAGTAAGATACACCCATACATATGAGTCAGATACACCCATAGATATCAGTCAGATATTACTCAAACATGCATTAATATACAACGTCAAGCAACATTACAAGGTGAAGCAATATACACCCATGGACAAGCAAATATTAGAACAGTTGCAAGTGATCACTATACTACAGTATATCAGTTCAGAAATATACACCCAACAAAATACTCCATATACACCCACTAAATCAAGCAATATACTTCCAAAAATCAATTACCAAAAGAACTAGAACAACAAGAATAGTAACACCTAGAACAACTAAGAAGAACAGTATAACCTAGAACCAAGAATAACATTAAAACCTAGAATAAGTAAAACATTAAAAACTGTAAAACCTAGAAGAACGTAGAAGAACAGTAAAACCTAGAAGAATGCAGAAGAATAGTAAAACCTAGTTCTTCGTTTTCGAAATCTGGAAAATATAGAATATGAGTAAAGTAGTAACGTAACGTACCTTGAGTATTGTAACTTCGTTTTTTCTGGAGATTGTTGATCGAGAGTTCTATGTTGTGTTGATGGAGAGTTCTGATCTTCGCGACGAGTGCTATCTCTGCAGTTTGGAATGTTGCTCGAAAATGGACGGTTTGTGTTTTCTTCGAACGGGTTGGAGAAGTGGAAGAGTGCGCCATTAAGGAGCGCTATTTGCGAAGAGAAACCGTTTGAGTGGGGCGCGTGCAATTTACGCTCCATTCAAACTGAGATGAGTGCGCGTGTGAATGATGTATGGATTGAGAATTTGTAAAACTTGTAGGACATTTTTACTTATATGTGTAGCAGGCCCGTGTGAATAAATTATGTTTTAACTTGTAATTTTAAAGGTTCAATTTTAATTTAATTTTATTTTTGTCTTACAAAATATTAAATTAATTATTGCGGGATCATATATTTGAGACTAATGTTAAAATTTATCATTTTAATGTTTAATTTTAATTTATTAGAAACTTTATGTAAGACAACAAAAATTAATTAGTTCTCCATAAAAGTAAAATTGTCTCTTTGAAGTAAGATTGATATTATTTTATTAATTATTTATATATAATACAAAATAAAATTTAAAATTATTTTATTTCATATATGTCACATTTAAAATTTTAAAAATTGTCAACTAAAATTAAGTTTTTGATAATTAAGTTGGACCAAATTAATTTAATAGTTTGAGACAATAAAAATTAATTAAAGGAAAAAAGAGATATATAAAAAGAAAAAAAAATTGAAAAACTTATTCAGCTAAACCTTTCCTATTAAATTAATGTAAAATTCAGAGACTATTTTGGGTTGGGAATGAAGATTCAGAGATGATTTTAAATGTTAACTCACAAGTCTACTTTATCTCCATTTAAAAAAAAAAAAAAAATAAAACTACAAAAGCAGCACCCTTTTTTTTGGACTTGAAGAAAAAAAAGGCAACACTAGGAATACAATTATATACATGATACATCATAGATTAGGAGCACATGGCTGGTTAAATTTCCAAGTTCCAACCAACAACCTCAATAAAAGAGACAGAAAAGGAAAAAGAAAAAACAAAAACCGCATAAACAATTAAACACTGTTTCCTCCTCGTAACTCATTTCAATTTCATTTCTTCACATTCCATCATCTTCTTCCCTCGTCAATCTTAGTCTCGCTCTATCTCTCTACTACACTAAATTGCACTCTCCTCCTTCCGAATTTATCGCCCTTTATCTTGTTGCATTTGCATCTGCATTTCAATTTGCATTTTGCGTTTCTCATTTGCATTTGCAACTGCTCAATGTAACTAACTTCAACACTCACTAACCTGGTTTCCCGAAGCCAGATCTGAACCCTCCCGCACCAGATCCGATCCTCTCTCTGTTCGGCAAAATGGAGGAAGCGATAGAGCTGGCGCGTGCGAAGGATGCGAAGGAGAGGATGGCCGGAGTCGAGCGCCTCCACGAACTTCTAGAAGCTTCAAGAAGGAGCCTCACGTCTTCCGAGGTAGCTTCGCTTGTCAATTGCTGCTTGGATCTCTTGAAGGACGGTGCTGGTGGCGGAAGCGGTGGCAGCTTCAAGGTGTCGCAGGGTGCACTTCAGGCGCTTGCTTCCGCCGCCGTTCTCTCCGGCGAGCAGTTCAAGCTTCACCTTGATGCGCTCGTCCCCGCGGTCGTCGACCGCCTTGGCGATGCCAAACAACCCGTCCGCGACGCCGCGCGGAGGCTCCTGCTCACTCTCATGGAGGTAACCGTTTTTTGGAATTCGATTGCGATTTTTGTGAGGAAATTGAAGTAGCTATGTGTGATGGGAGAGTATTGATGTGTAAGTAAGTGGAAAAACTGTATCTTATACACTTCGATATGCTTGAGAGTATTCAATAAATTTTGAAAAAGATTTAAGTATATTAGTTTATCTATGCTAAACGAAAATCTATTATGGAGGAAAATTATGTTTTAGCATTTGTGAATCTGAGCACTAGTAATTGCCTAGTTTGGATTTGAAATTAATAACTTATTAAGTGCATAAGTCATAATACATGCATATAATATCCTTATATATTAAAATATAATGTCATATAAACAGATCTCTTCGTATTAATTTATCTTTTTGATAATTCCATGTCCTCTTTACTGTGTGGATAGTTTATTTTATTTATTTATTTTTACATTCCAAAAATAACTCGTTACGTTATTTTTTTTTTGGTAACTACTCGTTACGTTAATTTACTTCTATACGCTTATTTTATTATTATTTTTTTAATCATTGATCATAAAAGGCATCAATCAATTATATATAAAGGTTTATTAAAAAAGAACAATATCATATATAAAAGTAAATCTAGTAAAAAATTTTAAAAGGTATAATAATTCCATTTATAATTGCTTGTTGAATAATTAATTTTCACAGATGATCCAAATACACCCTTATTAAAAGTAGATTCTTGCCCAGAGGAGAATCCGTGTAAAGGAAAGTGGGAAAAGCTTGTGTTAGCTTGCTTGTAACGTTATGGTCCTGTGGACTGTTCAGCCATGAGAGATGACAGTGAAAACTGTTAAAAAAGGGCAATGGGCATAAAGCCTTTGAGTGTATGAAGAGAAAGCTCAGTGGTATTAAACTTAAAAGTCATATCACAGTTTTAATGTTTGTGCATGAAGGTTTCATTCTTTGCCGTTTGGTTATAATGCTTCTCTAGGCTACACTTTTAGTTCTAGTTAACCTGTTAGAAAGTCCTATGATTCTGGAGAAATGGAAAATCTGATAAGCGATTATCATTGATTACTTGGATATGAGGTAATCTGTGGCTAATTGATTCATAGAAGACTTTCTATTTCTGAATAATATTGCAAGTTTTTAATCGCAATTGTGATCTTATTGGAAATCAGTCAAGGCTGGTATGCAGCCATGCTATTCTGTTGGAGTGTCATGATGTGCAGTGCCTAAGAATCTTCCTAACCGAAGTGGTTGGTTAGGTTTACGTAGTAAACAATTGTTATTATTATTAGAGTGGAGCTGTGGTGATGATATATCTCTTCCCGAAGTTTAAGCTGTTGGGCAGAGAAAAATGTGTACTAGTAAACTGCTGCTGGAATAGAATGTCTGAAATGAGATATGAATGAGTTTAATTTAGTTTTTTCCTAAATTCTTACAGGCTAAGATGGAAGCTTGTTAGAGTGGATGATTGCTTTATATTGTATGTTGCTTCTTTGGTAGCTCAATTTAGACTTTGGTATTAAGCTACGTTGCTCATGTTTTAGGCATTAGAAAAATGTATGTTGGAGATGTTGGCAATAGGCTATGATTTATTTCCAGACAAATCATTATTTCTCTGAATACTCTACAGAAGTTTGAGTTTGAATATGTTCATCTAATTGTCCTGGCTGTATCTTAACTGATCTCACAGAATGCCATTTCTGCATGTTTGTCCTAAGTCCTAACAGGAAAATATCAAAGAACTTATATGTTGATAATGTGGGAACTATGTATTTAGTGAAGTCATTCCATCCCACTGGGCTGACCTCATTCAATATTAAAAGACTTTGTGGGGACTCTTCACGTTCCATTCATTTTGTGATTGAGATACCATTATTATTTGCAGGTTTCTTCTCCTACAATAATTGTGGAAAGAGCAGGGGCCTTTGCTTGGACATGCAAAAGCTGGAGAGTCAGAGAGGAGTTTTCACGAACTGTAACATGTGCAATTGGTTTATTTTCATCTACTGAACTTCCCCTTCAACGGACTATTCTCCCTCCTGTATGTTTACTGGATTTTACAAATATGCAGTGATATATATATATATATATATATATATATATATATATATATATATATATATATTAGTTCAATACTCTATTATGCAAAGCTAACCCTGTTTGATCACTGACAGATTTTGCATTTGCTGAATGATCCAAATCCTGCTGTTAGAGAAGCAGCTATCCTTTGTATTGAAGTATGTCTTATGTTGGAATTTTATATTGTATAACTGGGCTGCATTTTTATGTTAAAATATTGGCAGTGACTTTTAAAAAATTGGGAAAAAAAAAATGAAGTCTGCCTTGCAGAAAGTGTTTTGATGTTAGAATACTTTAACTGGAGGTTATTGGCCAAACGATTTTTGAGGTTGATGTCACAATTTGTTATATATTTTTCTACGTGGTCTTGTTAACTGGATATAACTTTGAATTTGTGAGTTGACGTAATCTAGGTTTTAGAAGCCTGAAGTTTTGGATTAATGGAACTTGTTAAATTATGGATAATGGGATTGTTGTTGTTGTTGTTATTATCAGATTTTTCTTTGAAGTGCATTATTATTGGTTTAATCACATAGTCATACTTAATTTGGATTTTGGAGATTTAAATTTGTGGCAAATCCAAATACATTTCTTTAATCCTCGTTTTTTTACAGGAGATGTATGCTCAAGCTGGGTCTCAATTCCGTGATGAACTTCAACGCCACAATCTTCCTTCAACCTTGGTAAATGTTAAAGGAAGAACCAAAATCCTGAGTTCGTTGTTATTTAATATTTTACTCAGCCACAAAAAAATTCACATATTTAATTTGGATCTTTGAGTTCATTTTGCATTTTCATGATAACTACTGTGAGGATTCATCCTTCTTTTTTATTAAATCACTATTGCTTCAGATGAAAGATATTAATGCCCGGCTGGAGGGCATTCAACCTAAAGTTCATCCTTCGGATGGTATTTCTAGCGGTTATATGACTGGGGAGATTAAGCCTTTGAGTGTTAATCCCAAGAAAAGTAGCCCAAAGGCTAAAACTTCATCAAGGGAGACCTCTCTTTTTGGAGGTTAGTATGTCTGCAATTTTTTTCATAGCAATTGTTAGATAGTATATCAGATAGTAGCAATTTTTTATAGTATTGTGCATAATTTATCCACATATTAGTTTATTAATAGGCACGTTCATCTTTTTATGAATTAAATATGTGCAATACTAACAAATGTGATATTAGTTATGATGGTAAGTATTTTATACTAAGACTAAAAAGTTATGGGTTCAAGTCTTAGACATTATAAAGTATATTTTTATAGATTATATATGATGAAGGGTATTTTGGAAAAGAAAATTTTGCACTAAATCTCTCTCATGTTCCCACTATGTACACTAGACTAGATGTATATATTCCATTTCTCTCTTGCACTATGATTGGCTACTTGCCTTATAACTCCTGTGATAATAATAGCTCATTGACCATTCGATATGTGCTGGACAAAATTGTGGTTGACATGTAGGGATAAGGTTGGTTTGCCGAAGTATTTCAAGCTAAGGAAATGGTGAAAATATGTTTGTTTGATCCATTTTCAAAATGAATTTTCAATACTAAAATTAATTAATTAATATATATATATAAGCATTATAAATATACTTTATTTAATAAGTTATTAATCAACTACAATAATTTATAAATCCGTTAGATTGCAAGAATTTTTTTTAAAGCTCAATTAAATTTTAAAAAGATGAATATATTGTTGCTAGATTAACTTTTATATTTATATACAATGACCTTATTATTGTATAAGAAAATTGAACTTAAATTGGAACAAAAAGAATAACGAATTGAAATTGTACGGTGATATTATTTTAAATAAATAAATAATAATTAACGTTGAATAATTTTTGAAGGCAAAAGTGATAACAACTGAACATAACTTCAAAAGATGAAATAAGAAAATCACAAACAAATGGTTGTCCAATACTTGCGAGGCCTAATAAAAACTGTTATCCTGTAGGATCAAACCTGCGCCTTGTATCATAAAAGGCTGAAATCAGCCTAATTAAACAATAACCCCCGCGTTTTCGAATGAAAACATTATCAATCGTATACGCTGCAATTTCTTGAAAATGCTGTAAATGTAAAAACAAAGTTTTTAGTTTTCTGTGTATTTTTTGAAAATATTTTCAACAAAAACGTTTCTAATTGTGTGCCACCAAACATAATTTCTGTTTTTATTGAGAATGAAAATAGAAAACCAATCATCCCCTAAATGTTTCTTTTTGGTCTCTTCTATTTTTCTTTCATTTTAGGTTAGTTGGTTTTCTATCACTAAGTGCTTTCAATTCATATCATGATTGGTAGGAGTTTTGAAAATATCAATTTTGACACATGATGATGAGGGCTACTTGCTATTCCAATTGGCAACTTGTGCTGTAATTATTGTCATGTTGGGTGTCAATCTATAATTAGAAATTGGGATTTTGTTACTGTTCTGGCTGGTTTCTAATTCCAACAATTCAGCCTACTTGATTTTTTCAGATTCTGCCTTCGGTACATTGTAGTACTAAAATTTTTAGTAATCAAGATGATGGATATTTGCTCCGAACTTCTTTTAGTAAGAAATATAGCTATAGCATTCAAGTGCGAATTGTGGAAAAATTTAGATGATGTTGGTGGTGGAAGTAAAGTTATTCTAGGAAGATAAAGTAATATTATGAAGAGATTAATAAAATCCAGACTATCAAATTTGGATAATTTCATGTTACACAGTATATATTGTTTACATTCTATGTCTTCAAAAAGTTGATATGCACACTTTCAGTTCCCTGGTTAGCCTAAGTGTTGGACTTTCAATGTTCTTTACTAAAGCTGTATCATGTTTGATGGTTAATTATGAACAGGGGAAGGTGATCTCACTGAGAAACCCATAGATCCTATCAATGTGTATTCAGAGAAGGAGTTAATCAGGGAAATTGAGAAGATTGCATTGACCCTCGTTCCTGAGAAGGACTGGTCAATTAGAATTGCTGCCATGCAGAGAATTGAAGGTCTTGTTTTGGGAGGTAGGTGTTTTCTGTATTCCTCTCAGAAATATGTAGTATGTTACCGGATTTTATATGCTTGGACAAACTACGTACTTCCTCAGTTCCTCCTGTTTTGGAAAAAGTTGCTGTTGTAGAATATCTTAATATGAGCTTTGTGTAATGTGAAAGATGTTTTACTTGTAGCTATTGGTTCATTATGCCTTTATTAATCGAACTATTTCAACTGAGAATTATTAAAATAAATGTATATGTTGGACAAGAAAGAGAAAAATTTAGTGATGGTTAAAGCATCTGTTGCGAGCCACCTTTTATAGAAGTGTGGATTTTGTAATCCTGATTTTACACACAGGAGGGGCTTGTTAGTTAAACATGTGGTGCACCTAAAATTCTATCTTTTAAGTTTTAATGGACGGTGGCTTTACTTTTTTTGTTTTTTTATTTTGATGTTCATGGATATTTTGAATTATGATATCTGCTTTTTTATTCTGACATTAATGCTGAATTTCTTTTGATACCACCTTATCAGGTGCTACTGAATATCAAAGTTTCTCTGGACTACTAAAGCAGCTTGTTGGACCTTTAACCACCCAACTATCGGATAGAAGGTCTAGCATTGTGAAGCAGGTACACTGACATTTTACTTGGTTTCCTATTCTCGGTGTATCATTATTGTTAGAATTACTTTATGTAATTATTGATGTTATTGGAATGCATTGGATTGTGGTGAGTTATGAGTTATAGCTTCTTGTTCCACCTCCCATTATAGAATGAAGGAATTGATGAATATTCCCTTTTGAAGTACTCCTTTTTTCCTAAAATATGTTGTCTCCAACCAGACCTAGAGGGTGTTCAACTATATAAACTCGGGAAAGGTAGATAGCAAACTATGAAACAATGTATCTCTCTTTTTTTGTGATCTCCTTTTGCTTTTCACCCATAATTTTTTATTGGCGTTATGTTAGCTTGGATTGAAATGTTATCATGTAAGACATAAGTGCATATTATACACAAAGTTCTGCCCTTGATCTTTAATGACTATTAGTAATTCACAAATGCTTTTTGTTTGTATTTGGTTTGTTCTAGGCTTGCCATTTATTATGCTTTTTGTCAAAGGACCTCCTAGGAGATTTCGAATCATGTGCTGAAATGTTCATACCAGTAAGTTCAACCTTTTGTCTAGAACTTCAATGATGATAGTTACATTTTCAGAATCTTAATGCTTTATCTGATAATCAGGTCCTTCTGAAGCTGGTTGTGATTACTGTGCTTGTAATTGCAGAATCTGCAGATAACTGTGTTAAAACGGTAATTTATTATGCTTATTAGAAGTCTTTTATCTCCTTGCAACATCTCATTTTCACTTTGGTTCTCTACTCTCCAGATGCTGCGTAACTGTAAAGTTTCTCGTGTGCTTCCTCGTATAGCTGATTGTGCAAAAAATGATCGTAGTTCAGTTCTTCGTGCAAGGTGTGTATTTTTTACTCATAGGAAAGATATGCCAGTGCTTTGAGCTTTAATTATATCATTTGTATTGTAGGTGTTGTGATTATGCACTTTTGATTCTAGAACATTGGCCTGATGCACCAGAAATACAGCGATCAGCTGATTTGTATGAAGATATGATAAGGTGTTGTGTTTCAGATGCCATGAGTGAGGTATTCTTAGTTGTAGGTTATTTAATTTTGGTAAATATAAAACCTTGTTGCATTGTGACTTAAATACCTTCTTACTGGTAAATATAAATTCTGTATTATTTCGGCATTTTGACATGCACATGCGACCACATCATTGGTGGCAAGGTATATGTGCATGAAAATGATTATAACATGATTATGAAACATGATAGGTGCGGTCTACTGCAAGGATGTGCTACCGTATGTTTGCAAAAACTTGGCCTGAGCGCTCCCGTCGTCTTTTTTCATCATTTGATCCTGCTATTCAAAGGGTACACATATAGGTGTCAGTAGTATTATTTTTCTTTTCCTTAGTCATTTGCTTAAGGTAAACATAACTTGCAGCTAATAAATGAAGAGGATGGAGGAATGCATAGGCGACATGCATCCCCTTCCGTTCGTGATAGAACTGCACTGACGTCATTAACTAGTCAGGCATCTGCTTCCTCTAATCTACCTGGTTATGGAACCTCTGCTATTGTTGCAATGGACAGAAGTTCAAGTCTATCATCAGGGACATCGGTTTCCTCTGGTGTTCTTTTTTCACAAGCCAAATCACTTGGTAAAGGTACAGAACGTAGTTTGGAAAGTGTATTGAATGCAAGCAAACAGAAGGTCTCTGCTATTGAAAGCATGCTTAGAGGTTTGGATTTGTCCGATAAACGTAATTCATCTGCACTCCGGTCATCAAGTTTGGATCTAGGTACCAAAGTTTACCTGTTCAGTATTTTTGTTTCTACCTCAACTTCACTTTTCAGGATTTGTTGTCATTCTATAATTACAAATGCTTGTGGTGTGGATTTTGAACTATTTGTGAGCGGCTAAATTTATCTCTTATTGTCCCTAGTGCAGGAGTTGACCCTCCATCATCTCGGGATCCACCGTTCCCTGCTGCTGCCCCTGCATCAAATCGTCTGCTTAGCACTTCAACAAGGGATTCAACTTCTTTTGGTGTCAATAAAGGTAGCAACCGAAATGGTGGTTTGGGTATGTCTGACATAATGGCCCAAATTCAGGCTTCCAAAGATTCTGTCAAGTTATCATATCACAGTAATGTTGGCCCGGAGCCGCCTTCAGCATTTTCAACATATTCAAGTAAAAGAGCTTCTGAAAGATTTCAAGAAAGAAGTTCTGTTGACGAAATCAATGAGATCAGAGAGGCTAGGCGATATATGAACCCCAACATGGATAGACAGTATATGGATACACAATACAGAGAAGGCACTGCTAGGGATTCTCACAGTAGTTATGTACCTCATTTCCAGAGGCCATTGTTGAGAAAGAATGTTGCTGCACGTACATCGTCAACTGGCAGGAGGAGGAGTTTTGACAATAGTCAATTATCTCCTGCAGAGATTTCAAACTTTTCAGATGGACCAGCATCTCTTCATGAAGCTCTGAATGAAGGGCTTAATTCGGGTTCTGGCTGGTCTGCTAGGGTTTCTGCCTTTAATTATATTCATTCTTTGTTGCAGCAAGGTCAAAAAGGAATTCAGGAAGTAATCCAGAATTTTGAGAAGGTAATGAAGTTGTTTTTCCGGCACTTGGATGATCCTCACCATAAAGTTGCACAGGCTGCTCTTTCCACACTTGCAGAAATTATTCTTGCATGCCGAAAGCCCTTTGAGGGTTATATGGAACGGATGTTACCTCATGTGTTTTCTCGATTAATTGACCCTAAAGATGTTGTTAAGCAAGCAGGTTCAACAACTCTTGGAGTTGTTGGTAAAACATACAGTGTAGATTCTCTATTACCAGCATTGCTGCGCTCACTGGATGAACAACGGTCTCCAAAGGCAAAATTGGCTGTTATTGAATTTGCAGTTAGTTCCTTTAACAAGCATGCAATGAATCCAGAAGGTGCTGCTAACATTGGCATCCTAAAATTATGGCTTACAAAGTTAACACCATTGGTTCATGATAAAAATACAAAGCTTAAAGAGGCAGCTATTACATGCATTATATCCGTGTACACTCACTTTGATACAGCTGCTGTTCTGAATTATATTCTTGGCTTGTCTGTCGAGGAACAGAACTCTTTGAGACGAGCTCTTAAACAACGCACCCCTCGTATTGAAGTAGACTTAATAAACTATCTCCAGAACAAGAAAGAGCGACAACGATCAAAGTCTTCCTATGATCCATCTGATGCTGCAGGAACATCGTCTGAAGATGGTTATGTTGGTTTGTCTAGAAAAACTCATTACCTTGGTAGGTATGCAGCTGGTTCACTAGATAGTGATGTTGGCAGGAAGTGGAGTTCCCAAGATTCAACCCTTGTTAAAACTAGTATTGGTCAAGCAGCTTCTGATGAAACCCAGGAACAACCATATCAGAATTTTGAAACCGATTCCAATGGTGGCTTTCTTGGTTCCAAAACTAACAATCTTCCATACACGGTCAATTCAATAGGTCAAAACTTAGGTTTTCACTCTAGCCAAGTTGGACAAGTGGATGGTAGCATGAGTTTTGAGGGTCTGTCATCACATCTTGATGGCAATGATGCTATGTCATTAGAACATTCAAATACTGCTGAAAGCATTGGACATGACAAAGAACATTTGTCTGAGCTGAACCATAATCATCACTCAAATGAAGCTGTAAAGGTTAACTCCATGACAGGACCAAGCATTCCTCAAATTCTTCATATGGTGAGTTTAAAATTATTAAAAGAAAAGTTACAGTTGTCTTTACAATTTTGTATTTTGGAATGACGAAGATTTGATTTTGAGAGTTTGGTTATGAGGTAAGATAACTGTTTTAAGAACAGAAAAATACAGAAAATATAGAAAGTGAAAGTATCTATCAACGAAATCCCTTTTCAGAACATATGAAGAAATAAAGGTCATGTGCTTTAACCCATATGGCGGCCAAGAGCGCATGTTGAAGACATAATCAGAATCATTGTTTAGAACTATAGCATCATGCTGCAGCTAACTACACCAGCTAGAAGTGCTTATTTCATAAGTTTTCGGGAGTCTCATGCACTGGGCTGCTGTTTCTATACTTATATTTCCCTGCTTTTAAAACGATATTTTATTTCTTTTGTGTAGATATGCAGTGGGGATGATGGTAGTTCTGTTTCAAGTAAGCAGACTGCACTTCAACAGCTCGTTGAAGCATCTATAGTAAATGATCCTTCTGTTTGGACACAGGTATGATTTGATAATACTTCCTTCATGGCCCCAAGTTATATGATTAATGGAATGGAAGTTTAGTTCATTGAACTTCATAATCATACCAGTGTTATTTCCTGTTATCGTCTAAGTGTTTTTGAATTCATTATGAATATTACTATTAAGTAATAATATATACATTTTCTATATTTGAAAACATATTGCATCTAAAGCTGGATATAATGATCATTTTTAATTCTTTGATTGCTGTATCAGCTATGACATTAGAAGTTAGAGAAGTTTTGCTTGTGAAAAGTTTAAGTCCTAATTTTTTCATCATGTTAACCACCATTGCGGCATAGCACAGTATATTAGATTTTTCTTTTTTGTCTTTTGTGATGTTTGTTTCATCGTCATTGCAGTACTTCAATCAGATTCTGACAGTTGTGCTTGAGGTGCTGGATGATTCAGATTCCTCAATCAGAGAGCTTGCTCTTTCAATGCTTGTTGAAATGCTTAAAAACCAGGTTCTTACCCCCTTTTATGCACTCCACTTTGTTTTATTGCCCCTGCCTATATTGGTACATGCAACCATACATATTTCTTTTATGGGCTTTTTGGAATACAATAAGAGGTTGTTCTATCTTTCTGTTTATTCTTTCCAGAAAGATGCCATGGAAAGTTCAGTCGAAATTGTTATTGAAAAGCTGCTTAATGTAACAAAGGATAGAGTTCCTAAGGTATCCAACATTGTGATGTTCTTGTTTGTCTTCTTGTTAATTCTTCTCCTAATTTCAGCAAATTTCGTCCTGTTTTCAGGTCTCAAATGAAGCAGAGCACTGCCTGACTATTGTTTTATCCCAGCATGATCCATTCAGATGTTTAAGTGTATGTATTTCTTGAATTTTTCACTTGTTGGCTCTTCTTGCTTGTAAATGTATTTCAGATGAATGGGACTTGGGTTACTTTATTAACTTAATAATGATATCAATAGTTAAAATATTTCAGGTTATTGTCCCCCTATTGGTTACTGAGGATGAGAAAACTCTTGTTACTTGCATAAATTGCTTGACAAAGGTAATGATCAAGTTTTGCTGCAAATGATGGTTTCCTATCAGTGATGTCTTAAATGAATTCTACTTTGGCATACTTATTTTTTAAAGCTTCTTTCTGCTTGGACTCTTAGTAGGAGCTAGGAAGTATCCCCATCCCTATGAAATGATGATGCTTCAAATAGGGAAAAGTCCCCGTTAAACTCATATCCAATGTCAATATGCTGGTGATACTTATAGGAAGGTTATCTTTGGACCGGGTTGATCTTATTTTTAATAAAAACATTATTTTAACCCTTTTTCTTTTATATGTATATATATTTGAAATTTTAAATCATGGATAAGTTAAACCAATATGTCATTGGTTTGACTTTGTCAAGAACGGCTGGATCAATATACTCACACAAGTTCCTGGATTCTTTTATATGCGTCGAATTACATATGTCCCGGTTTTAAATTTACCAAGGAAAAGATACATAATGTATCATTTAGTGATAGTAAGCAGAATTGTAGGTGGGTATCATATCACTAATTCTAAAAAGTAATTCCCTTTTTCTTTCGAATTTGGATCCTCTAAATTTTAAATTTGTACTTTACAGAGTAAAGTGTGATCTTCTACCCTTGAATGGTTTCTCTCTCATATTTATTCTTGGTCCCACCTATAAAATAAATGGTAAGAGATCACACTTTACTCTCTAAAGTGAAATTCAAACTTTAGAGAATCCAAATCCATATCGCGGACCCCACCTAGTGAGAGAAGGCTTTGTTGTTGTTGTTATTTAGGTGGGTCCATATCAGACTAGCCAGTGACCTATCTTTTTGTGTGCATGAGCTAAATTTTCATAATGAACATATATATTGATTACCTGGACATCATTTTCATCAGCTTGTAGGCCAACTTTCTCAGGAGGAACTGATGGCTCAGTTACCCTCATTTTTGCCTTCTCTGTTTGAAGCTTTTGGAAACCAGAGTGCAGATGTTCGTAAGGTACATCAATGTTTAATAGTATACGAAATGGATGGTAAACGTGACTATAAATGATTTCTTTGAATTAGAGGAATTGGTGTTACTTCTCTTGCTATTTATTTTTGGCATGTTTTCACGTGCCATTATCTATGTAACTGTCTTTTTCATTGTTCTCATTTTTTTGTCTATGTTGATTGGTGCAGACTGTTGTTTTCTGTCTAGTTGATATCTATATCATGCTAGGCAAAGCATTCTTGCCATATTTGGAAGGGCTCAACAGCACGCAGTTGAAGTTGGTCACCATTTATGCAAATCGAATCTCGCAGGCTAGAACAGGAAAAGCAATTGATGCCATTCATGATTAGCTGGTTCGTCTGGAAGAAAATTGTGGGGTTTGGAGTGTTTTCTTATTCTTTGTGTTGTCTATTCTGTATATCTGCATTCGTGAAAATTTTTTAGTGTGTTTTCATTGTCTTTCCTTTCCTCATCTTTGTCTGATATAAATGTATTTTTGGTCTTCCGTTTTCCCTGCCATTGTTTGACTTGGAGAGTACTGGCGGGGGAATACAAAGCGCAAACTGTAATCAACATTGAATTGATTGATTGTATTATATGGCTTTGGATAATGGATATGATCTTTTTCTTTGGTTCGGCTGCTTCAATATTTTGGTTTTGGTTTCTCATTTCCCAAGATTCAAGTTGTAATTCTTACATGAATGTTGTTGCATCTTTGCCTAATTGCCTGTAGCCCTAATCCGGGACTGGGTGTGTTACGCCTTTGACATGTAAAGATACAGCATAGTATTAGTTAACTTTTCTTAAATGGCTCATAGTTAAAGGTTTCAGCAGTTAGGACCTAATTTCTCGTAAGTCCTAATATTGAGTGGGTGGGTATGCTTTGCTGAAGAACTATTCTTCGAATTGGGGTATGTCTAAAATCAGTCCAACTATTTTGTGCGCATTAAATGCGCCATTTTTTATGAACCATTAGATTTTATTAAATAAAAATCAAAGAATGTTATGAAAGGAGTACTGATAGACTTTATAAATAAAATCTAATGGTTCATAAAAAATAGCGCATCTAATGTGCACAAAAATGGTTAGGCTGATTTTAGACATACCCTTTGAATTGCCTTATAAAATTCTTAATTTTAAGTATCAAGAAAAGAAAAGTTTAATTTTTTTTTTGGTTGATAAAAGTTTTTTATTATTGAAATATTTGAATTAACTTTACAAAAATCTTTTAACCCCTATATTATGGCAAATCCGTACCCCGACAAAATCAAAGGCACATTTATTTAAAAACGAATTAGATTTTAGGTTTTAATAAAATTCTACATCCAAGCAAAATACTTAATTAAGTTTAATTAAATTGTTATAACAACTTTTTAAATCATGCGTCTCATTTCTCAAAGGATCATCTGAGTAGATTGTGCATCATTGAATAGAGTGATAATATTTGTGTTATGTGTAACAAGAAAGTTGAATTAGTTCAACATCTGTTTGTTATGTGTGAGTTTACTTGACAGGTGTGGTGCGCATAGATTAATCATATGGCTCGGGTTTGGAGCATCCCAGGCTCCATAAAAGAGCACTTTGAGAGTTGGAAGACGATGCCTTTAAAAAAAACATGCAAAAAAATTGGTTAGTGAGCTTCTTCTCAGTTATATGGAAATATCTAGCTGTATAAAAATGATTTCAATTTTTAGAACAAGACAACGGATGTGGTGGAGTGTGTTGCTAGGTCCTTTTGTTGCTCTAGGGAGTGGTGTGAAAGCTTACTCATGTTGTTGATGGCTATGCCGGAGATAACATAGGAGTTGCTTGGCTATAATTCTGTCTTTGTGCGCTCCACCGAGTGTGTTGAACTTGTTTTCTCTTTCCAAAAAAAAAAAAAATCACGCGTCTCCTTCTCCTTCTCCGTCTCCGTTTCTTTCTCCTTCTCTGTTTCTTTCTCCTTCTCATCCTCTTCCTCCTCCTCCTCTTCCTCTTCCTTCTTCTTCGCGCACACAGGTTCTTCTTCTTCCTCCTTTTCCTCCTCCTCCTCCCCCCAATGTTGTGTCTTCTTCTTTTTCTTTTTTTTTTGTTATCGTCATCACCAATAACACCAACATTTTGCTAAAATCTCTATTAGTTCTGATTTTCTCTGATGCCATTATTAAATAATTTCAATTCATTTTTTAGTTTGTTTCGGTTCATTTGTGTGTTAATTGAAATTCACTTGATGCTACTGATAAGTATTGACTAAATTTTTTATTCTTTAAGTAATTTCGGTTTATTTTTTAGTTTAATTGAGGTTCTTTTGGATCCAAAAATGAATTTGATGTATTTTTGTTAATGATTGAGCCTTTTTAACTGTTTGTTCAAATCTAAACTAATTTCGGTTTATTTGTATACTAATTGAAGTTTACTTGATGCTATTGATAAGTATTGACCAAATTTTTTTAGTAAAAAAGAATAAAATTATTCATTATCACTTTATTCAATTGCATTAGATTCTATTACATTCCATTCAATTAGTTCAATTTTGAACAAGCAGCCAAAAAGACTCAATCATCAACAAAAACACATCGAATTCATTTATGGATCCAAATGAAACTCAAATAAACTAAGAAATGAATCGAAATTATTTAAGAATTAAAAAATTTGGTTAATACTTATCAGTAGTATCAAGTGAATATCAATTAACACACAAATAAATCCAAATTAATTCAGTTTTGAACAAGCAGTCAAAAAGACTCAATAATCAACAAAAACACATATAATTTATTTTTTGGATCCAAATGAACCTCAATTAAGCTAAGAAATAAACCGAAATTACTTAAGGAATAAAAAATTTAGTTAATACTTATCATGAATTGAAATTAGTTCAATTTTAAATAAGCAGTTGTTACGTTGGGTAACCGAAGATTGATGGATTGGACTCGCGAGGTTGGCCCAATCGTCTTGGGAAGAAGGCCTTCAGGCTTGGTCCTGCGTTTGAGACCTTCGTCCGACTTGTATTCGAAGGAAGGAGAAGGGGGTGGTACCTGCAAAGACACTCCGATGCCTAAGCCAGCAAGGGTCTAAGCAAGTTTAGAGAGTATGGGAACTTAGAGATACATGAGGGTTGTCAGTGTACTTATAGTGGTGAACCCATAACCACCGTTGGAGTGGTTCCACCTTTTAAGGAGGATAACCGTCCCTTTATCTTAGGGAGGTTAAGATTTGACTCCTGGAAGTGGGTTGAGAGATTTTAGGGGCAGTTACTTATTTGAATAAGTGTTATCTGCCAACTAACCTTCGTCCCCGACTTCTTTGTGGCAGAACCTATATCGAACCCGACCTCTTACAAGGAGGTCGGTTTGCGGGGGAAGGCCAATCTTGTGGATTGGGCCTTTACGTGCTATTGGATCTGGGCCTTGTCATTGGGCCAAGGTATGAACAGTGCCCCTACTCGAGTCTAAGTTCTTTTGCGAGTTGGGCTCGAGTATTCAACTCGGGGTTGTAGCCGACTTGGTGAAGAACCGACGTGATTCTTCAGAACTGACGTGATATGCAAATTTCTCAACAGTCGCGTCTAATCAAACGTCGCGTCGGTTAGGAATTTGCGTATTTACACATGGGGACCAGTTACCTTGGTAACGGCACGCCCATTAATGATTGCCTCCATTTTTACCATTATGCCCTTAACGTGTTTATAAATGCTTTTCCTCTGTGTCTTTGTTTCGTCTCTGAAAACTTTTCTCACTCACATACTCTGTTCTAGAGAAAGCTTTCTATGGTCGACTGCTGTTGCACCCCTTACTTCGAAAGTAAAGGTAAGCTCTTTTCTCTTCTCCTCTTTTACAAATGCTTTTATTTGCATGTTTTTGCTTTGAGATGAGTGTTGGTCGTAGGCTTAGTGATTCTGTTTTGTCGAGGATCTAACCCCAGGCCCCTTAGAGACCCTGTTTTTGATCCTTTTTCTTTCCCCTTTGTAGGTTTCGCAATCCTTTTCCTTTTTGAAAAAAGATGTCTTCTATAGAGTCCCTTGCTCAAGGGGTGGATGTTACGGTTCTTGGGAAAGAACCTTTTGTGGATACTGACTATCTCACTGACCTTCGCACGCATCATAGGATTTGTGCTTCTGATAAGGATAAGCCGAAGCATGAACTGGTGGCCCCGGGTCCGGAAGACCGGGTTTGTTTTGGGAGGGCTTCTGATGCGGACCCTCATTTCTTTTTATGTATGACAGTCTGTTCACCCGTTTGGGTGTTTTTCTTCCTTTTTCCGACTTCGAGATAGCCGTTTTATCTCATTGTCGCTTGTCCCTACCCAGCTTCACCCCAATTCTTGGGATTTTCTAAAAATTTATCAATTTGTCAGCCATGCACTAGATTTTCCGACTTCTTTGAAGATCTTCTTTTATCTTTTTCACATGATCAAGCCCTTTAGTGGAAAAAATAACAAACAGCAATGAGTGTCTTTCCGGGCCATACAAGGCCGGAGAGTTTTCACCCTCTTTGACGAATCCTTCCATGATTTCAAAAATTTCTTTTTTAAAGTGCAATCTGTAGGGGGTCACCACCCCTTTTTTCTGCACCAAAATTCTTCTCCTCGCTTTCCTTTGTACTGGTCGGAGTCTTCTCCCTGTGAAAAATATGGGTTGGATGACCTGGATGAGGTGGAGGCGGCCGTCGTGGGGTTCTTCCGAGAAGCATGGGGAAGAGCCCCTTATTTAGAGACGAAAAAGTTTCTGCAGGGGTCTCCGACCTTTGTGCAGGCCCAATTGGGTAGCGTTATGTTTTTAGGTATTTTTTGGCTGAAATTGAGGGGTTTGAGCAAAAGTCTGATTCAGAGACAGAGAAAGGATTGCAAATGCTGTCAGGATCTGACCTCCGTGCACTCGAAAGAGCTTTCCTGGAGCTCAGAAGCCCAAATGGCATGCTCTCAATGGCTACGGAAAGCTAACATTCAGGGCTTTCCAGAAATATATAATAGTCCATACTTTGCTTCGGACATGAAGGCCCAAAACTGGCGTTCAACGCCAGCCACTAGCCTCATTCTTGGCGTCCAACGCCTCGGATGGAGTCCCTAGCCAGTGTTCAATGCTCTCAAGGGGTACTAGCTCATGGGAAACACTCAAGCTCAGCCCAAACATTCACCAAGTAGGCCCCAGAAGTGGATTTTTGCACTACAAGACTAGTTTATCTTATTTTCTGTAACTCTTAGTTACTAGACTAGTATAAATATAACAAAGATCATGATTGTTGAGAACTTTTAGATCTTTGCTCATTTGAACCTTTCATTGTATTTTTCTATCAGTATGAGTCACTAACCTCCTAAGGTTAAGGTTAGGAGCTCTGCTGAGTTTCATGGAGAAATAATATTACTGTTTTCTCTTATGCAACCTCGTTCTTCATCTTATGAATTAAGGGTGACCCGTGACAATTACCCTTGTTCTACATGGGTTCCGTGTGATTCCTGACCCGGATAGCGTTGAACTAAAGCTAGAGATTGCATTGCGGATTCCAATAGAGCATCTGAGCAACTTTGGATATGTGACATATAATCCCGTTGACTATGGGTGTGTGAGGTCTCTCCGGCGTTAAGGCTAGAGTCAAAGAAGCAGCACTTTCTGATCCAGAAGATCTGCCTTGTCTGTGGCACTTTGAGTAGGACCGTGAAGGGGAGCGGATTGCTTAGAGCTTCATCTTCTGCTATAGTGAGAAACCTAGAAGTGGCTTGATGAGAGGACATGCGTAATCACACTGTGGTGGATTGTTGCAGTAGAGGAGGTTAACTTGATGAGAGGACATGAGTTAATCACTTACGGCTGCAATTGAAGGAATCAGAAAGTTATTGAAGAAGAGAGTAAGAAAAGTTAATCTGGAAAGACAAAGAATCTCCGAGGCCTTAACCGTTCTCATACCATTGAATTCCCATCTCTCTAGTAACTTTTATTTATTTACTTTGTTTTATGCTTTTTCTGTAACAAACAATATTTTCTATCTGCCTAACTAAGATCTACAAGGTATCCACTGCTTGCTCAAACCAACAATCTCCATGGGATCGACCTTCACTCACCTGAGGTATTACTTGGACGACCTTGTATACTTGTCGGTCTATCTGTGCAAATTCTGTGGAGCCAGTTTTGTGCACTAGTAACAGTGTCCAATAATGTAAGATATAAAACTCTGGGATGCCAGAAGGATTCCTAGAGCTTCATATCAATAATAAGATTCAATTTAAAGCATAACTAAAAATTAAAACCATAACTTTAAAACCTTTATGAAACGGGGTAAACTAACTTAAGGGATTTCTAACTATCAGTTCACCGCTGTCCCACAGCCTTCACCAGCCTAACCGCCATGCGATCCTATCGCCACCACCTTCCGAACCTCCTCAATCCCAATAGAAAACACAAGTAATAACAATGCAAGTAAAGCACAAGTATAGCATGTATATCAAGAAAGTAAAAAAGCAATTAATCATGTTATACAATTAGGCATGCAATTCAAGTCGGCAAAGCAAACAAACATATAGAAGATGCACATGATGAATGCCTGTCCTATTTGGCTGTGATATCACATTATCGGTTCAACTGTCAACCCGACACATCTCGATGGAGATGTTGCCCTTCGGTCTCAAAATAGGAACTCCCGAGATATCGTGCCTGGAACACGGTCCAGGATATAATGCCTATATACTCTAGTGATTCTGAAGGGATGCGAGCGGGATAATTTTTCCACAGACCTTACATCTCAACGTAAGCGGGATTAACCAACCATCCTTGCCAGGTGTATAGCGTCTCAATAATCTCAGCATAAATCAATAGTTCAATAGTTTTTAGAAATCATTTTCATTATTCAGTCCACTCCGAGTCCCAAACTCCTCTCGAGCATCATAAATTCTTACTTCCACAGTTTACCAGAACCATCATCAACATAATACTCCAACGGTTCACTCGCAAGCTTCAGAAACCTAAGCCTCCATATTCTAAGCTTTCTACCAGAAAATACCTAATCAAACTTACCTAAAGCATCCTCTATGTTTTGACGCCTAAAAACAAGCTTAAAAAATCTTAGATAAGTGTTACGGAAGTTTACAAGCTTGTCGGGAAGGTAAAATAGTTAAAAACAAGGTTTTCATTGAAAAATAGGGCAGTGTGCGTACACATAGGGTTGTGCGTATACACTCCCATAAAAATTTTTGAGAAGTGTGCGTACGCATAGAGGTGTGGGTACACAGAAGGTAAAATTTTTCATTTTAAACGCGCGCACAGATACGTGCAAATGCCCTCAATAGAATACACTTTCCAGCGTGTGCGTGCGCACAATGTTGTGCATATGCATAACTTGCACATTTTGCAGGGTGTGTGTGTGTGCACCAGAGTGTGCTAGCGCTCTCAATAGAATGCATCTCCTTGTGTGTGCGTGTGCACCAGTGTGTGCGTACACACGTTTTCAAAATTTTACAGGATGTACGTGCACAAAAATCTATGCGTACGCACAAGTCAAAACATAGCCACTGTTCAGAGCACGCGCACAGTAGTGTGCGTGCGCACACAAACCAGAAATCACAAATTCTGCAACATCACAGAATTCAGATTTTTGACACCAACTTCTAACGATCATATCTTTCTCTACAAAATTTAGATTTCTACAAAATCTATATTGTTTTAAAGCTATCTGAATTATCTTTAATTTGATATAAAATTCAAGCAATTTCAAAAATCGTAGCTCAAGATATGATTCATCGAAGTTCACTAAAAATACATTTTTATGAAAAATCTCTAAACCTCAATTTTACCAAAATCTCAATCCAAAATCACCTATTGCACATTCAAAACAGTCATAATGAAGTCACAAAAAAAAAATAGTCATAATGTGCCTAGATCATTTTCACATATCCTCCAAGTCATTCCACAACCTAAAATTCACATTTTCATCATTTTCATACCAAATCATCAATCAATTCATTAATCTCTCAAAAAATACACAAAAACATCACACCTCAATAATTCCTGATACACAAATCCATCACTTACCACCCATCATTATCATAATAGTCACCCAACACCAATCTTAACACGACATCAATAATCCATCATCATGCAACATAAACTCAAAGTCATCATACATCATAATCATCCACATTCAATTTTAATCTTATCCTATAGTCCACTAGTCTAAGTGTCCAGAGATATTACATATTACATAGAAGAAACCAAAACTATACCTTGGCCGATCTCCAATATGTCAGAACACCAAATATGTGCCCAACAAGTTTTTAACCACAAGCAAGCCACCAACTCAAATCCAAATACTCCCAATATCTCAATAATCAAGCTATACACAATTAATTCATAAAAATCAATACTTAGGGTTCCATATATTCATAAAATCACAAGTGATTTGGGATTTCTTACCTTGCCTAACAATTTTGGGAGCAAAATCTAATAGCAACCAAGTGCTAAAGTGCACCTTAACAACCAAAACACACAATTTCACTTAAAACCAAAACCCAAAAATTTGAATTTCTTAGGGATGAGAACTGGGCAGAGATTTTCGAGAATCTGACCATAATACTTAGGTAGAAGTGACGGGCTTGGCAAGAGCTTCGCGTAGCCGCTGACGGCACGCGAATCGGAGCAGCGTAGCTCGAGATATAGCCAAAAGAGTGAGGAAGTGTTCTTCTTCTCTTCTCTCTCAACTCATGCAGCTGGTATATGTGGTATTTGATGATGAATGTGGCTAAAATGGGTTCATTAATGAACTTATATATGTTGGATTTGGGCCTAAATTGGGTCCGGTCCAACCCGTTAGCATTTTTGGTCCGTTTGGCCAACTTTGGGCCAAATCTTTAAAATTAGTGCCCAATTTTTAATTCTAAATGTTTTCCAAAGGTTTTCTACTATTTTTATTATTCTCGCACAGTACCGGACAGTTTAAGCCAGTATGACTGGTTAATTTACCAGTTCGCATTTTTGTACGGTTTTTCGTAGAAAATTACATTTTCCAACTCAAAAAATATACTGAGTCCAAAAATCATATTTATATTTTCTAATTAATATTCTAAATTTTTTAAACCTATTTTGGGCCATTTAATTCTTTAATTAAACGGTTAATTAATTGCGGTTCTTACAAAAACAGAGGGGGACTTTCGCATACGCAGGCATCCAAATTTTCAAGTCTGCGTACGCGAGACCATGTTCGTGTACGCGAGATATCAAGGCAGTGAATGAATCTCGCGTCGTGTGTGGATGCTTGCGTACGCAACTCCTCCTTTTTCTCAAAAAGTTGCTAAGTCATAAAAACTAATTTTCTACACCTAACTTCTGATATTCATAACTTCCTCTACAAAACTATGATTTTCACAAACTCTAAGCCGTTTTAAAGCTCTTGAAATTATCTTTAATTTGAATCAAATTTCATTCAAATCCAAAATTCGAGACTCAAGTTATGATCTGTAGAAGTTGGTTAAAAATCATTTTTTTCCAAAAACTCAAAACTCAAGTTTTCCAAACCAAATTCAACCCAATATAAACAAAACCATTTCAAATATTATCATGACTCATCAAACACTAACTCATTACTCATCAATCATATAGCCACCCTTGCGTATTTGAAATCAATAATGATTGTTAACTGGCAAGGACAGATGTTTTGTCCCGCTTGTGTGATTATTATTGAGCACAATCTTGTGAGAACGGCGATACGTAACGCTCACTTGAGATATGGTGAGTGAGACTCAGTGGGGATAGCGATACATAACGCCCGCTTGAGATTGAGTGTACAACTCAGTGGGGATGGCGATACGTAACGCTCACGTGAGACTGTGAATACGGCTCAGTGAGGACGACGATACATAATGCTCACTTGAGACCTGAAGGATGATCCCTCCCATGAGGATGGTGATACGTAACGCTCATGGAGGGGATATTTTCTGATATAGGGACGGCAATACGGAATGCCTATCTTAGGGATGTTATCGAGTGTGAACAACCAACTGACACATGAGCTCATGGTCTGTTTAGCACTAGACATACATCATATGCTTCTATGTAAAATTGTTTGAGTGTGCATATTTTATTTGGTTTGTGTATGTGAATATTCTGTTTAATTGCTAATTTCTATATTTGCTATAATTTCTTTTGAAGGATGAAGGAAGAGTGATGAAAAGAATAGACAATGAAAGAAGAATAAGAAAGAGAATGAGTGAGGACTATCACACAAGCTGATCTTGGCTCTCCTTTACACTTCTCCCTTATTGGGAGAAACCTTAGCAAATAAATTAAAAGAGCTGATATCACTATAGTAATCCTTGATTTCATTATCTTCAACCAATTCTAAACACGTATTGACTTGATTTGAAAAAAATATTGAATGGACAATCTGATCCAAATTTGGCAAAAAATATTGTTGAGTTAAGAAATTAACTAACTTAATTGATGATGACAAACATTGATGAATTAGAGTTAAATACCCAATTAGTTTTGATTGCAATTGATTAAGTGATGCAAGCCAAAATCAAAGTAGCCCAAACAAATAAAAATAGAAACAAGATCTTCGGTGGGTTTCCAATACTCAAAGGCCATAGAAAAGATTGCAGAGAAAATATTTGGGCTGAATGAAACGAATCCAACCCAAGTCCAAGAAGACTTCGTCATGTGATAAAGCTCTCCAAATTCCAACGCTCACATGTTTACTTCGGTAAGAATCAGAAAGAAAGAGAGAGACAGAGAGAGCTTCATTCTTCTTGCTCATTTCATTAAAGAAGAAAGAAAGAGAAAGGTAAAACTCAAAAGTTAGTGCCTAATTACCCAAATCAAAATGAGCTAGGCTTAGTAAGAAGTTAAAGGTGATTCATTTCTATTTTCATGTATTTTATTTTCTTCACTCCTTCTCCAACTTTCTGCGACACCACTTTAGGATAAATGGAGAAAGAAATCTTTGATCTATGCTGCTGTAAATCAATGGTCCACAAAGTTACTTGGAGCCAAAGCACATTCTTAATGGTGTGGATTTGGAGCTTATCACTGAACAACAATCCTTTGCTGCTCAGTTGACCTCGGTCAAATGAGAAAATTAGAAATGAAATCCCTAATTTAGGGGTTGATTGAAGAAAGTGAAGGGATGGATTATCAAAGCTCAAAGTCCAAGGAGTTGACTCAAAAGAAATCAAGACAACAATTTTGAAAGAGGTACAAATAAGAAAATTTTATTTTCTGAAGACTAGGAGAGAGAACTAGATTTTGAGTTTGTTCTGAAGAGCTTCTCCGTAGACTTCATCAACTTTGGAGAGTGTTTTATAGTTAAAGAAGTATTCCGCCAAGTAAAGAACTTAATCAGAGTCAGCTGAATCCGGTTCAACTTATAGCAACAGAGGCTGTTGAAGCATCAATCTCTTTCATGTTTTATAATTCGTATTTTATTTTTAATGTATATCTTTCTATAATTTTTTGAGAGGTAAAAAGCTGAAAGAGAGAAATCAAGAAAAAGCCTATGAGTGTTAAAAGGAAGAGTGAAACACTTGAGAGAAAAGTCTAGAGTCATTTCAGATTTCTTTAGGTTGTTTCATTTGTCTTGTATCTTGTACCTGTGAGGTGCCCGTTACTAAGTTAAGTTAGCACTTAGTGTGGAAGAGTTAGGTATTAGCATAACCAAGTCAAGTTAGATGAGAACTTGAGAGAGAACAGATTTAGTGAATCCTAAGTATTGGTGTATCTAATACTTTAACTATAGTAAAAATTTCACCACTGTTGTGGTGGAGACTGGATGTAGGTTCCATTGCACAAGGCAACTGAACCAGGTTACATGCCTGTGTTATTTCTATTCTCTTTCTCTGAATTCTATTTTCTAACATTTATGAGACAAAACGAAATTGTCACATAAAGTTTCCGCTGCACAGTTCAAATAGCTTCTAATTGAAAGTTTGTAATTAAAGGCTTAATCCAATTAAGTAAAAGAAGGTCATAGATTCAACCCCCCTTCTTTAGGCCTTCTATAACCTTCAATTGGTATCTAGAGCTAAGGTCTCAAGAATCAAGCTTCACAGCTTGGAGCAAAGGTTCAATGGCGAACAACTTGGGCACAACCATAGTTGCCTATACTCTAATAGAAGGCCAGTCAAACAACAGGCCTCCCTTCTTCAACGGGAAGAACTATGCCTACTAGAAAGAGAGGATACGAATCTTCATTTAATCCATCGACTACAACATATGGAAGATTGTTGTGAGCGGCCTCAAAATTCCAACAAAGACAAGTGCTGATGGAGTGGTGACTCTAAAAGAAGAAAATGAATGGAATGACGAGGACAAAAAGAAAGTGGAACTGAACGCGAAAGCCATCAATCTTCTATACTGTGCTATCAGCTTTGAGGAGTATCAAAAGGTGTCAAGATGCAAGACGGCCAAAGAAATCTGGGAGAAACTCCAGGTTACACACGAAGGCACCAAGCAAGTCAAAGAAATGAGGATTGATATACTGCAAAAAGAGTATGAGATGTTCAACATGAAGGATAGAGAAAGTATTAATCAAATGTGTGAGAGATTCTCAATTATAATAAACAGCCTTGATGCTATGGGTTTAACTCACACAAAACAAGCACTAGTGAGAAGAATCCTTAGAAGCCTCATAAAAGAATGGGAAACAAAAGCAACTGTCCTAGCCGAGAGTAATAACCTAAGTCCCATAACCTATGATGAGATGAGAGGGAAACTTCTTGCCTACGAAACCACACACACAAGCCAAGACTCAAAGGAAAAAGGAATAACCCTTAAATCAAAAGTTGAATCAAAAGAAAGTGAGTCTAGTGACAGTTTTTCAGATGATTAACTTGTGTTTTTTGCTAAAAGACTTAGAAGGCTAATGAGGAACAAAGGCAAGTACAAGGGCTCAAGCTGAAAGGAGTAAAAGAAGGACATGAGCAAAATGATTTGTCACAACTGCAAGGAGGCTGGGCATCTCAAGTACAACTGTCCGAAACTCAAAAAGGAGGATAAAGGAAAGAGAGAAAAGAAGAGAGTGCTCATGGCATCTTGGAAGGATCTTGAGAACAATTTGGATGAGAAAGAAGACTTCGAATGCGAAGCTCAAATCTGCTTCATGGCTGGAGATGATCAACTTGATGAGGTAAAATACTATGACCTGTCCATAAATGATTTACATGTTATCATAGATGATCTCACCCTCAATTCTGAAAAGTTGCTGAACAAATAAAATAAATGCAAAAATCTGAAAAAGATATGTTGAAAGCTGAAAATGATTTCTTGAAAGAAAAGTTGAAGAAAACTGAATGTTCTTTGGACATTATTGAAGAAAATAGATTTTTGAAATCTGAACTTGAGAAACTAAAAGGAAAGCATATTAAGGATCCTTCTCAAGAGCTTATTGCTGAAAATGAAAGATTAATTGATATGATTAAAAGATTGAATAGTGATTTAGTAAAATTTTCTCAAAGTTCTAGCAACATGAATAAATTACTTGCAAAGCAAAGACCATTGTTTGAAAAATATGGTTTAGGATATTGTTCATGCCCTGAGTCGAGCTGTATTACCCGGGCTAATTGACGGCAAGTCGACCGACCTCTTCAGGTTAGGATCACCCAATCTCTTTCCAAAGAGTTCGGCTAAATCACTACAAAGGCCCAGGTAGGCCCAAAAGGGAACACGGCCCAAATCTAAAGGCAGCCAAGGCATAGAAAGATAAAGGCGGTTTCCCTTGAAGATAAGATGACTTCACTCAAAGATAAGATAAGATAAACTATCTTCTATCCGGAAAGGTCACTCTACACCATTATAAATACACTGGAGCACCCAGGTATAACTCATACTCTGATTCTACTAAAAAACTTGCTTAAAGCCCATGCTAACTTAAGCATCGGAGTCTTTTGTAGGTACCACCACCCACTGGTGATGAAGGATCAGCTGCGCCCTCAAGTCCAACAAGTCGGACACAGCAGCTCTGGCCACCACCACAGATCTCGTCCGAGATTGACCTACAGTTTCAGGTAACCCTCGGAACATTGGCGCCGTTGCCAGGGACCCTGGAAGTCATCCCATCATCATGGCAGATAACATTGACAACGACCACAACTCTGATCTAGAAAACAGGACATCGCATAAGAACGCGGACACTATATGATACTTCTCAGCCAAACAAAGACAAGAATTTGCCAAGTACAAAAATATGGAGGCGCTTCAAGCTCAACAAGATCGCCTCAAACAATTCGAAAAGGAGGCCTAACATCAACGGAAAGTCGAGAGGGACCTTCAGACAAAAGCTAGGCAGTGCCGAGAGTTAGAGGACAAGATCCTAAAGCTCGAAGCCGACCTTAAAACAAAAACCATCCAGCCTGATCCCAAAGATAGCTCCCACAAAGATCAAGATCCATTCACTAAAGAGATTATGAAAGCCAAAGTCCCAAAGTACTTCAAAGCTCCTGACATGACCCCGTATGACGGCACATCAGATCCAAGTCATCACCTCAGTAATTTCAGAAGTAGAATGTATCTCACCGACGTCTCGGACGCTATTCGATGCAAAGCCTTCCCAACAACCCTAACAAAGACAGCAATTAAGTGGTTCGACACTTTACCCCTAAGATCCATCACAAGTTTCGACGACCTGGCCAAGAAATTTCTTGCCTGATTTTCCATCGAGAAGGACAAAGCCAAACATGCCCCAAGCCTATTAGGGATCAAGCAAGGATATCGGGAGGGTCTTCGTAGCTACATGGAGAGGTTCAACAAAGCATGCCTGGACATATAAAGCCTACCAATGGAAGCAGCCATTATGTGTCTCATCAATGGTCTGCGAGAAGGACCTTTTAGTCACTCCATATCAAAGAAACATCCAACATCTCTGAATGAAGTGCAAGAACGAACTGAGAAGTACATCAACATAGAGGAAAACTCTCGAGTAGGAGAGACCTCAAAATTCAGATTCTCCTATTCCTCCTGGGATAAGGATAAAGAGTCCAAGAAAAAAGAAGATTAATACGGCGAGAAGCCTAAAAAATACAATAACTACACTCCCCTCCGGGTGTCTCTTGTGGATGTTTACCAAGAAGTATGCCATACCAAGAAGATCCCACCACCTCGCCCACTCAAAAGCGAGAAAGGAGGAGGAAATCAGACAAAATACTGTGAATATCACCGAATCTATAGACATCCTACCAACGAGTGCTTTGACTTAAAAAATATTATTGAGAAATTGGTAAGAGAAAGACGACTAGACCGGTATTTAGCCAACAAATCAGATGAGCCCCGAAAAAAAAGAAGGGACGAAGAGGTCGGACGAGGAGACCGACCACCTCCCACCCAAGAGATACACGTTCATATGATAAACGGAGGATTCGCAGGAGGGGGGATCTCAAAATCATCTCGCAAAAGACACCTTAAAGAAGTATATCATGTCGAGGGAGGACAAGGATCACCCAACCTCCCTACTATTACTTTCACCCAAGAAGACGCGGCATGCATCATCCCGGGACACGACGATCCGATGGTCATCACTATCATATTGGCCAATGCTAACCTCCACCGCACATTGGTGGACCAAGGAAGCTTGGCGGATATCTTGTTTAAACCCGCCTTCGATAAACTCGGCCTGAAGGAGAAAGAGCTCAGAGCATATCCAAACAACTTGTTTGGACTAGGAGCCACTCCAATCCAACCGCTTGGATACATCTCGCTACACACAACTTTTGGAAAGGGAACCCGATCAAGGTCACTCAACATAGACTACATCATAGTCGACGTAAGCTCAGCCTACAATGCCCTGATAGGTCGGACAACACTGAATTAGCTCGCCGCAGTAGTTTCAACTCCACATCTATGCATGAAGTTCCCTACTCCAGAGGGGATTGCTACGAAAAAAGGAGACCAGAAAATAGCGTGACGTTGTTACAACGAAAGTCTGAACCTCAGGGGAAAAAGAGAAGAAATCCACACCATCAAGCTCGGTGGAGTTCGAGGTCGGGAAGAACTTCGTCCGTAACCTGAGGGCGAGATTGAAGAAGTTCAGATCGGAGACACCCTGGACAAACCGACAAATATTGGGGCAACCCTAAAGAAAGATGTAAAGGAGCCCCTGATACAGTTCTTAAGGGATAATGTCGACCTCTTCGAATGGAAGGCTGCAGACATGCCGGGCATAGACCCCAAACTAATGTGCCACAAGCTGGCAGTATACCCAGGATCTCGGCTAGTATAACAAAAACGTAGAAAACTCAGACCCGAAAGATCCCAAGCTGTGGAAGAACAAGTACAAGCTCTACTGGAGGCAGGATTCATAAGAGAAGTCAAATACCCACTATGTCTAGCTAATGTCGTCTTGGTGAAAAAATCAAATAGGAAGTGGCAGATGTGCACCGACTACACTATCTCAACAAAGCTTGCCCAAAAGATCCCTATCCACTCCCAAATATCGATACTCTAGTGGATGCCTCCTCCGGATACAAGTACCTCTCGTTCATGGACGCTTATTCAGGATACAATCAAATCATAATGTATCCACCTGATCAGGAAAAGTCCTCATTCCTAACTCCAAAAGCAAACTATTGTTATGTCGTCATGCCATTCGGACTCAAAAACGCAGGAGCTACCTACCAAAGATTAATGAACAAAGTCTTCGCAGACCATATAGGGAAACTCATGGAGGTATACGTGGATGACATGCTCGTGAAAACACAAAATGAGGAATTGTTACTGTCCGACCTTTCCCAAGTGTTCGACACTATAAGAAGGCATGACATGCGACTTAACCCTGCAAAGTGTACCTTTGCAGTAGAAGCTGGCAAATTTCTGGGTTTCCTGCTAACACAATGAGGATTTCAGGTGAACCCACGATAAATACCGGGCCATACTAGACATGAAGAGTCCGACCTGCGTCAAAGAGGTACAACAACTCAACGGAAGACTAGTAGCCTTGTCCAGATTTCTAGTCGGATCGGCCATAAGATCTCTCCCCTTTTACGGCACAGTAAGGAAGGGAAAGAGGTTTGAATGGACACCAGAATGCAAACAAGCTTTCCAAGATTTCAAAAGGTTCCTGTGACAACCACCTAGTCTAACTCGACCATGGGAAGGAGAACCACTTGTATTATACCTCGTAGTAGGAAATTGGGCAATAGCCTCAACACTAGTCAGAGAGGATGAAAGTGGACAACAACCCATCTACTTCATCAGCAAAGCCCTACAAGGGTCTGAACTGAACTACCAAAAATAGAAAAGTTCGCCTATGCTCTCATACTAACCTCCCGATGACTCCGCCCATATTTTCAAGCTCATACCATCGAAGTTCAGACCAACCAACCCATAAAAGGCATTCTACAGAAGACAAATCTAGCTGGAAGAATTCTACAATGGGCAGTCGAGCTATTTGAGTTTGATCTTCAGTATGAAACCCAGACCGCCATCAAGTCACAGTATTTGGCCGACTTCATTGCTGAGTACACTGACACCCCGGGAACTCCTACAAAATGGAATCTTTATGTAGATGGCTCTTCAAATAAAACCGAGAGTGGTGCAGGTGTGATAATAGAAAGTGATAAGGGGACCAAAATCGAGCTCTCCCTAAAAGTTGAGTTCCCTACGTCAAACAACCAGGCCGAATACGAAGCATTGCTAGCTGGTTTGAGGCTGGTGATGAGCGGATAATTTGTACGCTTTTTGGCATTGTTTTTAGTATGTTTTTAGTATGTTTTAGTTAGTTTTTAGCATATTTTTATTAGTTTTTAGTTAAAATTCACTTTTCTGGACTTTACTATGAGTTTGTGTGTTTTTTTGTGATTTCAGGTATTTTCTGGCTGAAATTGAGGGACTTGAGCAAAAATCTGATTTAGGTATTTCCCTACACTCGAAGTGGATTTTATGGAGCTATAGAAGCCCAATTGGCGCGCTCTCAACGGCGTTGGAAAGTAGACATCCTGGGATTTTCAGCAATATATAATAGTCCATACTTTGCTCGAGATTTGATGGCCCAAACCGGCGTTCCAAATCAGCTCAAAACTGCCCGGCGTTAAACGCCGGAACTGGCACAAGAATGGGAGTTAAACGCCCAAACTGGCACAAAAGCTGGCGTTTAACTCCAAGAGAAGTCTCTACACAAAAATGCTTCAATGCTCAGCCCAATCACACACCAAGTGGTCCCGGAAGTGGATTTTTATGTCATTTACTCATCTTTGTAAACCTTAGGCTACTAGTTCTTTATAAATAAGACCTTCTGCTATTGTATTCACATCTTGGTAGCTATCCTTATTCTTATGCTATCTTAGATCATTGGGAGGCTGGCCTCACGGCCATGCCTAGACCTTGTTCTTATGTATTTTCAACGGTGGAGTTTCTACACACCATAGATTAAGGTGTGGAGCTCTGCTGTACCTCGAGTATTAATGCAATTACTATTGTTCTTCTATTCAATTCAGCCTATTCTTGTTCTAAGATATTCATTTGCACCCAAGAACATGATGAATGTGATGATTATGTGACACTCATCATCATTCTCACTTATGAACGAGTGCCTGACAACCACTTCTGTTCTACAAGCAAACAAGGCTTGAATGTTTATCTCTTGGATCCCTTAATTGGAATCTTCGTGGTATAAGCTAGAATTGATGGCGGCATTCAAGAGAACCCGGAAGGTCTAAACCTTGTCTCTGGTATTCTGAGTAGGATTCAATGATTGAATGACTGTGACGAGTTTCAAAATCGCGATTATGGGGCGTTAGTGACAGACGCAAAAGAATCACTGGATTCTATTCCGACATGATCGAGAACCGACAGCTGAATAGCCGTGTCGTGATAGGGTGCGTTGAACATTTTCACTGAGAGGATGGGAGGTAGCCACTGACAACGGTGAAACCCTACATACAGCTTGCCATGGAAGGGAGTAAGAAGGATTGGATGAAGACAGTAGGAAAGCAGAGAGACGGAAGGGACAAAGCATCTCCATACGCTTATCTGAAATTCTCACCAATGAATTACATAAGTATCTCTATCTTTATCTTTATGTTTTATTCATACACCATCCATAACCATTTGAGTTTGCCTGACTAAGATTTACAAGGTGACTATAGCTTGCTTCATACCAACAATCTCTGTGGGATCGACCCTTACTCGCGTAAGGTTTATTACTTGGACGACCCAGTACACTTGCTGGTTAGTTGTGCGAAGTTGTGATAAAGAGTTGAGATTACAATTGTGCGTACCATGTTGATGGCGCCATTGATGATCACAATTTCGTGCACCAAGTTTTTGGCGCCGTTGTCGGGGATTGTTGAGTTTGGACAACTGACGGTTCATCTTGTTGCTTAGATTAGGTATTTTTCTTCAGAGTTCTTAAGAATGAATTCTAGTATTTCAAGGTGATGTTCTTATCATCACCAAAGCTGATTGATTCTCATCAATTTAGCTCTTGAATGTAATGTCCTGCTGAAGCTTGACTAGCCATGTCTAAATTCCTTTAGACTAAAGCTTTAGACTAACATTGCATGATTCCTGGAATTCTCATTAAGAATTTTGATATCTTTATTTTCTTTTCCACTTAATTTTTGAAAAAGCACAAAAAAAAAATTACAAAAGCATAAAATCCAAAAACATTTCTTGTTTGAGTCTAGTGTTTCATGTTAAGTTTGGTGTCAGTTGCATGTTTCTGTTCATCTTGCATTCATTCATGTGTCTTAAGGATCTTCAAGTTATTCTTGATGATTTTCTTGCTCTGATCTTTAAATTCTCTTGACTTGAGTGTTTTGTTGTTTCTCATATGTATTCTCATTTTGTTAGTGTCAGTAGTATACAAACTGCTAAGTTTGGTGTCTTGCATGCATTGTTATTTGATTTTAGTTGCATTTTGATTATTCCTCATTATTAAAAATCCAAAAAAAAAATTTTTAATTTGTGTCTTTTCAAGTCAATAATACAGAGAATTGAAGATTCAGAACATACTGCAGAGGAATTACACAGAAAAAGCTGGGCATTCAAAATGCCCAGTGAGGAAGGCAAACTGGCGTTTAAACGCCAGCCAGGGTGCCTGGCTGGGCGTTTAACACCCAAAAGGGTAGTGCTTTGGGCGTTAAACGCCAGAATGTGCACCATTCTGGGCGTTTAACGCCAGGATGGCACAAGAGGGAAGATTCTGTTTTCAATGCAAATTTTTTTCAAGTTTTCAAAAATTTTCAAAATCAAATCTTTTTCAAATCATATCTTTTCAATCAAATCTTTTTCAAAATCAATTTCTTTCCATTTTCAAAAATACTTGCTATCAATTAATGATTTGATTCAACATTTCAAGTATGTTGCCTTTTCTGTTGAGAAAGGTTTAATGTTTGAATCATATCTTTTCTTGTTAGCCAAGTCATTAATTTTCAAAATCAAATCTTTTTAAATTGCTTTTCAAATCATATCTTCTCAATCACATCTTTTTAAAACCATAACTTTTCAATCATATCTTCTTAATCATATCTTTTTCAAAATAGTTTTCAATCAAATCTTTTTGATTTCTAATTTCAAAATCTTTTTCAAAAATCACTTGATTTCTTTTCCACTCTTGGTTTTCGAAAATCAATTAGTGTTTTTCAAAATGTTTTCAAAATCTTTTACTTAATTTTCGAAAATTACTTCCCCTCTTCTCACATCCTTCTATTTATGGACTAACACTATTCCTCAATGAACAATTTGAACTCTATCTCTCTTGATAAGTTCGAATTCTTCTACTTCTGCCTTCTATTTTTCTTTTCCTCTGATACCTCAATGAATCTCTATACTGTGACGTAGAGGATTCCATATTTTCTTGTTTTCTTCTCTTTCATATGAGCAGGAGCAAAGACAAAAGCATTCTTGTTGAGGCTGACCCTGAACCTGAAAGGACCTTAAAGCAAAAGCTAAGAGAAGCTAAGGCACAACTCTCTGTAGAGGACCTAACAGAAATCTTCAAAGAGGAAGACATGGCAGCCGAAAACAACAACAATGCCAACAATGCAAGGAAGGTGCTGTGTGACTTTACTGCACCTACTCCCGACTTCTATGGGAGAAGCATCTCTATCCCTGCCATTGGAGCAAACAACTTTGAGCTTAAGCCTCAATTAGTTTCTCTAATGCAACAGAATTGCAAGTTCCATGGACTTCCATTGGAAGATCCTCATCAGTTTTTAGCTGAATTCTTGCAAATCTGTGACACTGTCAAGACTAATGGGGTTGACCCTGAGGTCTACAGACTTATGCTATTCCCTTTTGCTGTAAGAGACAGAGCTAGGATATGGTTGGACTCACAACCTAAAGAAAGCCTGAACTCTTGGGAAAAGCTAGTCAATGCCTTCTTGGCAAAGTTCTTTCCACCTCAAAAATTGAGTAAGCTTAGAGTGGAAGTCCAAACCTTCAGACAGAAGAAAGGAGAATCCCTCTATGAAGCTTGGGAATGATACAAACAATTAATCAGAAAGTGTCCCTCTGACATGCTTTTTGAATGGAGCATCATAGGTATTTTCTATGATGGTCTGTCTGAACTGTCCAAAATGTCATTGGATAGTTCTGCTGGAGGCTCTCTTCATCTGAAGAAGACGCCTGCAGAAGCTCAAGAACTGATTGAAATGGTTGCAAATAACCAATTCATGTACACTTCTGAAAGGAATCTTGTGAACAATGGGACGAATCAGAAGAAAGGAGTTCTTGAGATTGATACTCTGAATGCCATATTGGCTTAGCAAGTCAATATGATTTCTCAAAGTCTGTCTGGAATGCAAAATGCATCAGGCAGTACTAAGGAAGCTTCATCTGAAGAAGAAGCTTATGATCCTGAGAACCCTTCAATGGAAGAGGTGAATTATATGGGAGAACCCTATGGAAACACCTATAATCCTTCATGGAGAAATCATCCAAATCTTTCATGGAAGGATCAACAGAGACCTCAACAAGGTTTCAACACTAATAATGGTGGAAGAAACAGGTTTAGCAATGGCAAGCCTTTTCCATCATCTTCTCAGCAACAGACAGAGAATTCTAAGCAGAACCACTCTGACTTAGCAACCATGGTCTCTGATCTAATCAAAACCACTCAAAGTTTCATGACTGAAACAAGATCCTCCATTAGAAATTTGGAGGCACAAGTAGGTCAGCTGAGCAAGAAAATTACTGAACTCCCTCCTAGTACTCTTCCAAGCAATACAGAAGAAAATCCAAAAGGAGAGTGCAAGGCCATCAACATGGCCGAATTTGGAGAGGAGGGAGAGGCAGTGAACGCCACTGAGGAAGACCTCAATGGATGTCCACTAGCCTCCAATGAGTTCCCCAATGAGGAACCATGGGAATCTGAGGCTCCCACTGAGACCATACAGATTCCATTGGATTTACTTCTGCCATTCATGAGCTCTGATGAGTATTCTTCCTCTGAAGAGGATGAGTATGTCACTGAAGAGCAAGTTGCTAAATACCTTGGAGCAATCATGAAGCTAAATGACAAGTTATTTGGTAATGAGACTTGGGAGGATGAACCCCCTTTGCTCACCAAAGAATTGGATGACTTGTCTAAGCAGGAACTACCTCAAAAGAGACAAGATCCTGGGAAGTTCTCAATACCTTGTGCCATAGGCACCATGACCTTCAAGAAGGCCTTGTGTGACCTAGGGTCAAGTGTAAACCTCATGCCTCTCTCTGTAATGGAGAAGCTAGGGATCTTTGAGGTGCAAGTTGCAAAAATCTCACTAGAGATGGCAGAAAATTCAAGAAAACAAGCTTATGGACTTGTAGAGGATGTTCTGGTAAAAGTTGAAGACCATTACATCCCTGCTGATTTCATAGTCCTAGAGACTGGGAAGTGCATGGATGAATCCATCATCCTTGGCAGACCCTTCCTAGCCACAGCAAAGGCTGTGATTGATGTGGACAAAGGAGAATTGATCATTCAAGTGAATGAAGAATCCCTTGTGTTTAAGGCTCAAGGATATCCCTCTGTAACCATGGAGTGGAAGCATGAAGAGCTTCTCTCAAAACAGAGCCAAACAGAGACTCTACAGTCAAACTCTAAGTTTGGTGTTGGGAGGCCACAACCAACTTCTAAAGTTTGGTGTTGAACCCCCACATTCAAACTCTAAGTTGGTGTTGGGAGGTGCCAACATTGCTCTGAGCATCTGTGAGGCTCCATGAGAGCCCTCTGTTAAGCTACTGACATTAAAGAAGCGCTTGTTGGGAGGCAACCCAATGTTATATTTTATCTATTTTCCTTTGTTATTTTATGTTTTCTGTAGGTTGATGATCATGAGAAGTCACAAAATCAATTGAAAAAGCAAAAATAGAAAGAAAAACGGGAAGAAAAACAACACACCCTGGAGGAAGATCTTGCTGGCGTTTAAACGCCAGTAAGGGCAGCAAATGGGCGTTTAACGCCCAGTCTGGCACCATTCTGGGCGTTTAACGCCAGAAAGGGGCACCAGACTGGCGTTAAACGCCAGTAAAGGGCAAGAAGCTGGTGTTAAACACCAGAAATGGGCACCAGCCCGGTGTTTAACGCCAGAATTGGCACAGAGAGCATTTTTGCTCGCCATTTGGTACAGGGATGACTTTTCCTTGAGACCTCAGGATCTGTGGACCCCACAGGATCCCCACCTACCCCACCACCCTCTCTCTTCTTCTTCACCCATTCACCAATCACCTCAACACCTCTTCCCAAAAAAAACCCTTCACCTATCAAATCTCATCTTTCTCTTCACCACTCACATCCATCCTTCATAAAACCCCACCTACCTCACCATTCAAATTCAAACCACTTTCCCTCCCAAACCCACCCATACATGACCGAACCCTACCCCTCTCTCCACTCCTATATAAACCCATCTTCAATCCTTCATTTTCACACAACCTAAACACTACTTCTCCCCCTTTGGCCGAACCACAAAGCCATCTCTATCTCCTTCATTTCTTCTTCTTCTACTCTCTTCTTTCTTCTTTTACTCGAGGACGAGCAAACCTTTTAAGTTTTGTGTGGTAAAAGCAATGCTTCTTGTTTTTCCATAACCATTTATGGCATCAAGACCACTTCTATGAAGTTGTGGCCTTGAAGAAGGTGATCCCCGAGGTCCCTTTTAAACTCAAAAAGAGTGAATATCCAGAGATCCGACATGAGATCCGAAGAAGAGGTTGGGAAGTTCTTACCAACCCCATTCAACAAGTCGGAATCTTAATGGTTCAAGAGTTCTATGCCAATGCATGGATCACCAAGAACCATGATCAAAGTGTGAACCCAGACCCAAAGAATTAGCTTACAATGGTTCGGGGGAAATACTTGGATTTTAGTCCGGAAAATGTAAGGTAGGCATTCAACTTGCCCATGATGCAAGGAGATGAACATCCTTACACTAGAAGGGTCAACTTTGATCAAAGGTTGGACCAGGTCCTCACAGTCATTTGTGAAGAGGGCGCCCAATGGAAGAGAGATTCAAGAGGAAAGCCGGTTCAATTGAGAAGGCATGACCTCAAGCCTGTGGCTAGGGGATGGTTGGAGTTTATCCAACGCTCAATCATTCCCACTAGCAACCGGTCCGAAGTTACTATAGACCGGGCTATCATGATTCATAGCATCATGATTGGAGAAGAAATAGAAGTTCATGAGGTTATATCCCAAGAAATTTATAAGGTGGCGGACAAGTCCTCTACCTTGGCAAGGTTAGCCTTTCCTCATCTCATTTGTCACCTCTGCTATTCAGTTGGAATTGACATAGAGGGAGACATTCCCATTGATGAGGACAAGCCCATCACTAAGAAAAGGATGGAGCAAACAAGGGACCCCTCTCATCATGAATTCCCTGAGATGCCTCAAGGGATGCACTTTCCTCCACAAAACTATTGGGAGCAAATCAATACCTCCCTAGGAGAGTTAAGTTCCAACATGGGACAACTAAGGGTGGAGCACCAAGAACATTCCATCCTCCTCCATGAAATTGGAGAAGATCAAAGAATCATGAGAGAGGAGCAACAAAGGCAAGGAAGAGACATTGAGGAGCTCAAGCACTCCATAAGATCTTTCAAGAGGAAGAACAAGCCGCCATCACTAAGGTGGACCCGTTCTTTAATCTCCTTGTTCTTTATTTTTCTATTTTTTTTCGAAAAATCATGCATATGTTTATCTATGTTTGTGTCTTGTGATCATTAGTGTCTTAGTGTCTATGCCTTAAAGTTATGAATGTCCTATGAATCCATCACCTTTCTTAAATGAAAAATGTTCTTAATTGAAAAAGAGAAGAATTGCATGAATTTTGAATTTTATAACAAATTAATTATTTTGATGTGGTGGTAGTACTTTTGTTTTCTGAATGTATGCTTGAACAGTGTATATGTCTTTTGAATTTTTGGTTCATGAATGTTGGCTCTTGAAAGAATGATGAAAAAGGAGACATGTTACTGAGGATCTGAAAAATCCTAAAAATGATTCTTGAAGCAAGAAAAAGCAGTGAATATTCAAAAAAAAAACCGAAAAAAAGAGAGAAAAATGATGAAATAAAGTTGTGATCCAAGGCAAAAAGAGTGTGCTTAAGAACCCTGGACACCTCTAATTGGGGACTCTAGCAAAGCTGAGTCACAATCTGAAAAGGTTCACCCAATTATGTGTCTGTGGCATGTATGTATCCGGTGGTAATACTGGAAGACAAAGTGCTTTGGGCCACGGCCAAGACTCAATAAGTAGCTGTGTTCAAGAATCATCATACTTAACTAGGAGAATCAATAACACTATCTGGATTCTGAGTTCCTAAAGAAGCCAATCATTCTGAATTTCAAAGGATAGAGTGAGATGCCAAAACTATTCAGAGGCAAAAAGCTAAAGCCCCGCTCATCTAATTAATACTGATCTTCATAGATGTTTTTGGAGTTCATTGTATATTCTCTTCTTTTTATCTTATTTGATTTTCAGTTGCTTGAGGACAAGCAACAATTTAAGTTTGGTGTTGTGATGAGCGGATAATTTGTACGCTTTTTGGCATTATTTTTAGTATGTTTTAGTTAGTTTTTAGTATATTTTTATTAGTTTTTAGTTAAAATTCACTTTTCTGGACTTTACTATGAGTTTGTGTGTTTTTTTGTGATTTCAGGTATTTTCTGGCTGAAATTGAGGGACTTGAGCAAAAATCTGATTCAGAGACTAAAAAGGACTGCAGATGCTGTTGGATTCTGACCTCCCTGCACTCGAAGTAAATTTTCTGGAGCTACAGAAGCCCAATTGGCGCGCTCTCAACGGCTTTGGAAAGTAGACATCCTGGGCTTTCCAGCAATATATAATAGTTCATACTTTGCCCGAGATTTGATGGCCCAGACTGGCGTTCTAAATCAGCTCAAAACTGCCCGGCGTAAAACGCCGGAACTGGCACAAGAATGGGAGTTAAACGCCCAAACTGGCCCAAAAGCTGGCGTTTAACTCCAAGAGAAGTCTCTACACGAAAATACTTCAATGCTCAGCCCAAGCACACACCAAGTGGGCCCGGAAGTGGATTTTTATGTCATTTACTCATCTTTGTAAACCTTAGGCTACTAGTTCTTTATAAATAAGACCTTCTGCTATTGTATTCACATCTTGGTAGCTATCCTTATTCTTATGATATCTTAGATCATTGGGAGGCTGGCCTCACGGCCATGCCTAGACCTTGTTCTTATGTATTTTCAATGGTGGAGTTTCTACACACCATAGATTAAGGTGTGGAGCTCTGCTGTACCTCGAGTATTAATGCAATTACTATTGTTCTTCTATTCAATTCAGCCTATTCTTGTTCTAAGATATTCATTTGCACCCAAGAACATGATGAATGTGATGATTATGTGACACTCATCATCATTCTCACTTATGAACGAGTGCCTGACAACCACTTCTGTTCTACAAGCAAACAAGGCTTGAATGTTTATCTCTTGGATCCCTTAATTGGAATCTTCGTGGTATAAGCTAGAATTGATGGCGGCATTCAAGAGAATCCGGAAGGTCTAAACCTTGTCTGTGGTATTCTGAGTAGGATTCAATGATTGAATGACTGTGGCGAGCTTCAAACTCGCGATTGTGGGGCGTTAGTGACAGACGCAAAAGAATCACTGGATTCTATTCCGACATGATCGAGAACCGACAACTGAATAGCCGTGCCGTGACAGGGTGCGTTGAACATTTTCACTGAGAGGATGGGAGGTAGCCACTGACAACGGTGAAACCCTACATACAGCTTGCCATGGAAGGGAGTAAGAAGGATTGGATGAAGACAGTAGGAAAGCAGAGAGACGGAAGGGACAAAGCATCTCCATACGCTTATCTGAAATTCTCACCAATGAATTACATAAGTATCTCTATCTTTATCTTTATGTTTTATTCATACACCATCCATAACCATTTGAGTTTGCCTGACTAAGATTTATAAGGTGACTATAGCTTGCTTCATACCAACAATCTCTGTGGGATCGACCCTTACTCGCGTAAGGTTTATTACTTGGACGACCCAGTACACTTGCTAGTTAGTTGTGCGAAGTTGTGATAAAGAGTTGAGATTACAATTGTGCGTACCATGTTGATGGCGCCATTGATGATCACAATTTCGTGCACCAGCTGGCTAAGGAGGTTGGAGTTCAAAAGCTTATCATCTTCAGCGATTCGTATGTCGTAACCTCACAAATAGTAGGGAGCTACCAAGCTAAGGACTCCACCATGAATAAAATACCTGGACAAAACCAGGGAACAACTCAGACAGATCCGAGAATATGAGGTCTTCCATATACCTCAAGAACAGAATGCTCAAGCTGATGCACTCTCAAAATTAGCCAGTACCAAACCAGGGGGTAATAATAGAAGTCTCATCCAGGAAGTACTGCAAAGCCCATCAATCTCGGGGAAAGAAAAGGTCCTAGCCATAACAGGTCAGGATCATGGATGGATGACCCCCATAATTAACTACCTCAAATTGGAGACACTCCCTATAGAAAAGAAGGAGGCGAAGAGACTAAAACAGGAGGCGCAATACTACACTATCATAAACAATACTCTATACAAGAGAGGGATTTCAACACCCTTGTTAAAATGTGCGCCGACCTCCAACACAAAGGAGGTTTTGGAAGAAGTACACAGCGGCATGTTTGGCAATCACCTATTAGCACGAGCCCTCTCCAAAAAAGTAATCCGAGCCGGGTTCTTTTGGCCGACTTTGCAGAAAGAAGCAACCGAGTTTGTAAAGACATGTCCACCATGTCAGAAACATGCTAACTACCACATCGCCCCACCAGAGGAGCTCATCAGCATAACATCACCTTGGCTATTCACAAGATGGGGACTCGACCTCTTAGGACCCTTTCCCCAAGGATTGGGACAAGTCAAGTTACTTATTGTAGAGGTAGATTACTTTACAAAATGGATTGAGGCAGAGCCTCTAGCTAATGCCACTGCTCAAAGAAGTTGGAAGTTCTTATACAGAAACATTGTCACAAGGTTTGGGGTTCCCTACTCCATCACCACAGACAATGGCACTCAGTTTACAGATGCGGGTTTCAGGAAGTTGGTAGCTGACTTGAAAATAAAGCACCAATTCACATCTGTAGAACACCCGCAGGCTAATGGACAAGTAGAAGCTGCCAACAAAGTCATACTAGCCGGGTTAAAACGGAGACTACATGATGCAAAAGGAGCCTAGGCTGAAGAACTCCCACAAGTCCTATGGGCATATCGGACAACTCCACACTCTACGATGAGGGAATCACCCTTCCGACTAGCTTACGGAATAGAGGCAATGATCCCAGTGGAAGTCGAAGAAGGGTCCCCCAAAACGATCTTCTATAGTGAAGAGGCCAACTCCCAACTTCAAAGGAAAGAGCTCGACCTACTTCCAGAAATCCGGGAAAGAGCTCGGATCAGGAAGGAAGTGTTAAAACACCGAATGGTCTCAATATACAACTGGAAGGTAGTACAGTGAAGTTTTGCCAACAACGACCTCATCCTAATCCGAAATGATATTGGAATAAGTCGACCAGGAGAGGGAAAGATAGCAGCTAACTGGAAAGGACCCTACCGAGTTACAGAAGTACTAGGAAAAGGCTACTACAGGGTGTCCGAACTCGAGGGGCGAGAGCTACCAAGGTCATGGCACGCTTGTAACCTAAGAAGGTATTATAGTTAAGAGGTAATAAAAGATCTTAGGACAAGGTGCACTCTTTTTCCTGAAAAAAGGTTTTTTAACAAGGCACCAAGCCAAGATCTGCAAAATTACCTGACTTAGAAGGGTAAACACCCACATGTATATATTCTTGCCTATATGTCTATTTTTCTATTTGAATAAAGTTTTCCAGATTTTCTACAAAGTCTCTTTACCAAGACGCATTAATCTGAACGCAAAAAATCACCACCCGATCACGACAAAGCTACAGGTCGGCAAGGTGAAAACCAAATTCACCGCCCGATCACGACAACGCTACAAGTCCGCAAGGTGAAAACCAAATTCACCGTCCGATCACGACAAAATCGGCAAGATGAAAAAGCGACAAAAACATATTAATGCAAGAAGTTATAAAAACTAATCCATAGAAAGAGGCCCGACTGGGTCTGAGAAAAAATAGATTGCTAAAAATAACTTGGGAAGGACCGACATAAAGAAATCGGACCAATCGACCAAAGCGACAAAAGTTATAAGAAAGTAATCCATAGAAAGAGGCCTGACGAGGTTTGAGAAAAAATGGATTGCTCAAAATAACTTAGAACGGACCGATATGAAAAAGTCGGACCTGACTGACCAAAGCGACAAAGTTATAAAAAGTAATCCATAGAAAGAGGCCTGGCCAGCCCTTATCAAAAGTGGATTACTAGAAATAACTTAGAAGGGACCGACATGAAGAAGTCGGCCCAAGCCGATTAAAACTACAAACTTATAAAAACTAATCCATAAAAAGAGACCTGGCGAGGTCCAACAAAAAATGGATTACTAAAAATAACTCAAGAGGGATTGACATGAAGAAGTCAGCCCAAGCCGATCAAAGCGACAGAGTTATAAAAAAGTAAATCCATAAAAAGAGACCCGACGAGGTCCAATTAAAAATGGATTACTAGAAATAACTCGAGAAGGTTTGACAAGAGAAGTCGACCAGCAGAGGGTGTGTGCTAGAAGGGACACAGCTCGACCCAAAAAACCACGACCTTACCAAAATCAACCTACAAGTATTCTATGAGAATACTAAAAAGAAGAGTCGAACAAAGCTAGCCTCAAAGGTCACTTCGACTAAAGCAGGAAGTAAACAAACACAAAGGTAATCAAAGGAGGTCGGACAGCAAGACTCCAACACTCTAAAGATTCCTAGAAATGGCAAAAAGTTGCAAACAAACACATCAAGAAGAAATAAAGCTACTATAATAAAAAGGCCACCCGAGAGTCGACCTCAAGAGTTCAAAAGCGTTTGTTTTTCTAAATAAAGTTGCTATGAAAAAAGCAACTAAAATGTCACAATCAAACAGCTACAAGCTACAGAAAATAGAATTCAAAGACCCACAAACCGGGCCATTAAGATACAAAAGCAAATCAGAAACTACAAAGGATGCAAAGATTCCCCAGTGGCGGAATCTCGAGGTGAAGGAGGATGAGTCACAAGCAGGACGGCATCAATGGTTCCATCTGGCCGGTTCAGGATCTGAACATCAGGGTCCGACTCGGGATGACCGACCTCGGCTGTAGGAGTTGGAGAAGTCAGGGCAACAGAAGCTTTGGCTGATGGCGCAGGAGGAGGGTCTACATCATCATCATCTTTATCTGGGGCAGGGACGATCTTACCATTCTCCACAATATTGTCCAAACTGAAGAGAGCCAGGTCGAGCTTAGGAGCAAGAACTCGAACCTGAGCCTTCAAATTCTCATAGACAGCAGTCACACTGCCCTGAAGCTCAGTATAATCAGCCTGAGCAGATTCCAACCTCTCACTAACCTCCATCAACTCACCATAAGTCTGAACATAGCTCTCTGTATGCTTCTGCGCCATCTCCCCAGCCAGAGTTGCAGAAGCTACCGCAGCAGTAGCTCGAGTCTTCTCATTCTCCAAATCTTTCTCCAGCTTTGCCACCTTTACATCAAGTTCCTCCTTCAAACCTTTGATCCTATCGTACTCCGACTTGGCCTACTCCATAAAAGCCTTCGTTGCATGAACTGGAACATCCTGAGCAGTCCAGAATAAGGCCGCTCCTATGTGCGCCATCTTAACACTATTTCGGGTAATAAAGTCCAGATGGTGGAGAATGGACACATCATTCATAGGAAGTCGGACATAAGGAGCAATTTGATGGTCGACAAACCCCACAGCATGAAAGTCGGGGGCATCCAAATCAAATGGTTCAATAGCTTTCTGTCTTTTTGGTGGAGGGCCAGCAGTAGAAGAAGAGGTAGCACCAAAAGTTGATCAGGGAGGATCAACCAGATAAACCTGAGGAGTGGGGATAACCTTCCTCGGCCTAGGACCTCCGGAGGTCGGTTTCTTAGGGGGAACCTGAGAATAACCTTGCCCCACAGCCCGGGCCGAATGTTCTAGGCCGCGGTCGCTTTCCTCGCCTTTTTAAAGGCATTCATAGAGTCTGCATTCTTCAACATCTCTGAAAGGGAAGCCAGCAAAGTCATGTCACAATTGGAGGGAAGAGATAAAATCAACAAAATAAACAAACAAAAAACAGTAAGGAAATTGGCAAACCTGTAAAGTGAAAAGGCGATGAAAACGGAAGCACATGGCGAGCCCACACCAACGATCACTTTTGAAAGCAAGAAGAGCACGAAGGTGTGAGAAGTTGGGAGCAAGAAAATAAAGAATCACAGACGAGCCAGAAAACGAAAGAAAGAACTAAATGGATGGAGCTTTGAAAATTCAAAAATGAAATGAGTAAAAAAGAAGAAGGAAACAGCAAAAAGGAATTAATGAGCCCTTAAAAACCTTCGCACGTTCCCTAGGAAAGCGCAACGCACGATACAATTGAAAGGAGAAACGCTCTGCATTCAAAAACCTATTAAGGAGTTCTACAAAAGCAGAATCGACAATGCTCGAGCTCGGCTTTCCCAAAAGAGGTCAAAGTCGGTCAAAAGACACAACCTCAGAAGAAAGATCAAGCTCAAGCAGGGGCACTGTTCATGCCTTGGGTCGAGCTGTATGACCCGGGCTAATTGACGGCAAGTCGACCGACCTCTTCAGGTCAGGATCACCCAAAAGGAAACACAGCCCAAATCTAAAGGCAGCCAAGGCCTAGAAAGATAAAGGTGGTTGCCCTTAAAGATAAGATGACTTCGCTCAAAGATAAGATAAGATAAATTATCTTATCTCTGGAAAGGTCACTCTACATCATTATAAATACACTGGAGCACCCAGGTATAACTCATACTCTGATTCTACTAAAAAACCTGCTTAAATCCCATGCTAACTTAAGCATCGGAGTCTCTTGCAGGTACCACCACCCACCAATGACGAAGGATCAGCTGCACCCTCAAGTCCAACAAGTCAGACGCAACAGCTCCGGCCACCACCACAGATAACCCTCGGAATAGATATGTAACAAAAGATAATGCAATTTTTTATAGTTCTTCTACAAAATTCATGGCATCTTCTTTAAAAAAAATTCATGACCATTGTTCCCACCTGTGAAGAAGAATTTGAAAATTCTTATTCTGATCAAGCCACATCATGTTCCAGAACTGAACTTATATCAAGCAAGTCAAGTATGGGCTACGTCTCGAATAATGAGGATTTTTTCAAAACTCCACAGCCTCACAAAGGAATTTCTTATTCAAGAGGCCCATATGATTTCAAAAATTCTGACTCAAATGATCTTGCAAAAAGAAACAAAAATAGCAAAAATAAATTTGTCATGAGAAATGACCATTTTTCAAAAATTAGAAAACCTCAACCTTTTAATCGTTTCCACAATAAAGATCCAAATGAATTTCAGCAATATGCATCGGGAAATCATTGCGTTAATTGTAAGAAAACTGGTCACCCTTACTTCCAATGCTTCATTGAAAAAAGAAAAGTAGGAAACCAAACTTACAATGTTATTTGTGACTTTAATGCACTTGGGCAACCAAGGTGGATTAACTTCAAAGGATCCAAATTAATTTGGATACCTAAGGTTGCTTGAAATTTTATGCAGATTTGCCTAGCATCCAAGAAGAAGAGAGATGTGTGGTACTTGGATAGTGGGTGCTCTATGCACATGACTGGAAGGTCAACTTTCTTCATCAAACACAATAAGTATGATAGAGGTTTTGTGATCTTTAGATATGATGGAAAAGGTAAAATAGTTGCTGTTGAAGAAGTAGGTAACAATCATTCTACTTTCATTGATGATGTCTTTTTGGTCAATGGCTTGAGGCATAATCTTTTGAGTATAAGTCAATTATGTGATTTGGGTTACCTGGTGACCTTCAAAAGATTGGAATGTTGTGTTGTGAACGAAAAGACCAATGATGTATTGTTCATTGCTAAGTGTTGTGATAATGTATATGGACTTACACTTGATTAACTAAAGGATCAAAATGTATCTTGTTTTCATTCCAAAGAATTTGAAAAATGGCTATGGCACAAGAGATAGGGTCACGCTAGCATGTTTCAAATAAACAAGCTTGTCAAGAAAGGATTAGTAAGAGGTCTTCCTTTGATAAGATTTGACAAAGATATCACTTGTGATGCTTGTCAAATGGGAAAACAAACAAAGAATTTATTTAAATCAAAGGAAGACATCTCTACTAAAAGACCACTTGAATTGCTACATATTGATTTATTTGGTCAAACAAGAACTCAAAGCTTAGGTGGTAAACATTATGGTTTGGTAATTGTGGATGACTTCACTAGGTTTGGTTAGGTTTTATTTCTTGCACACAAAAATGAAGCCCGTAACACCTCAACCTTCGGCACGTCATGACCAATGCCAAACGTTCAGGTGTTACTCGTCATAAGGACCTACTTAGCTCTAGACTCGGATTTTGTAAACAAATATTAAAAAAATCCTTTATCAGTTTAGCGTGAATAAACCATTAATCGTGAAATATCATTTAATTTCTCACAAGGTTAGTTCTTAAAGCTATGTCACAGATAAATACATGGTAACAGAAAATAACAAATATACATATATACAAATATACATATGAGTTAAGCTTAGAGATACATGTCATCTATCAAAAGTCGAGTACTACTCCAAGTTTTATATACAGATACAAACGAGGAAGTCAGTCCCAACCCTCACATGGGTTTCCTAAACTTGAACCAACTACTAAGAGATCTTATCCCTCTAAAAGTACTACAAAATCAAGGGAAAAGTAATATTACTGATTGTCAAAAGAAGTAAATCATCAGCTAGGTCAATCTCTTGAATGGTCTTCAGCTAGAGTAAACACGTACGGCATGCCGGGATCGAAACATGGGCGATATACCGAAACCCAAAACTCAATGGACTCCTCTGTCGATCCCATTTGGGGAGGGGGAGAAAGAAGGAGAAGAAAGGTGAGAACCTAGAGTTCTCAGCAAGGTAAACGGGGAACATATGGTCTTTGTCTCTAAGTTGTCGTGAAATATAAAAAGAACAAACATAGAGATACAGGGTACAAATATACATTCAACAAGTAGATAGTACAAACAATTAGGAAATGGCAATAAACAATTCACAGGAAGTTCACATGCGCAAACAAGATGATGCATCTAGGATTGTTCCTCTGCTAATTTATTATTCAGTGAACTTAATACATTAATAAAATAAAGGAAATTTGATTATAACGGTAATTAATTAATTACCCAAAACTTATCGTTTGGAAAAGCTAAAAAGTTTTACCGCAACAGATTATAATTTTAACTTAGTACCTATGACGCATATATATTTAAACCTATGTGTGTCAGCGAACGTCATGAGGAATGAGAAATCTCAAGTCTCATGAGGTAAGGTGGTTACATTCTACCCCTCTAAAAAAATTTTCCCTTAAAATTTCGTTACTTAAAGGGAAGAGATTGGTTTCGGTAGTTTTTCCTGCATTTACGACAAACACCCTCCCTGGCTGTTGCTGTCCAGGGGAAACAAGTTCGGCCCTTCGTCGCGTACATTCCTTGGCTATGTGTTCGGTCTTACCGCAGTTATAGCAAACTCCAGACTTCAGGAAACATGGTTTGCCCCCATGGTTCTTTCCACACACAATGCATATCAGTTTTGGTTGAATCGATTGTGGTTGTTTACCCAGATCTGGCTGCCGAGTTACTTTAAAGTTTCTTCCTTGAGGAGAGAGGTTACGATGGAAGTCCCTTGATCAAGGGTTTCTTTGGTTAGTTTGTGCCGCCACCAGCTTCCTTATGCATTCCTCTGTCAGTTAGCTCTTGTTAACTAATTCTGCAAAATTCTGGATTTCCATCGGACCCACATGAGCTAACAGTTCTTCCTTAAGCCATCGTTCGAACTTGATGCACTTCCATTTCACGAATGCAGCTGGTGCTCCTTGAAAAATGTTTGAGAACTGGCATAACTCTTCAAACTTGCGAGTATACTCAGTGACTGTCATGTTTTCCTGTTTCAACTGAAGCAACTCCAATTCCTTAGTGGTACAAAAACACTGAGGGAAATACTTCTTATAAAATTCAGCTAAAAATTCCTCCCATGTGATGTCAATAGCCTCCCTTCCTAATAGTTGGAGTACTCTCTACCACCAATGTTGCGCATCATTCCTCAGCATGTAAGCAGTGAATTTCACTCGCTGTTCTTCAGGGACTTGTGCTCGCATTGATCGTCTTATTTCTTTAAACCAGTCATCAGCTCGCGTAACATTAGTGTTTCTATGAAATTGTGGTGGATTTATCTTCAAGAAAGAAGCTAAGGTCATTGGCCGGTTATCTTTACGTAGTCCACTTTCACCTTCGTCGCCATTTCCATTTCCATGTCTAGGCTCATGGTTATTTTTAGCTCTATTGTGGCGATCAAGACGTTCTGCTACTCGGTTGGTAGCAGCTACTGATTCACGTATAGTAGCAGCCATAGCATTTACGGATTCAAGAATAGCCGTTGCATCAGGGAAAGTTCTCTCACTTGTTCCTCCCAGTCAAGGGCGTCCTTGCCTATTCGCAGCCATTTGAGTCCTATCAATACCCAATAATCAATATTAAAGTGATTAGTCTTAATATATCAAAATTAAGTATTACTATTATGGTGCACGAAATTGCAATCACACTTTTGCAATCCCGCACAACTAACCAGCAAGTGCACTGGGTCGTCCAAGTAATACCTTACGTGAGTAAGGGTCGATCCCACGGAGATTGTCGGCTTGAAGCAAGCTATGGTTATCTTGTAACTCTTAGTCAGGATATCAATAATTGTCAGGGTTGATTGTAAAAAGCTAAAGAACATGAAATAAATACTTGTTTTGCAGTAATGGGGAACAGGTTGAGGTTTTGGAGATGCTCTATCTTCTGAACCTCTGCTTTCCTACTGTCTTCTTCTTCAAGCACGCGAGGCTCCTTCCATGGCAAGCTGTATGTAGGGTTTCACCGTTGTCAATGGCTACCTCCCATCCTCTCAGTGAAAATGTTCAACGCGCTCTGTCACAGCACGGCTAATCATCTGTCGGTTCTCAATCGGGTTGGAATAGAATCCGGTGATTCTTTTGCGTCTGTCACTAACGCCCAGCCTTCAGGAGTTTGAAGCTCGTCACAGTCATTCAATCATTGAATCCTACTCAGAATACCACAGACAAGGTTTAGACCTTCCGGATTCTCTTGAATGCCGCCATCCATTCTAGCTTATACCACGAAGATTCTGATTAAGGAATCCAAGAGATATCTACTCAATCTAAGGTAGAACGGAGGTGGTTGTCAGGCACACGTTCATAGTTGAGAATGATGATGAGTGTCACGGATCATCACATTCATCAGGTTTAGGAACAAGTGATATCTTAGAATGGAAGCAAGCATGATTGAATGAAAAACAGTAGTAATTGCATTAATCCATCAAGACACAGCAGAGCTCCTCACCCCCAACCATGGGGTTTAGAGACTCATGCCGTAGAAGGTACACAAAGAAACGTGTAAAGTGTCATGAGATACAGATACAATGTCAAAAGATCCTATTAATAGTGAACTAGTAACCTAGGGTATACAGAAATGAGTAAATGATGTAAAAATCCACTTCTGGGTCCACTTAGTGTGTGCTTGGGCTGAGCATTGAAGCTTTCATGTGTAGAGACTTTTTCTGGAGTTAAACGCCAGCTTTTATGCCAGTTTGGGCGTTTAACTCCAACTTTTATGCCAGTTCCAGCGTTAAACGCTGGGAATTCTGAAGCTGATTTGCAACGCCGGTTTGGGCCATCAAATCTCGGGCAAAGTATGGACTATTATACATTGCTGGAAAGCCCAAGATGTCTATTTTCCAACGCCGTTAAGAGCGCGCCAATTGGGCTTCTGTAGCTCCAGAAAATCTACTTCGCGTGCAGGGAGGTCAGAATCCAACAGCATCTGCAGTCCTTTTCAGCCTCTGAATCAGATTTTTGCTCAGGACCCTCAATTTCAGCCAGAAAATACCTGAAATCACAGAAAAAAACACAAACTCATAGTAAAGTCCAGAAAATTGAATTTTAACTAAAAACTAATAAAATATAATAAAAACTAATTAAAACACACTAAAAGCATACTGAAAACAATGCCAAAAAGCGTATAAATTATCCGCTCATCACAACACCAAACTTAAATTGTTGCTTGTCCCCAAGCAACTGAAAATCAAAATAGAATAAAAAGAAGAGAATATACTATAGACTCCAAAATATCAAGGAAACTTAGCTCCAATTAGATGAGCGGGACTATTAGCTTTTTGCTTCCGAACAGTTTTGGCATCTCGCTTTATCCTTTGAAGTTCAGAATGGTTGGCATCTATAGGAACTCAGAACTCAGATAGTGTTATTGATTCTCCTAGTTAAGTTTAATGATTCTTGAACATAGCTATTTTATGAGTCTTGGCTGTGGCCCAAAGCACTCTGTCTTCTAGTATTACCACCGGATACATACATGCCACAGACACATAATTGGGTGAACCTTTTCAGATTGTGACTCAGCTTTGCCAGAGTCTCCAATTAGAGGTGTCCAGGGTTCTTAAGCACACTCTTTTTGCCTTGGATCACAACTTTATTTCTTTCTTTTTCTTCTTTTTTTTCGTTTTTTTTTCTATTTTTGAATCACTGCTTTCTCTTGCTTCAAGAATCAATTTGATGATTTTTCAGATCCTCAATAACAGTTCTCTTTTCCTTCATTCTTTCAAGAGTCAACAAATTTAACATTCTTAAATCAACAAATTCAAAAGACACATGCACTGTTCAAGCATTCATTCAGAAAACAAAAAGTATTGTCACCATATAAAACTAATTCAACTAGTTTCAAAGATGAATTCGAAATCCTGTACTTCTTGTTCTTTTGTGATTAAAGCACTTTTCATTTAAGAGAGGTGATGGATTCATAGGACATTCATAGCTTTAAGACATGAACTTTAAATTTTATTAATCATGAATTAAGAACAATACTCAAAAATAGATATAAGATGAGACTAGTAAGGATAGAAAACAAAAATTTAAATAGGCTCCTAATGATAGAGGTTATCACAGAGTTAGGACTCAACAACCTTGATTTTGAGAAGTGGATGCTCCCTCAAATTGAAGGGAGAACTTTTGGCGTTTCAATTCTTGAAGTTCACGCCCCTGCTTCTCTTGTTCCTTCAGCAATTTGCAGAGCATGCAGTTCTGGTTCTGCTGTTCTTCCTTAAGTTGCTCCATAGTTTCTTGCAACTTGGTGATAGATGCTTCTAGGCTGGCCCAGTAGTCAATTTCAGGAAATTTAGGGAGGAACTCCTGCGCCCTCTTTTTGATAGAGTTGTCTTGCATTTGTCCTTCCATTGACTTCTTCGTGATTGGATGTTCAATGGGTATGAATTCATCTACTCCCATCTTTACCCCAGCCTCTTTACAGAGCAATGAGATCAAGCTTGGGTAAGCCAGTTTGGCTTTAGTGGAATTCTTATTTGCAATAGTGTAGATCTCACAAGCAATCAGATGATGAACCTCCACTTATTTTCCAAGCATAATGCAATGAATCATCACTGCTCTCTTGATAGTGACCTCAGAACGGTTGCTAGTGGGCAATATGGAACGCCCAATAAAGTCTAGCCAACCTCTTGCAATTGGTTTGAGGTCTCCCCTTTTGAGTTGGTTTGGGACACCTTTTGAATTGGTTATCCACTTAGTTCCAGGGAGGCATATGTCCTCTAGAACTTGATCCAACCCTTTATCTGCTCTCACCATTCTCCTATTAAAGGATTCAGGATCATCTTGCAGTTGAGGCAATTTGAAGATCTCTCTTATTTTGTCCAGATGGAAGTAGATAACTTTCCCTCTGACCATGGTTCTGTAAGTATGGAAAGCAGTTCCAGTCATTCTCTGCTTATCTGTTAGCCACAGATTTGAGTAGAATTCCTGAACCATATTTCTTCCAACCTTTATCTCAGGATTGGTTAGAACTTCCCATCCTCTGTTTCGAATTTGCTCTTGGATCCCCGGATATTCATCTTCTTTCAGATCAAATTTGACTTCTGGGATCACTGACCTCAGACCCATTATTTTGTGATAATGGTCTTCATGTTCTTTGGTTAAGAACTTCTCTTGATTCCAAAGATTCTTTGGATTATTCTCTTTCTTTCCTCTTAAATTGGTTTGTTTTCCCTTAGGAGCCATGATCTTGATGAATCTTGGCTTAGTGATCACGGAAAAGCACACCAAACTTAGAGGTTTGCTTGTCCTCAAGCAAAAGAAAGGAAGGAGGGGAGAGAAGAGGGGAGCAAATTCAAATGGTGTGGGGAAATAGGGTGGCCGAACGTGTTTAAATAGGAGAGGAGGAGAGATTTTCGAAAATTTGATGGAGATTTGAGAAGATATGGAAAAAAATTTGAGGAGATAATTGAGTTTTTGAAAGTGCCTAAGAAAGGATTTGAAATAGATTTGAAGAAGATTTTAATTTTTGAAATTGGGAGGTGAATGATGAAAGTTTGTAATGTGTTTATGCAGAAAAATATGAATCAAAACAAGAAAGTTTGAAAAAAAATTTGATGTGGGGAATGAAATCTCCTCCCCTTGCCTTTCTGGCGTTAAACGCCCAGAATGGTATCCATTCTGGCGTTTAACGCCCATTTGTTGGCCAATTTGGGCGTTTAACGCCCAGCCAGGTACCCTGGCTGGCGTTAAACGCCAGAAATCCCTTTATCACTGGCGTTTCGCTAAACGCCCAGGATGCTGCACACCTGGCGTTAAACGCCCAGAATGGTGCCCATTCTGGCGTTTAACGCCCAAAATGGCATATTTACTGGTGTTAAACGCCCAAAGTACCCTTTACTGGCGTTTTTTCGCTAGTAAGCTCTTTTTCTCTGCTTTTTGTGCTGAATCCTTCTGTAACTCTGTGAATTCCTTCAATTTTGATAATTGCCCTTGTAGAAACAAAACATATAACTTGCTAATGACTGGGTTGCCTCCCAGTAAGCGCTTCTTTACTGTCTTTAGCTGGACCTTCAGTGAGAATCACTCAAGTCTCAGTTTTGAGCATTCTTGCTCAAAATTGCTTTCAAGATAATGCTTGATCCTTTGTCCATTAACAATGAACTTCTTGTCAGAATCATTATCCTGAAGCTCAACATATCCATATGGTGATACTCCTGTAATCACATACGGACCCCTCCAGCGGGATTTAAGTTTTCCTGGGAACAATCTGAGCCTAGAGTTGAAGAGCAGAACTTTTTATCCTGGCTCAAAGACTCTGGATGACAACTTCTTGTCATGCCACTTCTTTGCCTTTTCCTTATAAATCTTTGCATTTTCAAAGGCACTGAGTCTAAATTCATCTAGCTCATTTAGCTGGAGTAATCTCTTTTCACCAGCTAACTTAGCATCCAGGTTTAGGAATCTGGTTGCCCAGTAGGCTTTATGTTCCAGTTCCACGGGCAGGTGACAGGCCTTGCCATACACACGTTGGTATGGTGAGGTTCCTATTGGAGTCTTGAATGCTGTTCTGTATGCCCACAGAACATCATCCAAGCTCTTTGCCCAATCCTTTCTTCGGGCTATTACAGTCCGTTCTAGGATTCTTTTTAGCTCTCCGTTAGAGACTTCAGCTTGCCCATTTGTCTGTGGGTGATACGGGGTTGCCACTTTGTGGCTAATTCCATATCGGACCATAGCAGAGTAAAGCTGTTTATTGCAGAAATGAGTACCCCCATCACTGATTATGACTCTGGGAACACCAAATCTGCTGAAGATATGTTTCTGGAGGAATTTCAGCACGGTTTTAGTATCATTGGTGGGTGTAGCAATTGCTTCTACCCATTTAGATACATAGTCCACTGCCACCAGAATGTAAGTGTTTGAGTATGATGGTGGGAATGGACCCATAAAGTCAATTCCCCATACATCAAACAACTCAATCTCTAAGATCCCTTGTTGAGGCATGGCGTATCCGTGAGGCAGGTTGCCAGCTCTTTGGCAGCTGTCACAGTTACGCACAAACTCTCGGGCATCTCTATAGAGAGTAGGCCAGTAGAAGCCACATTGGAGGACCTTAGTGGCTATTCGCTCACTTCCAAAATGTCCCCCATACTGTGATCCATGGCAATGCCACAGGATCCTTTGTGCTTCTTCTCTGGGTACACATCTGCGGATCATTCCGTCTGCACATCTCTTAAAGAGATATGGCTCATCCCATAGGTAGTACTTGGCATCTGAAATTAATTTCTTTCTTTGCACTCTGCTGTACTCCTGTGGTATGAACCTCACAGCCTTATAATTTGCAATATCTGCAAACCATGGAGCTTCCTGAATGGTAAAGAGTTGCTCATCTGGGAAAGTCTCAGAGATCTCAGTAGAAGGGAGGGACGCCCCAACTACTGGTTCTATTCAGGACAGATGATCAGCTACTTGGTTCTCTGTCCCTTTTCTGTCTCTTATTTCTATATCAAACTCTTGCAGAAGCAACACCGATCTTATAAGCCTGGGTTTTAAATCCTGCTTTGTGAGTAAGTACTTAAGAGCAGCATGGTCAGTGTATACAATCACCTTTGATCCCACTAGATAGGATCTAAACTTGTCAATGGCATAGACCACTGCAAGTAACTCTTTTTCTGTGGTTGTGTAATTCTTCTGTGCATCATTTAGAATGCGGCTGGCATAATAAATGACGTGCAGAAGCTTGTTATGCCTCTGTCCCAACACTGCACCAATGGCATGGTCACTGGCATCACACATTAGTTCGAATGGCAATGTCCAGTCTGGTGCAGAGATGACTGGTGCTATGACCAGCTTGGCTTTCAGGGTCTCAAATGCCTGCAGACATTGTGTGTCAAACACAAATGGTGTGTCAGCAGCTAGCAGGTTGCTCAGAGGTTTTGCAATTTTCGAAAAATCCTTTATAAACCTCCTGTAGAATCCTGTATGCCCCAGAAAGCTTCTGATTGCCTTAACATTGGCAGGTGGTGGTAATTTTTCAATTACCTCTACCTTTGCCTTATCCACCTCTATTCCCCTGCTTGAAATTTTGTGTCCAAGGACAATTCCTTCAGTCACCATAAAGTGACATTTCTCCCAGTTTAAAACCAGGTTAGTCTCTTGGCACCTTTTCAAGGCAAGTGCTAGGTGGTCAAGACAGGAGCTGAATGAGTCTCCATATACTGAGAAGTCATCCATGAAGACTTCCAGGAATTTCTCCACCATATTAGAGAAGATGGATAGCATGCATCTCTGAAAGGTTGCAGGAGCATTACACAGACCAAAAGACATCCTCCTGTAGGCAAACACGCCAGAAGGGCAAGTAAATGCTGTTTTCTCTTGGTCTTGAGGATCTACTACAATTTGGTTGTAACCTGAATAGCTATCCAAAAAGCAGTAATAATCATGACCAGCTAGTCTTTCTAGCATTTGGTCTATGAATGGTAAAGGAAAATGATCCTTTCTGGTGGCTGTGTTGAGCCTTCTGTAGTCAATACACATACGCCACCCTGTGACTGTTCTTGTAGGAACCAATTTATTTTTTCATTATGAACTACTGTCATGCCTCCCTTTTTGGGGACAACTTGGACAGGGCTCACCCAGGGGCTATCAGAAATAGGATAAATAATCCCAGCCTCTAGTAATTTAGTGACCACTTTCTGCACCACCTCCTTCATGGCTGGATTTAGCCTCCTTTGTGGTTGGACCACTGGTTTGGCATTATCCTCCAACAGGATCTTGTGCATGCATCTAGCTGGGCTAATGCCCTTAAGATCACTTATGGACCACCCAAGAGCTGTCTTGTGTGTCCTTAGCACTTGAATCAGTGCTTCCTCTTCCTGTGGATTTAAAGCAGAGCTTATAATCACCGGAAAAGTGTCACTTTCTCCCAGAAATGCATACTTCAGGGATGGTGGTAGTGGTTTGAGTTCAGGTTTGGGAGGCTTATCCTCCTCCTGAGGAATTTTCAAAAATTCCTTTGTTTCCTCTGGTTCTCCCTGATCAGGCTGAACATCCTTGAAGATGTCCTCTAGCTCTGATTCTAGACTTTCAGTCATATTGACCTCTTCCACCAAAGAGTCAATAATGTCAGCGCCCATGCAGTCATTTGGTGTGTCTGGATGCTGCATAGCTTTTACAGCATTCAACTTGAACTCATCCTCATTGACTCTCAGGGTTACTTCCCCTTTTTGTACATCAATGAGAGTTCGTCCAGTTGCTAGGAAAGGTCTTCCTAGAATGAGAGTTGCATCTTGTGCTCCTCCATTTCCAGCACCACAAAGTCAGTTGGGAAGGCGAATGGCCCAACCTTGACAATCATGTCCTCTATTATGCCTGATGGATATTTAATGGAGCCATCAGCAAGTTGGAGGCATATCCAGGTTGGTTTGACTTCTTCAGTCAACCCAAGTTTTCTGATAGTGGATGCAGGTATTAGATTGATGCTTGCTCCAAGGTCACACAGGGCTGTCTTGGTGCAAGCACCTTCTAATGTGCATGGTATCATAAAGCTTCCTGGATCTTGAAGCTTTTCTGGTAAGCTTTTTAGAATGACTGCACTGCATTCTTCAGTGAGAAATACCTTTTCAGTTTCTCTCCAGTCCTTCTTATGGCTTAAGATCTCTTTCATGAACTTAGCATAAGAAGGTATTTGCTCAAGTGCCTCTGCAAACGGAATCTTTATTTCAAGAGTCCTTAGATAGTCTGCAAAGCGGGCAAATTGCTTATCCTGTTCCGCTTGGCGGAGTTTCTGAGGATAAGGCATCTTGGCTTTATATTCTTCAACCTTAGTTGCTGCAGATTTATTCCTTACAGAAGTGGTTGAAGAAGCCTTTTTAGAGGGATTACTGTCAGCACTTTCAGGTGTCTGATCCTCCCTTGGCGTCTGAACGCCAGGATTGGGTAAAGATTGGGCGTTTAACGCCAACTTCTCTCCCTTTTCTGGCGTTTGAACGCCAGAACTGGGCAGGGAATGGGCGTTTAACGCCAGCTTTCCCCCCTTTTCTGGCGTTTGAACGCCAAAAGTACTCCTCTCTGGGCTCTTACTGTGCTCAGAGGGATTTTGGACAGTGGTTTGGTTATCCTCTGTCAATTGTTCCTTATTTGGCTTTTTGCTACTTTGAGCAGTGTTATTCAATGTCTTCCCACTCCTCAGTTGAACTGCTTGACATTCTTCTGTTATCTGTTTAGATATCTGCTGTTTTGCCTGATTCAACTGCAGTTCTATGTTCTTGTTAGCAATTTTAGTTTCTTGGAGCATCTCTTTAAATTCTGCTAACTATTTTGTCATCAGTTGTAATTGCTGATTAAGCTCAACCATCTGTTCTTGAGGATTAGGATCAGTGGCTACTGCCATAACTTCTTCTTTTGTAGAGAACTCATTGCTAGAGTACAAATATTGATTTCTAGCAACAGTATCTATAAGCTCTTGAGCCTCTTCAATCGTCTTCCTCATATGTATAGATCCACCAGCTGAGTGGTCTAAAGACATCTGAGCTTTTTCTGTAAGCCCATAGTAGAAGATGTCTAACTGTACCCACTCTGAAAACATTTCAGAGGGCATTTTCTTAGCATACCTCTATACCTCTCCCAGGCATCATAAAGGGATTCATTATCCTCTTGTTTAAAGCCTTGGATGTCCAGCCTTAGCTGTGTCATCCTCTTTGGAGGGTAAAATTGATTCAGGAATTTGTCTGATAACTGTTTCCATGTCTTTATGCTTGCTGTAGGTTGGTTATTCAACCACCTCTTAGCTTGATCTTTTATAGCAAATGGAAACAGTAATAGTCTGTAGACATCCTGATCCACCTCTTTATCACGTACTGTGTCAGCAATTTGTAAGAATTGTGCCAGAAACTCAGTAGGTTCTTCCTGTGGAAGACCAGAATACTGGCAATTTTGCTGCACCATGATAATGAGTTGAGGATTTAGCTCAAAGCTGCTTGCTTTAATAGGAGGTATACAGATGCTACTCCCATATGCAGCTGTAATGGGGTTAGCATATGACCCCAGAGTCCTTCTGGACTATTCAATTCCACTTAGGTCCATGATGGAGAAAGGGAATATGATATGAATTTACAAGTAAAGTAAAAAAAAAAAATTTTTTTGACCGAAAAAATTAAAATAAAACAAAAGGAAAACAAAATAAATTTTTGAAAACTAGAATAAGATCAAGGCAAATTGAAAACTAAATCAATTAGTCAATTAAGAAGATTTTGGAATTAGCAATTGAAAAGATATGATTGAAAATTATTTTGAAGAAGATTTGATTTTTTGAAATGAGGAAAGAGAAAAACAACAAAATGACACCAAACTTAAAATTTTTAGAAAATCAGACACAAATTTTCGAAAACTTAAAGGAAAACAAAAAGAAGACACCAAACTTAGAATTTTTAAAGATCAAAAAGGGACTAGGGACATGCAAATTCGAAAAATCAAAAGAAAACAAAAACATGCAATTGACAACAAACTTAAAATATGAAATTAAACTCAAATAAAAGACTCTAAACCAACTAAAATAAAACAGTCCTAATCTAAGCAACAAGATAAGCCGTCAGTTGTCCAAACTCGAACAATCCCCAGCAACGGCGCCAAAAACTTGGTGCACGAATTTGCAATCACACTTTTGCAATCCCGCACAACTAACCAGCAAGTGCACTGGGTCGTCCAAGTAATACCTTACGTGAGTAAGGGTCGATCCCACGGAGATTGTCGGCTTGAAGCAAGCTATGGTTATCTTGTAACTCTTAGTCAGGATATCAATAATTGTCAGGGTTGATTGTAAAAAGCTAAAGAACATGAAATAAATACTTGTTTTGCAGTAATGGGGAACATGTTGAGGTTTTGGAGATGCTCTATCTTTTGAACCTCTGCTTTCCTACTGTCTTCTTCTTCAAGCACGCGAGGCTCCTTCCATGGCAAGCTGTATGTAGGGTTTCACCGTTGTCAATGGCTACCTCCCATCCTCTCAGTGAAAATGTTCAACGCGCTCTGTCACAGCACGGCTAATCATCTGTCGGTTCTCAATCGGGTTGGAATAGAATCCGGTGATTCTTTTGCGTCTGTCACTAACGCCCAGCCTTCAGGAGTTTGAAGCTCGTCATAGTCATTCAATCATTGAATCCTACTCAGAATACCACAGACAAGGTTTAGACCTTCCGGATTCTCTTGAATGCCGCCATCCATTCTAGCTTATACCACGAAGATTCTGATTAAGGAATCCAAGAGATATCTACTCAATCTAAAGTAGAACGGAGGTGGTTGTCAGGCACACGTTCATAGTTGAGAATGATGATGAGTGTCACGGATCATCACATTCATCAGGTTTAGGAACAAGTGATATCTTAGAATGGAAGCAAGCATGATTGAATGAAAAACAGTAGTAATTGCATTAATCCATCAAGACACAGCAGAGCTCCTCACCCCCAACCATGAGGTTTAGATACTCATGCCGTAGAAGGTACACAAAGAAACGTGTAAAGTGTCATGAGGTACAGATACAATGTCAAAAGATCCTATTAATAGTGAACTAGTAACCTAGGGTATACAGAAATGAGTAAATGACGTAAAAATCCACTTCTGGGTCCACTTAGTGTGTGCTTGGGCTGAGAATTGAAGCTTTCATGTGTAGAGACTTTTTCTGGAGTTAAACGCCAGCTTTTATGCCAGTTTGGGCGTTTAACTCCAACTTTTATGCCAGTTCCAGCGTTAAACGCTGGGAATTCTGAAGCTGATTTGCAACGCCAGTTTGGGCCATCAAATCTCAAGCAAAGTATGGACTATTATACATTGCTGGAAAGCCCAGGATGTCTACTTTCCAACGCCATTAAGAGCGCACCAATTGGGCTTCTGTAGCTCCAGAAAATCCACTTCGAGTGCAGGGAGGTCAGAATCCAACAGCATCTGCAGTCCTTTTCAGCCTCTGAATCAGATTTTTGCTCAGGACCCTCAATTTCAGCCAGAAAATACCTGAAATCACAGAAAAACACACAAACTCATTGTAAAGTCCAGAAAAGTGAATTTTAACTAAAAACTAATAAAAATATAATAAAAACTAATTAAAACACACTAAAAGCATACTGAAAACAATGCCAAAAAGCGTATAAATTATCCGCTCATCATATTACTATAATGGATGTTCACAGACCTTCATGCAAAATATATTACGAAAATATCCTAACTGCATGGTATAAAAGATCAGAGTATGCAAGGAAGTATAGACAGTCCATCCCAAGGCTGAAAAGACGAACTGCTCTGATACCAACTTGTAACACCCCAACCTTCGGCACGTCATGACCAATGCCAAACGTTCAGGTGTTACTCATCATAAGGACCTACCTAGCTCTAGACTCATATTTTGTAAACAAATACTAATAAAAGCCTTTATCGGTTTAGCGTGAATAAACCATTAATTGTGAAATTTCATTTAGTTGCTCGCAAGGTTAGTTCTTAAAGCTATGTCGCAGATATATATATAGTAACAGAAAATAACATATATACATATATACAAATATACACGAGTTAAGCTTAGAGATACAAGTCATCTATCAAAAGTCGATTACTACTCCAAGTTTTATATACAGATACAAAAGAGGAAGTCAGTCCCAACCCTCACACGGGTTTCCTAAACTGGAACCAACATCTAAGAGGTCATACCCCTCTAAAAGTACTACAAAAGTGAGGGAAAAGTAATACTACTGATCATCAAAAAGAGTAAAAAGTCAGCTAGGTCAATCTCTAGAATGGTCTTCAGCTAGAGTGAACACGTACGACATGCCGAGATCGAAATGTGGGCAATATATCGAAACCAGAAACTCAATGGACTCCTCTGCCGATTCCATCTGGGGAGGAAGAGAAAGAAAGAGAAGAAGGGTGAGAACCTAGAGTTCTCAGCAAGGTAAACAGGAAACCTAGGGTCTTTGTCTCTAAGTTGTCGTGAAACAGAAAAAGAACAACCATAGAGATACATGGTACAAATATACATTCAACAAGTAGATAGTACAAACAATTAGGAAATGGCAATAAACAATTCACAGGAAGTTCATATGCGCAAACAAGATGATGCATCTAGGATTGTTCCTCTGCTAATTTATTATTCAGTGAACTTAATAAATTAATAAAATAAAAGAAATTTGATTATAACTGTAATTAATTAATTACCCAAAACTTATCGTTTGGAAAAGCTAAAAAGTTTTAGCATCACGGATTATAATTTTAACTTACTACCTATGCCGCATATATAATTAAACCTATGTGTGTCGGCGAACATCATGAGGAATGAGAAATCTCAAGCCTCATGGGGTAGGGTGGTTACAAAGCCTTTTTGGCTTTTGAGAATTTTAGCAAGAACATTCAAAATGAAAAGGATTTAAAGATGGCGTCATGGAACTGAATTTCAAAATCAATATCTTGAATCCTTTTGTGTGGAATTTGGAATATCACAAAATTTCTCATCCAAGAACACCACAACAAAATGGTGTTGTTGAAAAAAGAAATAGGAGTATTCAAGAAATGACAAGAGCTATTCAGAAGTGAAGAGCTAATAGCCCCATTCAAATATTTGGAACTGAGCTTTATTGACAACTCTAAGATTTATTTTATCTTTCTCTTCTTTTTAGTCCTACTTTGTTTTTTGTTGCTTGAGGACAAGCAACAGTTTAAGTTTGGTGTTTTGAGGAGCGGATATTTTATATCCTTTTTGGCACTGTTTTCTTAGTGTTTTTAGTTATATTTTATTAACTTTTATTATGTTTTAGTAGGTTTTTTTAGTGAAAAATTCATATTTTGTATCCTACTTTGAGCTTTTATGTTTTTCTTATGATTTTAGGTGATTTTTTTGTGAAATTTGCAAGTTTTGGCAAAGTTTGATTCAGAGGCAAAGAAAGGAGTGTAGATGCTGTCAAATCTTGACCTCTATGCATTCAAACGTGCATTTCTGGAGCTACAAAGATCCAATTGATGCGCTCTCAATGGCGTTCGAAAGATAACTTCCAAGAATTTCCAGAAATATATAATAGTCTATACGTTCCTTTAGAATAGACTACCTAAAATGGGCATTGAACGCCCAACTTACCCCCTTTCTAGCATTCAGCGAAGTTCAACGCCAGAATCTAAGTTGAATGCTAGTCTTCAGCCCAAATCACTCTAAGTGGATTTTAGCACTCCTTAGCTTACCTAGTCATATTTTTGTAACTTCTAAATTTAAATTAACATATTTTAGGTATAGTATTTTACTATAAAAAAATGGACTTCCTTTCTCCTGAGGAACACGCCTCCCAGGATAGGAGTCAGACACTTCTCTATTTTTTTGTACAGTATAAGCGGCTAAACCTTCTAGGTTAAGGATAGGAGCTCTGCTCATTCCCATGGATTAATACTATTACTTTTCTACTTTAATACATGTTTGATTCCATTTTATGATGTATTATCGTTCTTCATCTTTATGAATCTGGGGTGGAACGAGAGTATGACCCCTTATTCTACATGAGCTTTTGTGAAGCCTTAACCAGATAGTATTGAGCTACTGCTTGAGAATACATCACAGGTTTCAACAAGTTATCTGGGCTAATTAGGATATGTGACATATAATCTCGTTAGTGATGGGTAATTGAGGTCCCTGTGGTGCTAAGGCTAGAATCATAGAGCTTAATTCTCTGATCTGGAAGATCCAACCTTGTCTGTGGCGTTTTGAGTAGGATCATCAGAGATTGAATTGCGTGAGCTTCACCCTCGTCCAGATTGACTGACCAGTTCTGGCATTTGGTTTGTATAAGAGGAGATTAATGACCACTACCCCTGGTTTAATCCCTTACAGCTTTGCCATTGGATGAATCATTCATCATTAAAATAGTGAGTAAAAAGTATTAACCTGGAAGAACAAGTATCTCCGAGACCTTAACTGATTTCTTACTATTGTTTCTATGTCAATTCTTTATTGCTTTTGTTATTATTTTGTTTCTGCGCCTACAACAACAACAATCAACAATCAACTTTCTATTTGCCTGGCTAAGATTTGCAGGATAACCACAACTTGCTCAATCCGAGAATCCTCGTGAGATCGACCCTCACTCACCTGAGGTATTACTTGGACGACCCAGTGCACTTGCCGGTTCAGTTGTGCGAGTTTCATTTTTTGCGCACCAGGGAGCAATTTAAAGCAAGTGACATCACTAAAAGGGAAATACCTTAATTTTAATAAATTAAATCTCTTTAATAAAATTCATATTCATGTTTGTCATCAATAGGGAGATTGTTGAGTTAAGAAATTAACTAACTTAATTGATGATGACAAACGTTGACGAATTGGGGTTAAACACCCATTTAGTTTTGATTGCAATTGATTAAGTGATGCAGCCCAAAATCTAAGTTGCAGTAGCCCAAACAAATAAAAACAGAAACAAGATCTTCGGTAGGCTTCAAATACTCAAAGCCCATAGAAAAGATTGTAGAGAAAATATTTGGGCTGAATGAAACAAACCCAACCCAATCCCAAGAAGACTCCATCATGCTAAAGCTCTCCAAAGCCAACGGTCACATGTTTACTTCGGTAAGAATCAGAAAGAGAGAGAGAGAGAGAGAGAGAGAGAGAGAGAGAGAGAGAGAGAGCTTCGTTCTTCTTGCTTATTTCATCAAAGAAGAAAGAAAGAAAAAGGTAAAACTAAAAAATAGTGTCTAATCACCCAAATCAAAACGAGCTAGGCTTAGTCAGAAGTTAAAGGTGATTCATTTTCATTTGCATGCATTTTATTTTCTTCATTCCTTCTCCAACTTTTTGCGACACCACTTTCGGATTAATTCATTTTTATGGTAATATTTTTATAGGAATTTCAATTGAAGTAGTGTTTTTTAATGCCCATATATTATTATGGATTCTCACAAATAAGGTTTCTGATTGTAAAATTGATGCCATTCTTTAAGGTAGTAGATTGTGCTTTTTAGCTTGGATTTCTAATTTTTCTCTTTGGTGCCAGATAAAATGCTACTCATATCATGTCAAAATTCTATTCTATTCATAGTTGTTGTGCAAAAATAGCCTTCATTGATTGTTTTTATGTTCTTTTCTTATCTTACTCTATAGACCTAATAGAATGAAGAGATTCAGAGTCAAACTAATGGTTGATTTGATATTTCAAAGAGATATGAGTTCTATTTATTTGGAGTTTTTTATTATTGTCAGCATCATTTTTTTGTTATTAGAAGACGTGAAATGGTTCATGCTATGATAACTTATTTCAATGAAAACTTTTAATTTCAATCAGTTCATTACCAACTTCATTTCTTGTGGTTATGTAAGGTAAGCAATGCTAATTTACCTTCTATTTTATCAAATTTTTTAATTCAAATCTTTAGTTGTGCCTTGGTTTTTTTTTTCTATAAAAGGAATTGATGGGGCTGGACATTCTGCAGATTCTTCTTTGCCTTTGTTTCTTTCTCCATTTGTGCTTTTATTGTGTTATTTTTTCTGAAGTTTGATATTCTGAGATTTGGTTGATTACAAAGTCCTCCCTTTAATACTATTAGTAAGATCATTTCTCCATGAAAGGCTTGGAAGCTCAAAGTGAAAGTACTAAAATCTTGGACTGTATTTAACTTTGGTAATGCAGATGTTCCAAATACAATGGAACTTATTTTGGAGGATAAAAATATTAGTAATTTCATGCTTCTCTATTCTTTTACATTAATATTATTAGCTTCTTCTTGTGGTTTTTCTCTAATTGTTGATAACTTATATATATTTTTTATTTTTGGGTGATTACAGTCAACTAAAATTCAGGCCAGTATAAAAAAGTAACTCATATACAAATTTAAAGATCATATTATTGAAGGCAGTTGCTACAAGATAAGTTACTTTTCTATTGTCTCTAATCAGGGCTCTTATAGAGCTATAAAGCATGAGTTCAACCAAAATGGTTAAAACAGTTAAAATGGTTGTTGTGGAGGTTTCTTTCAAAAAATTAGGCCTTCTTGCTATTTTTTTTATTAGTGCTTTTCTTAATTGATTTTCTCTTTCAACCTAGTTATTATTTTATTGTGTACTTTTTTCACGTTTAGTATGATACTACAGTGTGCACTGTTTGGAGAGTATGTGGACTAGTTAAATGATTTTTTTTCTTCTAGTTATGTGGAGCAACCGGTTATTAATAGTGCAACTTGCCAAAATTAAACTCTTTCGAGGTAATATTAGTCAGTGCAATTTTATTATCTATTTATTTAAGGTTATACTCACTTTATATAGGTTCAAGAATGTTTCTTAAAAATGTTTTGTCAATTTGTTCATATGGCTTAGGTCAACCTGGGCTTCAAAATGTCATAAAAGCAACTAAAATTTACTTCAACCCTGATTTGGCAGAAGTTATTGATTTTAGAAAGAGGTATATATCATGTTTTTTTCAGTATATTCACATATGATTTTTGCTTTTATGACCCCGTTTTTATGCAGATATAAAATTAAATAGTGGTATTTCAATTTAACTTGTTTAGCATGATGGAGCAAGGGATTAATGACACTTAGCCGTTGTTTATTGCTAACGAAGGTAAAACTATGTCATTGGAAGATAACTTCATGTGTTTGACTAGACGATCTACCATCGATGAATTACACGATAATAAAGACGTTTATTATTAATTTGCGTACTTTTGTTTTAGGATTATATATATATATATATATATATATATATATATATATATATATATATATTGGTGGTTAATATTCTTTAGTAATCTTGTATTTTTTATTTGGTGATAACAACACATATTTATTATTTTTATATTTTTGTTTTTAGTTTTAAATGTTTATGTTACTGTTGATAGTTTTTTTGTTTGATTTGGTCTTATGGTCTTCAAATTTTGTAGGATGAGACTTTTGTTATTCTTGGTACTATCACTGATGTTGTTGAAGAGGGTTGTTAGTAGTATTCCACTTGCATTTGTGGAAAGGCAGTTCAACCAGAATATAAGGTGTACTTTTGTGATGTTTTCATGCATCATGTCACAAATGTTATTCCCATATTTTTATCATGATGCATATTATGCTTGGAAAATTTTTGTGCTTAATTCTTTTTATTTTTTTAGATTTGTAACCTGATTTATTATTAAGTTATTTCATTTTTGGTATGTCATAATTGTTATTTCTGTGGTTTTCAATATGCTTTTCTTACATATTCAGGCTTAAAATGGCAGTATCTGATCACACTTGACAGGGTATATTCGTTTTATTTGATCTTGAGATAGCTTATTTGCTTAACAAGCCATATATTGACCTATTTTATGAGGTTCAGAAGGATTCTAGTGTAAGTATAAGATTTCTAATGTGGATGTCAATCACTAAATAGAAGTTGTTATGGTTTCCTTTACATAGTAATGATTATTGATTGTGATATTGATACTGTCCTTTTTTATTTTGTGACTGTGTACATCCTTTGTAGAGATAACTATCCTATCATATTTAAGACCTTAGAGGGTAAAAAGGTACTTCTTAAAATGGATACCAAATATCTTGGTATAGACAAATACTTTAGAATCTTTCGGGTAAAAATAATTTGTGATGATCCAGCTATCATTTTCATGTTTGAGCTTTTTGACAATGAGGTGACACCTATTAAGGTTGTTCATTAATTTGCTTTTTGACTTTATTTGCTTTTCAATTTATGATCTTTTTATATTCTATATAGTTGATTTGATTTTTTTCTCTGGAAAATGATATGTATATTCCTGTCTTTGGGTTGAATCCAGTTGAACCATCTAACACAAAGTCTATTTCAACACATGATAATACTTTTACTCTGGACAAAAGAAAAAAAAATTGTTCCTGTCTAAATGATATTAAGTTAGAAATGAATGCTAAAAAAAGCAGATAATTGTCCATCAAGCTTTTCGTGATAGTAATCACAATGAGATATTGAGTGATGACATTGGATCATTACTTCAGTCTGATGTTGAGGAAACTCAGGTATTTATCTAAATAGTCTATTACAATTAGTTGATTTAATTTGTCATTGCATTGTTTCTTCTCTTCCTTCTCATTAATTATTACTTTCTCTTTTTGTGTGTCTAGGATCTTCTATCTCATCTTCTGGATGATTCAACCAAAATTGATGTGTCTAATATTTGCAATGATTCTGTGCTTTCTAAACTAAAGTGAAATCTCGATGTGGATTTTTAGAATTTCTCGAATGAAACTGTGGATCCTTCCTCAAAGATTATTAAAATTAAAGATCGTTAGGATGGATCTTTATCCATCATAAGTTAGCTGCTGGGTTAGGTCTACAAAACTGAAATTCCAAATTAGTTCTCATCTTTATTATGTTGACTTATATTTTAAGTTTGTCATTTTTTAGATGTGTCCAAATGTTAGGAGAGCCACACTTATGCCTTGAATATTTTGGGTTATGTTTAGCTTATGATTTATCTACATGTATTTTGTCGTACTAGTCATTGCTTTTTGATCTTTTGTCGTAGTATTTTAGATTGAAGATTATTTTTTATCATGTGGAATGTGCTTTGCTAAAGGTTAGACATATTGTCATGTATTTAGGATGGGACATAAACTATAGTCAAAGTGTGAAATTATAATGCCAGTATTGTTAATGTACTGAATCAAATATAGTAAGTGTTATTATATTAATGACTCAGATAAAGCTGAAGATGACAACTCTAGGATCATTAGGCATCAGCTAGATCTTACTTTTGACAAATCTTTGAATTGTCATTTTGATGAGTATATGGATAAATACAGTGATTAAAGTATATAGTCTATTTTGATTAATTGTGTAATCTTTTAAAATTGTCTGAACTGTTTGGCATAAATTACTCATTATTAGTGAAAAAATACTTACTAATACTTAATAGTTATATATCAAAAAATTGTTTATGTTGTGAGTCATGTTAATATATTATGGAAATATATTAGCAACTTCATTGTATCGATTTGAAAAATGGTATTCTATTGAATAGTTGCAAATGGAAAAGCAAGTTAAAAAAATACAATAATAACGTTAAGTTATTATGTTTGCTAAATGTTAAAGATTATACTTGATATGAATATTATTAGAAGAGTAGAAAAAATTTAGTCCCGTGCAAGTGCACGGATTTACTGCTAGTTATATATAACAACACGATAGTGTAGTGGCTACAAAGCATGTCTCAAAATTTAATGAGTACCCCCTTTGCATAGAACTAACGTGACACTAAGACTTGGTTTGATAAAACTTATCGGAGAGGTGTTAATGCTAATCAAAAGTATAAGTACTTCGTTTTGCATTTGGTAAATAAAAAGTTCATGTGCTTATTCTTGCAGCTTTTAAAAGTCAAGGGTGCTTTTGAAAGCACTTAAGGGAGAGCCTTTTAAAGTTGGCTTGTGCGTATCAAAATTAAAAAGTCTAATATAATCTCGTACATTAATTAATATTCAAATTTAATTCTTACATTAATGCCTATTATAGTATTTTTAAATTTTGAAAGCAAATTTACCAAACACGATTGTTATTGCTTATGCTTATTAAAAGCTATTTTTAATTTAATTTACCAAACACAGATGCTATAATTTTTAAAAAACTAGCTTTTAAAATCTAGCTTTTATAAATTACTTTTGAAAAGTAAATGTTTTACCAAACTAAAGTGTATCGCTTTCAGGTTAACCTAATTCAAAAATAACATATTTTGATTATCTAATTTTAAATCTCACATTTTAGAAATTTTGTTTTTTTATTAATAAAATTTTTAATGGGCCCAATTCTGCACTTGTGAGTTATAGACTCATGATTCCTTTTCACTTGATTTGATATGTGGTGACACATGTTTTGCCTCACATCAAAGGAACCATTGAGGAGGAGAAGGTTTGGTCCTTATATATAGAACCTTTGATAGTTATTGCAAATTTATTCTAAAAATTATATACTCTTTTACACATAATTATAAAATGAACAGGTTTACAGGAATCGAAACAATGTCTTTAGGTCTCTCCAAAATTGCCTGTATTGGAAACCATTAGTAGGCACCAATTTTAAAGTTAATTGTGATGCAAACTTGTATCTGAATTCAAATCTAGCTGAGTTTGGGTGTACTATTAGAGATTCTGAGGAAGGTTATATCTTGAGTTGCTCTGGAAGCATTGAGGGGTTGGTTTTAGCTTGGAATTGCATTTTGAGGGATATTTTATGTGAAATGGATTGCTTTGACATTCTGCCCATCATGCATGATCTTACAAGTAGGTATTCATCTAAAGTAACAGATTTAGTTCATAAGATTCAGAAGTTTTTATTTTGTCATTAGCTTGTTCACGTTGAGTGGGTGACCTGGGAAACAAATAGAGATACGGATTGGATGGCTAGATATGGTGCTAAGAGTAACTCTAATAATGTTATTTGGTCTGAGCCTTGTGTTGATCTCCAGAAAATCATCTGCTCAGATATAGGATAGTATTTGCTTTGTTTCTTGGCATGTTTAGACACCAAAAATTCAATATATATTAGTGGATTTATTAGGTAGATTATTTGTAGAGTAATACTATATAGGTAATTTTTATCTTAGGAGATTGGATATTAAGTGAGACTTGTCTGTGATCCTCCCATTCTTTCTTGAAATTTTATTATAATAATAGACTTCTGTTTAAAGAGATTGGGTATTAAGTGGAACTTAATTGTGACTCCTCCAATTTTTTCAGAGAATTACTAAAATAGTATAACTCATAGGATATTATTTATATTGAAATTGCCTGTGTTTTCTAACAAATTGGTATCAAAATTAAAGGTTCGTCCTTGGCTCTTTGGACTGTATTGAATACTATTGTTTGAAGTTGAAATGACAACAAAAATATTGACAAAAAATGAGACAACAAATGAGAGTTCATCAAGTGGAACAACATCAACCTCAAATCCACTAGAAAAATTTCATCTATCAAGAATAAATTTAAAGTTTTATGAGAATTGAGTGATGGAAAAGTAAAAGAAAGTGAGATTTGGTACTGGTAATGATACTCAAGGTATTTTAGATTATATGCTCTCTAATGTATGTGGACCTTCAAAGACTCCATCTCTTGAAGATCAACATTACTTTGCCACTTTCATTGATGATTTATCCAAACGAGTGTGGGTGTAGACCATAAAAACTAAAGATGAAATGCTTGAAAATTTTCTTAATTAGAAAGCTAGAGTAGAGAATTACACAAGAAGGAAGATAAAAGTTCTTCGATCAAGCAATGATGGAGAATTCAAGAGTGATCTATTTTAGGAGGTTCGTCAGAATTATGGAATTACATGATGCTTTAAAGACATAAATACACCACAACAAAATAGGGTGGCAAAGTGCATAAATAAGACATTGGTAGAGAAAGTTTAGTGCATGTTGTCTAATGTTGGGTTACACAGACAATTTTGTTTTAAAGTTGAGATATACACAACATCTTGTTAATCGCTAACCATCATCTACAGTCAATGGTAAAACACCATTAAATGTATGGTCAGGAAAACATGCAACTGATTATGATTCTTTGCATGTATTTGGTTTGTCTGCATATTATCATGTAAATCAAAGTTGGATCTAAGAGATAAGAAGACCCTCTTTATGGGATTTAGTTCTGGAGTAAAGGGATACCGTTTCTAGTATCTGAAAATAAAGAGATCATAATTAGTAAGGAAGCTACATTTGATGAATCTACTATGATAAAAGTAAATAAAGAAAAGGCTAATGGTACTCTAAAGAAGATAGAGTATACACCAAAAAAGGTGGAGTTTGAGTAGCTAAAATTTAGCTCAATTAAAAGAACACCAACCGAATCTTCTATGACTTAAGTGGGGTCAGTTGAAACGGATGATTCACTTGAAAGCTCTTTATATCAATCAGAATTAAATGTAGTTAGCCAACCAAAATGACAAATTCATAAACTTACATGGTTTGTCGATATGGTGGCTTATGCTCTTCCTGTATTTGAAGAAGAAGAAGAAGAAGAAGTTTTATCCAATTTTTAAGAAGTCGATCAAAGCTTAGAAAATAATAGATGGAAGAACAAGAAGTCTCTTCAAAAGAACAACACTTGGTAGTTGGCACAATGACCAAAGAACAAGAAGGCAATTGGATGTAAATGGGTGTTTACAAAGAAAGAAGGATTTCTCGATAAGAACGACATTCGCTATAAGGCACGATTGGTAGTCTAAGGCTATGCTTAGAAGTAAAGAGTTTACTATAATAAGGTATTTTCTCCCGTTGTGAAGCATTCCTCTATTAGAGCTTTGTTGGCCTTGGTAGCACAATTGAATTTGAAGCTAGCTCAACTTGATGTAAAAATCATATTTCTGCATGATGACTTGAAGATGAAAATCTATATGACTCAACCATATGATTTCAAGATTCTTGAAAAAGAAGACAATGTGTTCAGATTGAACAAATCGCTTTATGGGTTGAAGCAATCACCTAGGCAACAGTACAAGCAATTTGAAGACATGTTGTGTATATCTTCGTAAGTTGCAAGATGGGTCCTACATCTATTTACTCTTATACGTTGAAGATACATTGATAGCATTGAAGAAACAATTAGAAATAAAATAGTTGAAGGATCAATTGAAACAACAATTTGAGATGAAGGATTTAGGGAAAGCTAAAAGGATTCTCGACATGAAAATAAGTAGAGATAGATCAAGAGACAACCCTTGTCTGACTCAGAAGTAATATTTAAAGAAAGAACTACAAAATTTTGGTATAAGTGAAGGTACAAAACCTGTAAGCACTCTACTTGCTCCTCATTTAAAATTCAATAATCAACTATCTCTAAAGAATGATGAAGGGCGAGAATACATGTAAGACCTGAAAAAATGTTTGGGCAATCATCAATTTAGATTAGAATTAAGAGGGTTTATAGTATGTATTTTAATGTTAATTGGTTGAAAAATTTAATGTGCTGCATTTGAAAATTTGCAGATAAAATCCGAATTTACAAAAATTATTTGGAATGCAAAAATATAATTATATTTGAAAAAAATGAGTACCGGCGTTATTTAGTGGAATATCTTATCATGGATAAGGATGATCTTGAATGTTAATGGTCGAAGACCTTGAATTATTTATTTATTCTATGGAATTGTAATGATGTTGATATGTGTTATTGCCTAAAATAATTGAGAATGAGATTTATAATGATGATACCAACTTGTAAAATTTTGAATTTGGTTGAAAATTTTGTGATGATTGAAATAGAGATTGTTATATGTACGAAGATATGAGATTGAACTTTGATGAATTATTGAGTGAAAAATTAGATAGAGTTGAAAGTGAAATAAATGAACATGGCATATTCTTAAATTTTGGTTGGTTTCGATGTGGAATGGTTGGAAGGATGGATTAAAAAGAGGAGTTGACTTGGTGTTGTAGAAATTCTGTACTCCTAGCAAATTTTGGGGCAAATTTGATGGGCCATAATTTGACCCTCAATGCTTGGATTAAGGTGAGACTAGTGATGTTAGAAAGTTCATTAAGTCTAGTTTTATGCCTTCGAAGAATAGAGACAAAAATGAGTTTTGTAAAGGAAGTTATGATTGTTGAAAGTTTGGAGATCAAAACTAAAATTATGCAGAGTATGTCAGCATAACGCAACATCTGCGCGCACACAATAGGGTGCACAGGTAAGGCTGCACATGCACAATATAGTTGTGCGAGCATAATTTTTGGTTTGTTTAGCTTTTTGGTTTTAAACGTTGCGAGCCTTTCCAGTTTGTATCCTTCTGTAACGTCCATCTTGAGTTTAAGAATCATTCTAAGGATTTTAAATTTATTGGGGATAAATTTTATGAATTTATCATTAATGACCTTGTCAAGAATGATTATTTATTTAGCAAGGATATGGATTTCATTCTGCGTGCGTGATTATGATTGAGATATGGCTATTGATTGGCAAGGATGTGGATTTTGTCTCACTTACGTGATAGACATGATATCCATGCCTGCATAGATGATGGTTTTGTCCCACTTGTGCAGTGCTACATGGGCATGTAAAGGATGATAGTTTTGTCCTGTCCACATTCTTTCTATTTTTAAGGGTGATCAAACATGCAAGTCCCGGATAATGCTACCCCTAAGGGAAGGTGGAAGGATATTCTTCGTTATGTTATATCTTACAAACTTTTTGGAGGTTCTGATGTTTCCTCTAGGGGCTCATGACAAAAAGACTATATCCAGATAAGCTGTAGGATGTGTCAGATATGGAAGTGTAACTGATATGTGAGCTCATGGCTAATAGGACAGACATTTATCACTTTATATTTATTTAATTTATTTGTGTGTGAAATTGACTGTGAGTGTCTAATTAATTTATACTTACAACTTGTGCTACTTGCCTTAATTGTTCTCAAAATTGTGATTGTCTTGTAATATAATTGATTGTGTTTGGTTCCTTTAAAAAAAATGAGGCAAGATGATATAATGGTTGGAAATTGATGAGACCGCAAAGTACTTGATTTACCGTATACCTTAGTGAGTCCATCTTAAATAGCTTAGTTAAGACCCTAGGCATTTGAACCTTATGGAGTTGGAAATCATAAATTTCTAAAGACTTCATGTTCGCTTATATAGTCATTATTTAGACTCGTTATCTGCTAAAAACCTTCATGTTCTCACCCATTGTTATTCTCTTTTTTTTTTTAGATACGGATTGCAGCGTACATTGATGAGAGTGTGGGATTCAGGTGAAGAAGCAGAGTTGGCTTTTGATTTTTTTCGGATGACTAGATATTTCTCTCCTTTTGATTTATGTTGTTCATGTATATATTTTCTTATAGAATATTTATTTGGAGAGTGATGAGATAACTTTTGCGTGGTCTAGAAAATTGCGGATAAATCCTCGTTGCAAGTATAGTTTCTAAACCTTCAAAAGTCCTTTCATACAAACGTTTTGGGTGTCACAAGTAACAAACCCCTTTAGAAATTGTTAACCGAGTATTCAAACCTCGGGTCGTCTTCTCAAGGAACTGCGAGGAAGTATGTTCTTATTATTGGTTATAAAGGTTGTAATCGGGGTTTAGAAGGTGAGAAGCAAGTAATTTAAATGATGAGTGAATTAAATGGCAATTAAAAATAAATAATAATTGTAAAACAACTCTTGGCAAGATAAGGGAATTTAGAGGTCTAACTTAGTTATCTCTCTCAACTATAATAAAAGTTGAATCTAAAATCCACTTGGTCAACCTTTACCAGGGCAAAGGAAAGTCAAGGGACTAATTAAATTGACCTTTGAATCCTAATTATTTCCTAAGAAAAGGTTGGGATTATTTAGGTTCAGCTCAATTAGCAAGATAACAATTATTAATTACGTTGAGTTTAATAACTGTTGAGTTACTAAATTCTTAATCAGAACCAAAAGGGAAAAAAGTAAAATTGCTGGAATAATAAAAATATCCTTAGATGGTAAGCAATGGCAACTTAATTCAAAGAGAACAATTATAAACTGAAAATACCTCAATTATCATTAATTCAAAGAACAATCCGTAACATGGGAGAAATTCATAAATCAAATTATAATAATCAATTCAAATGTTGGAATAAATAAATAAAAGTAAAACTTAAAATAAAAGAACATTAAACCTGGATCCAGAGTTACTCTTAAAACAAGAAGAAATCCTAAATCCTAAAGAGAGAGAGAGAACCTCTCTCCAAACTAGATCTAAATCATAGAAAACTAGAAAATTGGTGAGCTCCTCCTAAATGGATGCTTTTCCTCACTTCATAACCTCTGGTCTATGCTTTCTGGACTTGGATTTGGGCCAAAAAGGGCTTTAGAACTCACTAGGGCGTGTTTTGTAATTTTCTGGTGCGTGGCCTCTGTCACGCGTCCGCTTGGGTCACGCGGTCGCGTCATTCAGAGCTTTTCCTTGCCACGCGGTTGCGTTAGTCATGCGACCGCGTCATGTGCGTTCTGCTTAAGGTGCGCGGTTGATGAGCGGATAATTTGTACGCTTTTTGGCATTGTTTTTAGTATGTTTTTAGTATCATCTAGTTAGTTTTTAGTATATTTTTATTAGTTTTTAGTTAAAATTCACTTTTCTGGACTTTACTATGAGTTTGTGTGTTTTTGTGAGATTTCAGGTATTTTCTGGCTGAAATTGAGGGACCTGAGCAAAAATCTGATTCAGAGACTAAAAAGGACTGCAGATGCTGTTGGATTCTGACCTCCCTGCACTCGAAGTAGATTTTCTGGAGCTACAGAAGCCCAATTGGCGCGCTCTCAACGGCTTTGGAAAGTAGATATCCTGGGCTTTCCAGCAATATATGATAGTACATACTTTGCCCAAGATTTGATGGCCCAAACCGGCGTTCAAAGTCACCCTCAGAAATCCCAGCGTTAAACGCCGGAACTGGCACCAAAATGGGAGTTAAACGCCCAAACTGACATAAAAGCTGGCGTTTAACTCCAAGAAGAGTCTCTACACGAAAATGCTTCAATGCTCAGCCCAAGCACACACCAAGTGGGCCCGGAAGTGGATTTTTATGTCATTTACTCATCTCTGTACACCCTAGGCTACTAGTTTTCTATAAGTAGGACATTATACTATTGTATTTTCATCTTAGTTCTTCTGGTTCCCTCTCTGGGGCCGAAACCAATGATCACACTATCACTTATGTATTTTCAACGGTGGAGTTTCTACACACCATAGATTAAGGTGTGGAGCTCTGCTGTACCTCGAGTATTAATGCAATTACTATTGTTCTTCTATTCAATTCCGCTTGTTCTTGTTCTAAGATATCACTTGTTCTTCAACTTGATGAATGTGATGATCCGTGACACTCATCATCATTCTCACTTATGAACGTGTGACTGACAACCACCTCCGTTCTACCTTCGATTGGGTGAATATCTCTTGGATTCCTGATACACGATGCATGGTTGATCGCCTGACAACCGAGTGCTCGCCTGACAACCGAGCCAGCCATTCCGTGAGATCAGAGTCTTCGTGGTATAGGCTAGAACTGATGGCGGCATTCAAGAGAATCCGGAAGGTCTAACCTTGTCTGTGGTATTCTAAGTAGGATTCAATGACTGAATGACTGTGACATGCTTCAAACTCCTGAGGGCGGGGCGTTAGTGACAGACGCAAAAGAATCACTGGATTCTATTCCGGCCTGATCGAGAACCGACAGATGGATAGCCGTGCCGTGACAGGGTGCGTTGAACATTTCCACTGAGAGGATGGGAGGTAGCCACTGACAACGGTGAAACCCTTGCATAAGCTTGCCATGGAAAAGGGGAAGAAGGATTGGATGAAGACAGTAGGAAAGCAGAGAGACGGAAGGGAAGGCATCTTCATACGCTTATCTGAAATTCCTACCAATGAATTACATAAGTATCTCTATCTTTATCTTTATGTTTCATGCGTTTATCATCATAACCATTTGAGTTTGCCTGACTGAGATTTACAAGGTGACCATAGCTTGCTTCATACCAACAATCTCTGTGGGATCGACCCTTACTCGTGTAAGGTTTATTACTTGGACGACCCAGTACACTTGCTGGTTAGTTGTGCGAAGTTGTGTTTATGCCATGGTATTGAACACCAAGTTTTTGGATTCATTACCGGGGATTATTTGATTTGTGAAAAGTATTGATCACAATTTCGCGCTATCAAGTTTTTGGCGCCGTTGCCGGGGATTGTTCGAGTTTGGACAACTGACGGTTCATCTTGTTGCTTAGATTAGGTATTTTTTTTCGGAATTCTTGAAGATGAATTCTAGAGTTTCATGGTGATTTGTTGAAGTCTGGCTGGCTGAGAGGCCATGTCTAATTTCATTGGACCGAGGTTTCAACTTATCATCACAAGAGCTTGTTGATTTCTATCAATCTTGCTTTTGGAGCAGTGATCTGCTAAGGCTTGGCTGGCCATTGGCCATGTCTAGTGTTTTGGACCGAAGCTTTCCTTGAAAGCTTGGCTGGCTGTGAAGCCATGTCTAATTCCTGGACCGGAGTCTTAGACTAGCATTGCACTGATTCCTGGAATTCTCATTAAGAACTTTGATATCTTTTTCCACTTAATTTTCGAAAAAGCACAAAAAAAATTTACAAAGTCATAAAATCCAAAAATATTTCTTGTTTGAGTCTAGTGTCTCATGTTAAGTTTGGTGTCAATTGCATGCATTCATTCATGTGTCTTAGTGATCTTCAAGATGTTCTTGATGATTTCTTACTCTAATCTTTAAATTCTCTTGACTTGAGTGTTTTGTGTGTCTCATATGCATTCTCATTAGTGTCAGTAGTATACAAACTGCTAAGTTTGGTGTCTTGCATGCATTGTTATTTGATTTTAGTTGCATTTTGATTATTCCTCTTTATAAAAAAATCCAAAAATATTTTTTATTGGTGTCTTCTCAAGTCAATAATACAGAGAATTGAAGATTCAGAACATACAGCAGAGGAATTACACAGAAAAAGTTGGGCGTTCAAAACGCCCAGTGAAGAAGGACAGACTGGCGTTTAAACGCCAGCCAGGGTACCTGGTTGGGCGTTTAACGCCCAAAAGGGTATAGTTTTGGGCGTTAAACGCCAGAATGTGCACCATTCTGGGCGTTTAACGCCAGGATGGCACAAGAGGGAAGATTTTGTTTTCAATGCAAATTTTTTTTCAAGTTTTCAAAATCTTTTCAAAATCAAATCTTTTTCAAATCATATCTTTTCAATCAAATCTTTTTCAAATTCAATTTCTTTCTATTTTCAAAGATACTTGCTATCAATTAATGATTTGATTCAACATTTCAAGTATGTTGCCTTTTCTGTTGAGAAAGGTTTAATGTTTGAATCATATCTTTTCTTGATAGCCAAGTCATTAATTTTTAAAATCAAATCTTTTTTTTAAATGTTTTTCAAATCATATCTTCTCAATCACATCTTTTTAAAATCAATCATATCTTCTTAACCACATCTTTTTCAAAATAGTTTTCAATCAAATCTTTTTGATTTCTAATTTCAAAATCTTTTTCAAAAATCACTTTACTTCTTTCTCAATCATGGTTTTCGAAATCAACTAAAGTTTTTCAAAATGTTTTCAAAATCTTCTACTCAATTTTCAAAATTACTTCCCCTCCTCTCACATCCTTCTATTTATGGACTAACACTATTCCTTAATGCAAAATTCGAACTCCATCTTCTTTGATAAGTTCAAATTTTCTACTTCTGCCTTCTATTTTCTTTTCCTCTGATACCTCAAGGAATCTCTATACTATGACATAGAGGATTCCACATTTTCTTGTTCTCTTCTCTTTCTTATGAGCAGGAGCAAGGACAAAAGCATTCTTGTTGAGGCTGATCCTGAACCTGAAAGGACCTTGAAGAGAAAGCTAAGAGAAGCCAAAGCACAACTCTCTGTAGAGGACCTAACAGAAATCTTCAAAGAAAAGAACCTATGGCAGCCGAAAACAACAACAATGCCAACAATGCAAGGAAGGTGCTGGGTGACTTTACTGCACCTACTCCCAACTTTTATGGGAGAAGCATCTCTATCCCTGCCATTGGAGCAAACAACTTTGAGCTTAAGCCTCAATTAGTTTCTCTAATGCAACAGAATTGTAAGTTCCATGGACTTCCATTGGAAGATCCTCATCAGTTTTTAGCTGAATTCTTGCAAATCTGTGACATTGTCAAGACTAATGGGGTTGACCCTGAGGTCTACAGACTTATGCTATTCCCTTTTGCTGTAAGAGACAGAGCTAGGACATGGTTGGACTCTCAACCTAAAGAAAGCCTGGACTCTTGGGAAAAGCTAGTCAATGCCTTCTTGGCAAAGTTCTTTCCACCTCAAAAATTGAGTAAGCTTAGAATGGAAATCCAAACCTTCAGACATAAGGAAGGAGAATCCCTCTATGAAGCTTGGGAAAGATACAAACAATTAATCAGAAAGTGTCCTTCTGATATGCTTTCTGAATGGAGCATCATAGGTATTTTCTATGATGGTCTCTCTGAACTGTCCAAGATGTCTTTGGATAGCTCTGCTGGAGGATCTCTTCATCTGAAGAAGACGCCTACAGAAGCTCAAGAGCTGATTGAAATGGTTGCAAATAACCAATTCATGTACACTTCTGAAAGAAATCCTGTGAACAATGGGACTAGTCAGAAGAAAGGAGTTCTTGAGATTGACACTCTGAATGGCATATTGGCTCAGAACAAAATATTGACTCAACAAGTCAATATGATTTCTCAAAGTCTGTCTGGAATGCAAAATGCACCAAGCAGTGCTAAGGAGGCTTCATCTGAGGAAGAAGCTTATGATCCTAAGAACCCTTCAATGGAAGAGGTGAATTACATGGAGAACCCTATGGAAACACCTATAATCCTTCATGGAGAAATCATCCAAATCTCTCATGGAAGGATCAACAGAGACCTCAACAAGGTTTCAACAATAATAATGGTGGAAGAAACAGGTTTAGCAATAGCAAGCCTTTTCCATCATCTTCTCAGCAACAGACAGAGAGTTCTAAGTAGAATAACTCTGACTTAGCAACCATGGTCTCTGATCTAATCAAAACCACTCAAAGTTTCATGACTGAAACAAGGTCCTCCATTAGAAATTTGGAGGCACAAGTGGGTCAGCTGAGCAAGAAAATTACTGAACTCCCTCCTAGTACTCTTCCAAGCAATACAGAAGAAAATCCAAAAGGAGAGTGCAAGCCATCAACATGGCCGAATTTTGGGAGGAAGGAGAGGCGGTGAACGCCACTGAGGAAGACCTCAATGGACATCCACTGGCCTCCAATGAGTTCCCCAAGAGGAACCATGGGAATCTGAGGCTCAAAATGAGACCATAGAGATTCCATTGGACTTACTTCTGCCACTCATGAGCTCTGATGAGTATTCTTCCTCTGAAGAGGATGAGTATGTCACTGAAGAGCAAGTTGCTAAATACCTTGGAGCAATCATGAAGCTAAATGACACGTTATTTGGAAATGAGACTTGGGAGGATGAACCTCCTTTGCTCACCAAAGAACTGAATGACTTGTCTAGGCAGAAACTGCCTCAAAAGAGACAGGATCCTGGGAAGTTTTCAATACCTTGTACCATAGGCACCATGACCTTCAAGAGGCCTTGTGTGACTTAGGGTCAAGTGTAAACCTCATGCCTCTCTCTGTAATGGAGAAGTTAGGATCTTTGAGGTGCAAGCTGCAAAAATCTCACTAGAGATGGCAGACAATTCAAGAAAACAAGCCTATGGACTTGTAGAGGATGTTCTGGTTAAAGTTGAAGACCATTACATCCCTGCTGATTTATAGTCCTAGAGACTGGGAAGTGATGGATGAATCTATCATCCTTGGCAGACCCTTCCTAGCCACAGCAAAGGCTGTGATTGATGTTGATAGAGGAGAGTTGATCATTCAAGTGAATGAAGAATCCTTAGTGTTTAGGCTCAAGGATATCCCTCTGTCACCATGGAGAGGAAGCATGAAGAGCTTCTCTCAAAACAGAGCCAAACAGAGCCCCCACAGTCAAACTCTAAGTTTGGTGTTAGGGAGGCCACAACCAAATCTAAGTTTGGTGTTGAACCCCCACATCAAACTCTAAGTTTGGTGTTGGGAGGTTCCAACATGGCTCTGAGTATCTGTGAGGCTCCATGAGAGTCCTCTGTCAAGCTACTGACATTAAAGAAGCGCTTGTTGGGAGGCAACCCAATGTCATATTTTATCTATTTTCTTTTGTTATTTTATATTTTTTGTAGGTTGATGATCATAAGAAGTCACAAAATCAATGAAAAAAGCAAAAACAGAATGAAAAACAGAAAGAAAAAAGCACACCCTGGAGGAGAGCGTACTGGCGTTTAAACGCCAGTGAGGCTAGCTGTTGGGCGTTTAACGCCCAGTCTGGCACCATTCTGGGCGTTTAACGCCAGAAAGGGGCACCAGACTAGCGTTAAACGCCAGAAAAGGGCAAGAAGCTGGCGTTAAACGCCAGAAATGGGCACCAGCCCGGCGTTTAACGCCAGAATTGGCACAAAACGAGATTTTGCTTGCCATTTGGTGCAGGGATGACTTTTCCTTGACACCTCAGGATCTGTGGACCCCACAGGATCCCCACCTACCCCACCACTCCTCTCTCTTCTTCACCAATCACCTCAACACCTCTTCCCAAAAACCCTTCACCTATCAAATCCCATCTTTCTCTTCACCACTCACATCCATCCTTCATAAAACCCCACCTACCTCACCATTCAAATTCAAACACTTTCCCACCCAAACCCACCCTCACATAGCCGAACCATCACCACCCCCACTCCTATATAAACCCATCTTCACTCCTTCATTTTCACACAACCTAAATACCACTTCTCCCCCTTTTGGCCGAACACAAAGCCATTCCCTTCTTCCTCATTTCTTCTTCTTCTACTCTTTTCTTTCTTCTTTTGCTCGAGGACGAGCAAACCTTTTAAGTTTGGTGTGGTAAAAGCATTGCTTTTTGTTTTTCCATAACCATTTATGGCATCCAAGGCCGGAGAAACCTCTAGAAAGAGGAAAGGGAAGGCAAAAGCTTCTACCTCCGAGTCATGGGAGATGGAGAGATTCATCTCAAGGGTGCATCAAGACCACTTCTATGAAGTTGTGGCCTTGAAGAAGGTGATCCCCGAGGTCCCTTTCTCACTCAAAAAGAGTGAATATCCGGAGATCCGACATGAGATCCGAAAGAGAGGTTGGGAAGTTCTTACCAACCCCATTCAACAAGTCAGAATCTTAATGGTTCAAGAGTTCTATGCCAATGCATGGATCACCAAGAACCATGATCAAAGTGTGAACCCGGATCCAAAGAATTATCTTACTATGGTTCGAGGGAAATACTTGGATTTTAGTCCGGAAAGTTTAAGGTTGGCATTCAATTTGCCCATGATGCAAGGAGATGAACATCCTTACACTAGAAGGGTCAACTTTGATCAAAGGTTGGACCAAGTCCTCACAGTCATATGTGAAGAGGGCGCCCAATGGAAGAGAGATTCAAGAGGGAAGCCGGTTCAATTGAGAAGGCATGACCTCAAACCCGTGGCTAGAGGATGGTTGGAGTTTATCCAACGCTCAATCATTCCCACTAGCAACCGGTCCGAAGTTACTATAGACCGGGATATCATGATTCATAGCATCATGATTGGAGAAGAAATAGAAGTTCATGAGGTTATATCTCAAGAACTTTATAAGGTGGCGGACAAGTCTTCTACCTTGGCAAGGTTAGCCTTTCCTCATCTCATTTGTCACCTCTGTTATTCGGTTGGAGTTGACATAGAGGGAGACATCCCTATTGATGAGGACAAGCCCATCACTAAGAAGAGGATAGAGCACACAAGAGACCCCACTCATCATGAGATCCCTGAGATACCTCAAGGGATGCACTTTCCTCCACAAAACTATTGGGAGCAACTAAACACCTCCCTAGGAGAATTGAGTTCCAACATGGGACAACTAAGGGTGGAGCATCAAGAACACTCCATCATCCTCCATGAAATTAGAGAAGATCAAAGAATCATGAGAGAGGAGCAACAAAGACAAGGAAGAGACATTGAGGAGCTCAAGCACTCCATAGGATCTTCAAGAGGAAGAAAGAGCCGCCATCACTAAGGTGGACCCGTTCTTTAATTTCCTTGTTCTTTATTTTCCTGTTTTTCGAAAATTAATGCTTATGTTTGTCCATGTTTGTGTCTTGTGATCATTAGTGTCTTAGTGTCTATGCCTTAAAGTTATGAATGTCCTATGAATCCATCACCTTTCTTAAATGAAAAATGTTCTTAATTGAAAAAGAGAAGAATTGCATGAATTTTGAATTTTATAACAGTTTAATTATTTTGATGTGGTGGCATTACTTTTGTTCTCTGAATGTATGCTTAAACAATGCATATGTCTTTTGAATTTGTGGTTCATGAATGTTGGCTCTTGAAAGAATGATGAAAAAGGAGACATGTTACTGAGGATCTGAAAAATCATTAAAATGGTTCTTGAAGCAAGAAAAAGCAGTGAATACAAAAAAAAAATTCGAAAAAAAAGAAAGAAAAAGAAATAGAAAAAAAAAGAAAAAGAAAGAAATAAAGTTGTGATCCAAGGCAAAAAAAGAGTGTGCTTAAGAACCCTGGACACCTCTAATTGGGGACTCTAGTAAAGCTGAGTCACAATCTGAAAGGGTTCACCCAATTATGTGTCTGTGGCATGTATGTATCTGGTGGTAATACTGAAAGACAGAGTGCTTTGGGCCACAGCCAAGACTCAATAAATAGCTATGTTCAAGAATCATCATACTTAACTAGGAGAATCAATAACACTATCTGGATTCTGAGTTCCTAAAGAAGCCAATCATTCTGAATTTCAAAGGATAGAGTGAGATGCCAAAACTATTCAAAGGCAAAAAGCTAAAAGCCCCGCTCATCTAATTGATACTGATCTTCATAGATGTTTTTGGAATTCATTGCATATTCTCTTCTTTTTATCTTATTTGATTTTCAGTTGCTTGAGGACAAGCAACAATTTAAGTTTGGTGTTGTGATGAGCGGATAATTTGTACGCTTTTTGGCATTGTTTTTAGTATGTTTTTAGTATGATCTAGTTAGTTTTTAGTATATTTTTATTAGTTTTTAGTTAAAATTCACTTTTCTGGACTTTACTATGAGTTTGTGTGTTTTTCTGTGATTTCAGGTATTTTCTGGCTGAAATTGAGGGACCTGAGCAAAAATCTGATTCAAAGACTGAAAAGGACTGCAGATGCTGTTGGATTCTGACCTCCCTGCACTCAACGGCGTTGGAAAGTAGACATCCTGGGCTTTCCAGCAGTATATGATAGTCCATACTTTGCCCAAGATTTGATGGCCCAAACCGGCGTTCAAAGTCACCCTCAGAAATCCCAGCGTTAAACGCCGGAACTGGCACCAAAATGGGAGTTAAACGCCCAAACTGGCACCAAAGCTGGCGTTTAACTCCAAGAAGAGTCTCTACACGAAAATGCTTCAATGCTTAGCCCAAGCACACACCAAGTGGGCCAGGAAGTGGATTTTTATGTCATTTACTCATCTCTGTACACCCTAGGCTACTAGTTTTCTATAAGTAGGACCTTTTACTGTTGTATTTTGATCTTTGGACAGCTAGTTCTTAGATCAGATCTTGGTTCTTCTGGTTCCCTCTCTGGGACCGAAGCCAATGATCACTCTTGTTCTTATGTATTTTCAACCGTGGAGTTTCTACACACCATAGATTAAGGTGTGGAGCTCTGCTGTACCTCGAGTATTAATGCAATTACTATTGTTCTTCTATTCAATTCCGCTTGTTCTCGTTCTAAGATATCACTTGCTCTTCGAACTTGATGAATGTGATGATCCGTGACACTCATCATCATTCTCACCTATGAACGTGTGACTGACAACCACCTCCGTTCTACCTTCGATTGGGTGAATATCTCTTGGATTCCTGATACACGATGCATGGTTGATCGCCTGACAACCGAGCGCTCGCCTGACAAACGAGCCAGCCATTCCGTGAGATCAGAGTCTTCGTGGTATAGGCTAGAACTGATGGCGGCATTCAAGAGAATCCGGAAGGTCTAACCTTGTCTGTGGTATTCTGAGTAGGATTCAATGATTGGATGACTGTGACGTGCTTCAAACTCCTGAGGGCGGGGCGTTAGTGACAGACGCAAAAGAATCACTGGATTCTATTCCGGCCTGATCGAGAACCGACAGATGGATAGCCGTGCCGTGACAGGGTGCGTTGAACATTTCCACTGAGAGGATGGGAGGTAGCCACTGACAACGGTGAAACCCTTGCATAAACTTGCCATGGAAAGGAGTAAGAAGGATTGGATGAAGACAGTAGGAAAGCAGAGAGACGGAAGGGAAGGCATCTTCATACGCTTATCTGAAGTTCCTACCAATGAATTACATGAGTATCTCTATCTTTATCTTTATGTTTTATGCGTTTATCACCATACCCATTTGAGTTTGCCTGACTAAGATTTACAAGGTGACCATAGCTTGCTTCATACCAACAATCTCTGTGGGATCGACCCTTACTCGCGTAAGGTTTATTACTTGGACGACCCAGTACACTTGCTGGTTAGTTGTGCGAAGTTGTGTTTATGCCATGGTATTGAACACCAAGTTTTTGGATTCATTACTGGGGATTATTTGATTTGTGAAAAGTATTGATCACAATTTCGCACTACCACAATTCTGGCATTAAACGCCGGGCTGGTGCCCATTTCTGGTGTTTAACGCCAACTTCTTGCCCTTTCCTGGCATTTAACGCCAGTCTGGTGCCCCTTTCTGGCGTTAAACGCCCAGAATGGTGCCAGACTGGGCGTTAAACGCCCATTTGCTGCCCTTACTGGCGTTTAAACGCCAGCAAGTTTTTCTCCAGGGTGTGCTATTTTTCTTTCTGTTTTTCATTCTGTTTTTGCTTTTTCAATTGATTTTGTGACTTCCCATGATCATCAACCTACAGAAAACATAAAATAACAAAAGGAAATAGATAAATATAACATTGGGTTGCCTCCCAACAAGCGCTTCTTTAATGTCAGTAGCTTGACAGTGGGCTCTCATGGAGCCTCACAGATACTCAGAGCAATGTTGGAACCTCCCAACACCAAACTTAGAGTTTGAATGTGGGGGTTCAACACCAAACTTAGAATTTCGTTGTGGCCTCCCAACACCAAACTTAGAGTTTGACTGTGGGGGCTCTGTTTGACTCTGTTTTGAGAGAAGCTCTTCATGCTTCCTCTCCATGGTTACAGAGGGATATCCTTGAGCTTTAAGCACAAGGGATTCTTCATTCACTTGAATGATCAATTCTCCTCTGTCAACATCAATCACAGCCTTTGCTGTGGCTAGGAAGGGTCTGCCAAGGATGATGAATTCATCCATGCACTTCCCAGTCTCTAGGACTATGAAATCAGCAGGGATGTAATGGTCTTCAATCTTTACCAGAACATCCTCTACAAGTCCATAAGCTTGTTTTCTTTAATTATCTGCCATCTCTAGTGAGATTTTTGCAGCTTGTACCTCAAAGATCCCTAGCTTCTCCATTACAGAGAGAGGCATGAGGTTTATGCTTGACCCTAGGTCACACAGAGCCTTCTTGAAGGTCATGGTGCCTATTGTACAAGGTATTGCGAACTTCCCAGGGTCCTGTCTCTTTTGAGGTAGTTTTTGCCTAGACAAGTCAGCCAGTTCTTTAGTGATCAAAGGGGGTTCATCCTCCCAAGTCTCGTTACCAAATAACTTGTCATTTAGCTTCATGATTGCTGGTGGACGAAATTGTGATACAAGAGTTCCAGGCACTGTTAGAGAAGCTCACAACTCCGTTCAACTTAACCAGCAAGTGTACTGGGTCATCCAAGTAATACCTTACGTGAGTAAGGGTCGATCCCACAGAGATTGTTGGTATGAAGCAAGCTATGGTCACCTTGTAAATCTTAGTTAAGTGGATTCATATGGTCAAATGTAATTGGATTAGATATTTTAAAAGATAAATAAAATAAAAAGGGATAGAAATACTTATGTAAATCAATAGTGAGAATTTCAGATAGGTGTGTGGAGATGCTAGAATCCTCTCGAATCTCTACTTTTTTATTACATTCATCCAATCCTTCTTACTCCTTTCCATGGCAAGCTGTATGTAGGGCATCACTATCATCAATGGCTACTTTTAATCCTCTCGGGAAAATGGTCCTATGCGCTGTCACTGCACGGCTAATCGTCTTGAGGCATCACCCTTGTTGATAGCTGGTGCACGAAATTGCAACCACACTTTTGCAACCCCACACAACTAACCAGCAAGTGCACTGGGTCGTCCAAGTAATACCTTACGTGAGTAAGGGTCGATCCCACGGAGATTGTCGGCTTGAAGCAAGCTATGGTTATCTTGTAAATCTTAGTCAGGATATCAGAAATTATCAGGATTGATTGTGAAAAGTAAAAGAACATGAAATAAGTACTTGTTTTGCAGTGATAGAGAATAGGTTGAGGTTTTGGAGATGCTCCATCTTCTGAATCTCTGCTTTCCTACTGTCTTCTTCTTCAAACACGCAAGGCTCCTTCCATGGCAAGCTATATGCAAGGGTTTCACCGTTGTCAGTGGCTACCTCCCATCCTCTCAGTGGAAATGTTCAACGCACCCTGTCACGGCACGGCTATCCATCTGTCGGTTCTCAATCAGGCCGGAATAGAATCCAGTGATTCTTTTGCGTCTGTCACTAACGCCCCGCCTTCAGGAGTTTGAAGCTCGTCACAGTCATTCAATCATTGAATCCTACTCAGAATACCACAGACAAGGTTTAGACCTTCCGGATTCTCTTGAATGCCGCCATCAGTTCTAGCTTATATCACGAAGATTCTGATTACAGAATCCAAGAGATATCTACTTAATCTAAGGTAGAACGGAGGTGGTTGTCAGGCACACGTTCATAGTTGAGAATGATGATGATTGTCACGGATCATCACATTCATCCGGTTTAAGAACAAGTAACATCTTAGAATGGAAGCAAGCATGATTGAATAAGAAACAGTAGTAATTTCATTAATCCATCAAGACACAGCAGAGCTCCTCACCCCCAACCATGGGGTTTAGAGACTCATGCCGTGGAAAGTACACAAAGAAACGTGTAAAGTGTCATGAGGTACAGATACAATGTCAAAAGATCCTATTAATAGTAAGCTAGTAACCTAGGGTATACAGAAATGAGTAAATGACGTAAAAATCCACTTCTGGGGCCCACTTGGTGTGTGCTTGGGCTGAGCATTGAAGCATTTTCGTGTAGAGACTTTTTCTGGAGTTAAACGCCAGCTTTTATGCCAGTTTGGGCGTTTAACTCCAAGTTTTATGCCAGTTCCAGCGTTAAACGCTGGAAATTCTGAGGCTGATTTGCCACGCCGGTTTGGGCCATCAAATCTTGGGCAAAGTATGGACTATTATACATTGCTGGAAGGCGCAGGATGTCTACTTTCCAACGCCGTTGAGAGTGCGCCAATTGAGCTTCTGTAGCTCCAGAAAATCCACTTCGAGTGCAGGGAGGTCAGAATCCAACAGCATCTGCAGTCCTTTTCAGTCTCTGAATCAGATTTTTGCTCAGGACCCTCAATTTCAGCCAGAAAATACCTGAAATCACAGAAAAACACACAAACTCATAGTAAAGTCCAGAAAAGTGAATTTTAGCTAAAAACTAATAAAAATATACTAAAAACTAACTAAATCATACTAAAAACATACTAAAAACAATGCCAAAAAGCGTACAAATTATCCGCTCATCACAACACCAAACTTAAATTGTTGCTTGTCCCCAAGCAACTGAAAATCAAAATAGGATAAAAAGAAGAGAATATACTATCGACTCCAAAGTATCAAGGAAACTTAGCTCCAATTAGATGAGCGGGACTAGTAGCTTTTTGTTTCCGAACAGTTTTGGCATCTCACTCTATCCTTTGAAGTTCAGAATGATTGGCATCTATAAGAACTCAGAACTCAGATAATGTTATTAATTCTCCAAGTTAAATATAATGATTCTTGAACATAGCTAGTGTATGAGTCTTGGCTGTGGCCCAAAGCACTCTATTTTCCAGTATTACCACCGGATACATACATGCCACAGACACATAATTGGGTGAACCTTTTCAGATTGTGACTCAGCTTTGCTAGAGTCCCCAATTAGAGGTGTCCAGGGTTCTTAAGCACACTCTTTTTGCCTTGGATCACAACTTTATTTCTTTCTTTTTCTTTCTCTTTTTTTTTCGAAAATATATATATATATATATATTTTGATTCACTGCTTTTTCTTGCTTCAAGAATCAATCTGATGATTTTTTTAGATCCTCAATAACAGTTCTCTTTTTCCTACATTCTTTCAAGAGCCAACAATTTTAACATTCCTAAAACAACAAATTCAAAAGACATATGCACTGTTCAAGCATTCATTCAGAAAACAAAAAGTATTGTCACCACATCAAACTAATTCAACTAGTTTCAAGGATAAATTCGAAATCCTGTACTTCTTGTTCTTATGTGATTAAAGCATTTTTCATTTAAGAGAGGTGATGGATTCATAGGACATTCATAGCTTTAAGACATGAATTTTAAATTTTATTAATTATGAATTAAGAACAAGACTCAAAAATAGATATAAGATGAGACTAGAAAATAAAAATAGAAAACAAAAAAAAGATTAAATAGGCTCCTAATGATAGAGGTTTTCACAGAGTTAGGACTCAACAACCTTGATTTTGAGAAGTGGATGCTCTCTCAACTTGAGAGGAGAGCTTTTGGCGTTTCAACTCTTGGAGTTCACACCCCTGCTTCTCTTGTTCCTTCAGCAATTTGCAGAGCATGCAGTTCTGATTCTGCTGTTCTTCCTTCAGTTGCTCCATAGCTTCTTGTAACTTGATGATAGATGCTTCTAGGCTGGTCCAGTAGTCAATTTTAGGGAATTCAGGGAGGAATTCCTGCGCCCTCCTCTTGATAGAGTTTTCTTGCATTTGTCCTTCCATTGACTTCTTGGTGATTGGATGTTCAATGGGTATGAATTCATCTACTCCCATCTTTATCCCAGCCTCTTTACAGAGCAAGGAAATCAAGCTTGGGTAAGCCAATTTGGCTTCAGTGGAATTCTTATTTGCAATTGTGTAGATCTCACAAGCAATCACATGATGAACCTCCACTTCTTTTCCAAGCATAATGCAATGAATCATTACTGCTCTCTTGATAGTGACCTCAGAACGGTTGTTAGTGGGCAGTATGGAACGCCCAATAAAGTCTAGCCAACCTCTTGCAATTGGTTTGAGGTCTCCCCTCTTGAGTTGGTTTGGGACACCCTTTGAATTGGTTATCCATTTAGTTCCAGGGAGGCATATGTCCTCTAGAACTTGATCCAACCCTTTATCTGCTCTCACCATTCTCCTATTGAAGGATTCAGGATCATCCTGCAGTTGAGGCAATTTGAAGATTTCTCTTATTTTGTCCAGATGGAAGTACATAACTTTCCCTCTGAGCATGGTTCTGTAAGTATGGTAAGTAGTTCCAGTCATTCTCTGCTTATCTGTTAGCCACAGATTTGAGTAGAATTCCTGAACCATATTCCTTCCAACTTTTATCTCGGGATTGGTTAGAACTTCCCATCCTCTGTTTCGAATTTGCTCTTGGATCCCCGGATATTCATCTTCTTTCAGATCAAATTTAACTTCCGGGATCACTGACCTCAGACCCATTATCTTGTGATAATGGTCTTCATGTTCTTTGGTTAAGAACTTCTCTTGATTCCAAAGATTCTTTGCGTTATTCTCTTTCTTTCCTCTTAAATTGGTTTGTTTTCCCTTAGGAGCCATGATCTTGATGAATCTTGGCTTAGTGATCACGGAAAAGCACACCAAACTTAGAGGTTTGCTTGTCCTCAAGCAAAAGAAAGGAAAGAAGAGAGAGAGGAGAAGAGCAAATTCGAATGGTGTGGGGGAATGAGGAGGCCAAACGTGTTTTATAAGGGGGGGAAAGAAGAGATTTCGAAAAATTGAAAGGGGATTTGAGAAGATATGGAGAGAATTTGAGAGAAGGGTGAGTTTTTGAACAAGATTTGGGATTGATTTGAGAGATTTGAAGAATGATTTTTGATTTTTGAAGATTTGAAAGTGAATGATGAAAGGTTGAGATGTATTTATGTAGAAAAGTATGGGTAAGAAAAGGAAAGTTTGAAAAAAATTTGATTGGAAATCAAAATCTTGGTCCCCCACCTTTCTGGCGTTAAACGCCCAGAATGGCACCCATTCTGGCGTTTAACGCCCATTTGTTGCCCATTGTGGGTGTTTAACGCCCAGCCAGGTGCCCTGGCTGGCGTTAAACGCCAGAATTCCCTTTATCACTGGGCATTTTGCTAAACACCCAGGATACTGCACACCTGGCGTTAAACGCCCAGAATGGTGCCCATTCTGGCGTTTAACGCCCAAAATGGCACCTTTACTGGCGTTAAACGCCCAGAATGGTGCCCATTCTGGCGTTTAACGCCCAAAATGCCCCTTACTGGTGTTTTTTCGCCAGTAAGCTCTTTTTCTCTGCTTTTTGCGCTGAATCCTTCTGTAACTCTGTGAATCCCTTCATTTTTGATACTTGCCTTTGTAAAAACAAAACATATAACCTGCTAAGGACTGGGTTGCCTCCCAGCAAGCGCTTCTTTACTGTCTTTAGCTGGACCCTTACTGAGAATCACTCAAGTCTCAGTTTTGAGCATTCCTGCTCAAAATTGCCTTCAAGATAATGCTTGATTCTCTGTCCATTAACAATGAACTTTTTGTCAGAATCAATATCCTGAAGCTCAACATATCCATATGGGGACACTCCTGTAATCACATACGGACCCCTCCACCGGGATTAAAGTTTTCCTGGAAACAATCTGAGCCTAGAGTTGAAGAGCAGAACTTTTTGTCCTGGCTCAAAGACTCTGGATGACAACTTCTTGTCATGCCACTTCTTTGCCTTTTCCTTATAGATTTTTGCATTTTCAAAGGCATTGAGTCTGAACTCCTCTAGCTCATTTAGCTGGAGCAATCTTTTTTCCCCAGCTAACTGAGCATCCATGTTTAGGAATCTGGTTGCCCAGTAGGCTTTATGTTCCAGTTCCACGGGAAGATGACAAGCCTTCCCATACACCAGCTGGTATGGAGAGGTTCCTATAGGAGTCTTGAATGCTGTTCTGTATGCCCACAGAGCATCATCCAAGCTCCTTACCCAATCCTTTCTTCGGGCTATCACAGTCCGTTCCAGGATTCTTTTTAGCTCTCTGTTAGAGATTTCAGCTTGCCCATTTGTCTGTGGATGATACGGAGTTGCCACTTTGTGGCTAATTCCATATCTAACCATAGCAGAGTATAGCTGTCTATTGCAGAAATGAGTGCCTCCGTCACTGATTAGTACTCTGGGAACACCAAATCTGCTGAAGATGTGTTTCTGGAGGAATTTCAGCACGGTCTTGGTATCATTAGTGGGTGTAGCAATTGCTTCTACCCACTTAGATACATAGTCCACTGCCACCAGAATGTAAGTGTTTGAGTATGATGGTGGGAATGGACCCATGAAGTCAATTCCCCATACATCAAACAATTCTATCTCTAATATCCCTTGTTGAGGCATGGCATATCCGTGAGGCAAGTTACCAGCTCTTTGGCAGCTGTCACAGTTACGCACAAACTCTCGGGCATCTTTATAGAGAGTAGGCCAGTAGAAGCCACATTGGAGGACTTTAGTGGCTGTTCGCTCACTTCCAAAATGTCCTCCATACTGGGATCCATGGCAGTGCCATAGGATCCTTTGTGCTTCTTCTCTGGGTACACACCTGCGGATCATTCCGTCTGCACATCTCTTAAAGAGATATGGTTCATCCCAGAGGTAGTACTTGGCATCTGAAATTAATTTCTTTCTTTGCACTCTGCTGTACTCCTGGGGTATGAACCTCACAGCTTTATAATTTGCAATATCTGCAAACCATGGAGCTTCCTGAATGGCAAAGAGTTGCTCATCTGGGAAAGTCTCTGAGATCTCAGTAGAAGGGAGGGACGCCCCGGCTACTGGTTCTATTCGGGACAGATGATCAGCTACTTGATTCTCTGTCCCTTTTCTGTCTCTTATTTCTATATCAAACTCTTGCAGAAGCAACACCCATCTTATAAGCCTGGGTTTTGAATCCTGCTTTGTGAGTAAGTATTTAAGAGCAGCATGGTCAGTGTACACAACCACCTTGGATCCTACTAGATAGGATCTAAACTTGTCAATGGCATAGACCACTGCAAGTAACTCTTTTTCTGTGGTTGTGTAATTCTTCTGTGCGTCATTTAGAACACGGCTGGCATAATAAATGACGTGCAGAAGCTTGTTATGCCTCTGTCCCAACACTGCACCAATGGCATGGTCACTGGCATCACACATTAGTTCAAATGGCAATGCCCAATCTGGTGCAGAGATGACTGGTGCTGTGACCAGCTTAGCTTTCAGGGTCTCAAATGCCTGCAGACACTGTGTGTCAAACACAAATGGTGTGTCAGCAGCTAGCAGGTTACTCAAAGGTTTGGCAATTTTCGAAAAATCCTTTATAAACCTTCTGTAAAATCCTGCATGCCCCAGAAAGCTTCTGATTGCCTTAACATTGGGTGGTGGTAATTTTTCAATTACCTCTACCTTTGCCTTATCCACCTCTATTCCCCTGCTTGAAATTTTGTGTCCAAGGACAATTCCTTCAGTCACCATAAAGTGACATTTCTCCCAGTTTAAAACCAGGTTAGTCTCTTGGCACCTTTTCAGGACAAGTGATAGGTGGTTAAGACAGGAGCTGAATGAGTCTCCATATACTGAGAAGTCATCCATGAAGACTTCAAGAAATTTCTCCACCATATCAGAGAAGATGGATAGCATGCATCTCTGAAAGGTTGCAGGAGCATTACACAGAACAAAAGGCATCCTTCTGTAGGCAAACACGCCAGAAGGGCAAGTAAATGCTGTTTTCTCTTGGTCCTGAGGATCTACTGCAATTTGGTTGTAACCTGTGTAGCCATCCAAAAAGCAGTAATAATCATGACCAGCTAGTCTTTCTAGCATTTGGTCTATGAAGGGTAAAGGAAAATGATCCTTTCTGGTGGCTGTATTGAGCCTTCTGTAGTCAATACACATACGCCACCCTGTGACTGTTCTTGTAGGAACCAGTTCATTTTTTTCATTATGAACCACTGTCATGCCTCCCTTCTTGGGGACAACTTGTACAGGGCTCACCCAGGGGCTATCAGAAATAGGATAAATAATCCCAACCTCTAGTAATTTAGTGACCTCTTTCT